>NC_143016.1:19589895-19904895 GCF_055824585.1 Amblyomma mixtum
CTAGTTTCAGTGACGAAGGCCAGAACACTTTATCAAAATCGTCTACAGTAATTATTGACTTAAACCGCTCGACGGATTCACTCCACTCGTCTAGCAACAAGCAGCTAGGCTGACACTCATATGAGTAAAATCTAAAGTGCGAGCTCGAGTGTTTCCCGTAAAAGAGCGCAGACCAAAAGAGCTCATTTTGTGTACTGTCCCCTGGAGTTCTGTTAATTATGACTGACCTAATATGTATACATTTATTTACATTGCAGCTGCTACCGACAGTTCGGCCGGAGAGCTCACGTGGCTCTTTTTAATGCTAGCCAGAGAGCCTAAAATCCAAGAGAAGATTCAGAAAGAAATCGAGGAAAATATTGGCAAGTACAACGCCTGCTAAATATTTCTAGCAACATGTGAGATGCAACGCGCTTTAACATGCGTCAAAGAACGTTTTACGCATGTCGAAAGCACCAAAACCTTGTGATCATCAGTTTTTTTTTAATGCATTTTGTTACATGATGTCGTAGTTTACATCTTATTGTTTAACAAACTATTATCGTAGTTGGGATATATTTATTTGTGTATGTATTGTCAGTCCACTGCCAGGTGCCGGGAGGTGGGCCAATCAGGCTGCATGTATGTGGCTTTTTTTCCACCTTCCCATTTCTTTGCACTTTGTGGTAAAGAAGACAATTTCCGCTTCAGCACTTCAAAACCAACAGTAAAAGGCGTCCGTGTGCTGTGCGACGTCAGTTCACGTTAAAGATCCCCAGGTGGTCGAAATTATTCCGGAGCATTCCCCTACGCCACCCCGTTTTCTTCTCTCACTCTCACCTTCCTCTCTTCCTTCACTACGCAGTTTAGGTGTCCACGCAAAATTGAGAAGGTTACTGCACCATTTATTTCCTAAAAAATGATAATTTTGAATATCAACCATGTCAAGGTGCGAAGGCGCCAGCGCGGCTTCGGCCGCTTATCTGTTTCTTCAGCCAACGTCCGCTCCGGCGGACGCGGTTGTTGCTGCGACGCGCGTCGTATCTTTTCTGTTTCGCTTTCTTCAGATCTTTTAACTCTCCTCTGCCTGCACGTGCCAGCGGCGGTGGCTCGGCTAGAGCCAGTAGGCAGGCCCGTGCAATTTCCTTTCATCCTTCTCTCAGTCGCAACAATAATAACAACCATGGGCTGACAAACGCAGTTGAATGCATACAATGTGAACTTTTAAATGAGATGCATTCGGATAAACTTCTGGAGTTCTAAGTAATGCAAGCTACGACCTTAATTCCTGCTCCACCTCATGTTGGGAACGTTGCACGTTCAGGAGCGATTAAGAGTACTCGTCTCCTCTAGGAACCGCACCACCCGTGTACAAAGACCGCGCCAAGCTTCCTTTCACCGTGGCCTGCCTGCTCGAGACGCTTCGCTTCCGCCCTATAACACCACTTGGCTTCCCCCACAACACGTGTACGGACACCAAAGTTGGTAAGCATGTACACTACTGTTTCGTGGTGTCGAATGTTGTAATGCTAGCCAAAAGCAAGGACAGGAACACTTGTGACCAGCATTTGTGAAGGCAAAATAAACGGCGGTTTTATGAATGTCCAGAGCCAACATGAACATGATGACATAGAATGGTGGTTATGCTGATTCACTGACATCGTTTCATGCCCTTACACAAATTTTTTAGACAGTCTATAGATTGTCCATAGACTTCTGTCTATAAAGTCTATAGACTCTGTATAGACAAATCCTAGAGAACAGTCTGTGAGCGATATAAATGTTATAGACTGTCTATAGACCATCTATAGATTTATGGCCGCACACATTTAGTAGACTTTTGTCTGTAGACGGTCTATAGACAATGAATAGACACAAAGAAATATCCATAGGCAGGCAGTAGGGTTTATAAGAAATCTATTGACTGTCTATAGACCATTTTTATAAGGGTGGTTAAAACTGTAGGATAGAATGTGAACATTCACAGGCTCGCCATATCCTGTCATCGGCATTAGTCGTTGTGAGTACATTCACAGTGTCTTGGTTATAGTACCACCCGTTCACATGATACATTTTAAACATTTTCATTGCCACTACCAAGTGCTGCTAAAAAGACGCAGATAAGCCCGCACAGGTACGCCCGAAATTGCATAACTGCACAAGTACGCTTCAGAGAAGTCGTAATCGGTACTCGCGTATAATTTTTCCGCAGGAGAGCTGGTCATACCCAAAGACACCGGAGTAATGTACAACATCTACGACGTAAGCCATGACCCCAAGTTCTGGGACGCGCCAGAGGACTTTCGGCCCGAACGCTTCTTGGACCCCGCCACAGGAAAGTTGCGCAAGGATGTGGGGCCCCAGCTCACCTTCGGCTTGGGCCCACGCACTTGTCCTGGGGAAAAGCTGGCGCAAGTGGACATGTTCTACATCCTCGTGCGACTCATGCAGAGGCTCAGCTGCAGCGCACCCGGGAAGCCCTCGGATGTGAACTTAAACGGCGGGGGCTCGAGCCTCTTTCTCCTTCCCGTGAAGCAGAACATCGTTCTCACAAGGCGGAATTAAAACGTCGGGCCAGTCATAACCTTCCCGTAAAAATGCTGTACATTAATATATATATATATATGCCCTTATATATATATATATATATATATATATATATATATATATATATATATATATATATATATATATATATATATATATATATATATATATATATATATATATAGGTTACGAGACCATGAAGTACTTGACTGCTTGCAGGAGTATATAGCGAAGTATACGGGCGCGTAATTCGGAGGTCGTGGGTTCGGTTCCCACCGGCGGAATGTGGTTGTTTTTCTTCTGCTTTTCTAATCAATTATCTTTAAGCGATAACATATTCAGTAATATTCTCCATTGATCAACACCACAAAATAAATAAATATACATAAAATCCCCTGTGTTCCTTGGTTTCTGTGACTGTTGGCTTCTCTTGTATATATATATATATATATACACACACATACCAGGTGTCCCAGGTAAATGTAACCAAGCTTTTAAAAAACACGGGGTGTCCTAGCCGTCTGAAACCAAATGAGGGTTGTTTAGAGTCGCGTGACCTAGTCTGCAGTATTTTTTTTTTCGTTCTTCAAGGTTGACTAATTAGTTAAGTTTAATTAACTAACTTTTTAATTATTGACTTGAGAAACAAAGTGTCAATGGAAAAGTTGTAGATCGCTTTGAGAAACAGTTTACTGAGACATTTGCCGCAAAGTAATATTTACGTAAAGTAGTTTTTTTACCGGCCTTTAACCATAACCCGCACAATAAGAAAAAGCTTTCACATGACAACTGTGCCACTTGAACGTCCTAAGACGCGCCTTAAAGAATAAAATCCATTTTTTTTCTGAAGTCCTCTTCTCGATGAGACTTTGGGTGCACATTGGGGCAGAGAAGTGAGCGAGCAGCTGGTCACGTGACAACTTTATTTTAAGGTCAATAAATGAAGCTACGTAAATCGTAACTTGACGGAAACAGCACTACTAGAGGTTTTTCGAGGTGACCTAAAACTTTTGCATTGACACTTTCTTCCTGGGGTTAATAATTAAAAAGTTAGCTAATTAAACTTAACTAATGAATTAACTTTGAAGAGCGAAAAAAATACTCAAGACTAGACCACGCAACTATGAACAACCCTGAGTTAGTTTCACTGGACTAGGACACTTCGCCTTTTTTAAAAGTTTGGTTACATTTAGCTGGGACACCCGGTATATAAGAGAAGGGCATATAAGGCACTGGAGAGCTCAAGCAAGCTTTATGTCACAAGCTTAGCTGCAGTGCAGCGCAATAGTGCAAATGCAGCAGTGAACAAATGATAAGGTATTTTCAATTTTTTTGTATAAATTCAAAATATTCCATTTCATTTATTCCATGCACTGAAGAATTCATGAGGGGGCGCGAGAAAAAAACTGCATTGTGGGCAGCTTGACAAGCTCGCGCTCTAAAATACATAAAAGACGTATATGAAATACCTCTTCGCTATTTATGAATACATTATGCTGCAATAGTGCCCTTTTATTCATTCGAAAGCATTATATGGCTGTGTCGCGTCAGCAGAAAGTGTCCGCAAAACGTGTCCGCATATTTTGTCCGCATGATTACGTCGTTCTCTGAAGATAAATGTGTGAAGGTGTGGTTGTGACAGATAGTGAGTGATAAAATGTTGCCGTGGGAAAAATTTGTTTGATGAGGTTTAATTAGGTAATTAATTAAATGCGAAAAATACACTTAGACGCCAAAATAGCCATGGAAATCGATATAGTTTATGGGCGTCAGAACGGTAGTTTATGGGCGTCAGGTCGGTATAGTATGTCGGCGTTTTGCTTTCGCGTTGCTCTAATGCGGGTCGCCGCAGTGATCTCAAAGTTTTTTTCCGTTAGTTGTTGTTGGGAGCCTAACTGCTTACCTTCAGTTCGTTTTTCATTCCTGTCCTTTCATGGGTGCTTCCCGTTGCGTTCATTTTTCAACTGTTCTAAGTTACTCTTAACTTGACACTTTCAGGTTACAAATTCTGCGTTTCATGTATTACTGCATATTTTTATTAGCAGTGGGCAGAGAGTGACGTTAACATGACGGCATCAAGACTGCTCAAATGGCGGTTATCCGCAGCCGCAACTATGCGAAAAAACTCCTACAGCTTTCGCTGGATTTCAGAGTAGCGCAGACCACGCCTTCACAAGTTTTGAAAAGATTTTGACGAAACGTAAGTACACAAGAAGACGAGGACAAGCCGGAGAGAGAGAGTACAAACCGCTACTTGCAACTGAATTTTATTCATGACACGGAAGCATATAAGTTCTGAAGCAAGTATAAAAACAAAGAACAACTCAGCGCATGCGCTAGCAAATTCCATGCTTGGTTTTTCGATCTTCTCAGGAGACACTCCGGAACGACCAGTCAAGTAATGAGAAAGAAATCGTTCGTACTACACCTAAAGAACTCTAGACTGACAGTTATCGACATTTACGACGATTTGACTCTGTTGTCAGGCTCTACAGTAACCACACGGACTTTTAGACGTCATGTGGAATGTGTTGGTATAAACGACAGGGCCCCAGCTCAAATCTCACACATCTGTGAAAAGAATTGGGTTTCCAGGATGATGTAGGTAAAGAAACACTTGGTGTGCATAGCTCAAGAATGGAAAAGAACGATTTCATTAGACGAATCGAAGTTCTTGTCGTGCGGGAATGATGGGATTCGGCTACTACGTCTCCCCTAACAATTTATATGAACCTCGTTACCAACTTCCCACTTTAAACCACAGAGTCGGGAACGTAATTTCACCGTGCTGATTCTCCGCTCGCTGAGTTTGTCTCCTTGACTGAATTCAAGGCGTCATGAGCGAAGAGGGTGATCAGAGTATTCCTGATAAGGTTATACTTCCGCAGGCACGCAAGAATCGGGGATTTGGATATGTGTTTCAATAGATTTGTGATTCAAAGCACTCTTCTACGCTTCAGACAATTTTAATGAAGAAGAGGACGGTGAAACTTAAGGAGTGGCCAAGCTAGCCTACTGAGATAATTTTATTTTAATATATTTCTATAAGCATCGCGCATCGTACGACGGGCAGAAAAGCTAGCAGCGCAGAGAAAAAAGTCGAGAAGCTGCTGCAAATGTAGAGGAGCATGAACTAGACGCTCACTGACTCCGTGCTTCGGTGATCGGAGGAAATGCCTGTGTGTGGACTACTGACGCATTACGTTATTGTGAAAAGGCATTCTTGAAATTCTTGATCATTTCGCGTCAAAAAAAGAACTTATAATCGCTTATTCCTTTACACAGGGCAGATATCAGTTCTTCAATAAATTGCTATGGAAACAAACTATCGCCTAACATGATGATAAAAACTGATAGATAACATGTAAAAATCTGACATGCTCGTCCCGTGTACCAACCTCGTGAGCAAATTTTAGGGCGGTAAAAAGGTAAATTAAATAAACTGAAATACAATATCTTCCTTTATGTTTCATAGGAGTGGTTCAGGGTCCCGTGCTGTTGACGATAAGGGTTTGGTTGGTTTGGTTTATGGGGTTTAACGTCCCAAAGCGACTAAGGCTATGAGAGACGCCGTAGTGGAGGGCTCCGGAAATTTCGACCACCTGGGGTTCTTTAACGTGCACTGACATCGCACAGTACACGGGCCTCTAGAATTTCTCCTCCAAAGAAATTCTAGCCGCCGCGGCCGGGATCGAACCCGCGTCTTTTGGGTCAGCAGCCGAGCACCATAGCCGCTGAGCCACCGCGGCGGCGGTATGTTGACGATAAGCTTGCATTTTGATTTCCTGGGACGAATTCACCTAACGGGAACCCCCTCCCTCTCTAAGCTCGAAAGAGAATGTTTCAGGTGAGCGGTGTGACCCGATGAGAGTGGGCCACGAGGCCCTGTCATCGGGCAGTGGAACTATCCCCACCCCCGTCACGCCTATCTGACCCCCCCAAGTGGCGCTCGATGCCTCATTTGAACAAACTGAACTGAACGTGACCGTACGATACAGTATGAAGACGAAGATGTTGGAACAAGTAGATAGCGTTGGCTACTGCATATAGGTTACGTACTTGGAGATAGGGTGGCATCGGCGATTGCCTCCACCTTGAAAGTGCAGGAGACTTAATATTTCCGCAATGTCAGGAGTACCGATAAAGCCGTGCCCTTCGTCTGGGCATATGAAATCATCCTGATACGTTAATTACCTAGGAGACTGCTGTGGCGGCAATGACACTGAGCAGTAAAGATCAACTCAAAGCGACGCTTTCAGCCATTGCATCCCATCAGCTCAACAGAAGGTAGTTTACGTGTATAGTGTGTGTCGCCCTATACGCATGACAGCAACTGCACGAGTGCGTTTCAGGGAGAACTGACCGAGAATAATGAGTTTGCAGCCCGTTCCGCAGCCCCTCGTATTCACTCGTAAAGTTTGGTCTAGAACCGGGTGGCGTTCACACGAAACGGTGCAACACCACCTGCTGCAAAACCCCACGTCCCTCCTCCTTAATAATAGCCGCTCCGCATAGCTGCAGTTCCCAGCTGAGTAGTTTTTCGTTTCAGTAGCTTGAGCATTATAACTCGAGTAAGACATTTTGGAAAAGTTTCTGAGTAAACTTGACCCAAACGTCTCCGAGACGTTCCGATCTATAGCGCAAGACGTGTATTGACGCTCATAGCCGCGTGCCCATAGTGTAAGGACCATATGCTAGTTGCCTTGAATGCGGATAAAGGCTTCGCGGTCTGTTAAGAAATGTTTGATGTAATTAAAAGTGTTGTGTCCGTAGTGTGTCTCGCTGAGGTGAGCGAGGATGACGCTGTGCTTCACGTTGTCGAAGGCGCCCTTCAAATTCAAGGCGAGAACCACCTTGTCATTGTGATGGTGCTCGACAGGCGTGAATACCTCGTGGCTGAGTTGAAGTAGAATGTCATCTGCCCACTTGAAAGGCAGTGGCGGCCTTACGCAGCTGCTCGGTCAGCGCGCGGCTGCCGATAGCGGCTGCTGATAAGCGCTGGCGGCGCGATAACGCTTTCGCGTTCTGCGACCAAGTTTTTTTTTTTTTTTATCTCGAAACGGTTAAAGCCTTGTTAACACGGGATCTATATTGTATCGCTAACGAGCGGGGCGACACCAAGCAGCAAGCTGTGCCGTGCAGGACACACGGAAGAAGCACGGAAAAATATGCGTGTGAAAAGCCTGCGCCAACAGGGCGAAGGCGGCGACGACCGCGACGGTAAGCATACGCTGCACTGCCGGACGTGCTTCCGGCCAGCCTAGCCTGCATGAAGAGGAGTGCACAAAATGAAATAGATTTCGAACATCACTCGCGTAACCGTCGACTTTCAAGAGCCGTATGCTATACCTAAGCCCAGCCTTATGAATGGTCAAGGGAAGGGAAATGAGGGGCTCATTATGAAATTCATACGAATGAAGCCAACAGTCACCGAAATTAAGGAGCGGTGTTTCTATTTTCTCTTATAATTTGTGGCACTGATCTATTCATTGAGCTATTCATCCCCACCAACACCAAAATATTAGGAGCAAGTTTCGAGGAGCTCTGCTGTGGCTGCATCAGCTATTTTTTTTCTTTATTTCTGGTTTCGGTTTATGGGGTTTAACGTCCCAAAGCGACTAAGGCTATGAGAGACGCCGTTGTGGAGGGCTCCAGAAATTTCGACCACCTGGGGTTCTTTAACGTGCGCTGACATCGCACAGTACACGGGCCTCTAGAATTTCTCCTCCAAAGAAATTCAACCGCCGCGGCCGGGATCGAACCCGCGTCTTTCGGGCCAGCAGCCGAGCACAATAACCACTGAGCCACCGCGGCGGCTATCTCTGGTTTTGCTCGCCCCGCTAGCAAACTGTGTACGGGGAAACGAAGAGAAAGAAGACGTCATAAAGCGCGGCTGATGCAAATGACAAAGCAAAACGCCATGCCAGCTTCCGCGTGTACAGGGGGTGAGTAAAATTCAATTTCATTTAATCTTTTAAATTAGAAATTTACAAGTGTACTACTGTTCGCATGTTCCTATTTCTATGCTTATCGCACTGACCTCTTGAAAACAGGAATTGTTTGAACTAGAACATAACCGGCAGAGAAAGCATCGCAGCCAAGGAGCAGCCTCGAATGCGCTTTGAAAGGCTGGCATCTCATTTGATAAATTTACGCAAAACACTTCTTAATTATCACCGCGACTCTAGTACAACTGCTAAAACGCATGAAATGTCAAAATCACGAAGGAAGACAGGCAGTTATGCCTGTTTTCTAATTTCCAAAATTTACTATCTTGACAGCCATAATTCCCAGTTTGGTGGCCGAAGAAAGCGCGCACTTTTGGAAAAAAAAAACCGCCATACAGCACTCTACAGACAGAACATGCTGAGGATAAAAAAGAAGCGGTGTGTCCGAAGCGCGTTAAGAAAATATGGCAAGTAACTGATAAAGAAAAGTGTTGCCCAAGCCACTGGAAGCGCGGCAGAGCGCCACGTGCGGCGAAACTTGCACGTCTGAAGAAGCATCTCGCTATCGCTACATCGTGAGCATTTCGCGCCAGACCAGACAGACGGTCGTCTAACAAAAAACAAAACAAAAACAATAAAAACGTCAGACTGCTGGAAAAGCGGCGAGCATGGTTCGCATGCATCGAAGAAGCGGCGCCGGTGCATCGTCATGGCTGCCGCTTGTACACGTGCGGACCCTCTGGTCGAAGATCGCATGGGGTTTAATTGAAGCGGGGAAGAAGGGGTGGAGGGAGGAGGGTCGCAGAAAAAAAAGATATAAAGAAAACGCCCGGTGACTGATCGCAGATAACTCCAACCTTCGAGAACGTTCTGCCATCGTCAGTAGCGCATGCGCAGCCTAGCAGTGGCAGCCAGGCTCAGACGAAGCCATTTTGCCTTCCTGTATATCAGTGCTGAGAGAGAACCTATGAGGACGCTTCGAAGTGCGGTCAGGTGCGATGCTTCTTGCCGTGACTTTGCGACCGTTGCCCGCTGGTTGCCGTCGTCTTCGCCATTACCCGGAGGCGCTTGAAAGACGTTCGTGACTTATTGAGGAGTCCTGGCAGAATTTTGTTCGAGCCAGGCCACCGGCAACGAAGGTGAGAGCGGGACTAAGCCTCGCGGCGTAGGCGGCCTGTTTTCGTGAAACGTGCTCTTGACTATTGTCATACGAATACTCGCATTTTTGCTACCAGCAGAACTGAATAACAGAGTAGCACATTTAACACGAGGCTTGTAAAGTGGTTTCACGGACCGCTTCTGTCGGGTCTCTATTTCTTGACAGAAGCGCAGCGGGCTAGTATTCGCGGCGCACATGTGTAGGCCTAGCTGGCACTATAGGCAGGGCAGCTGCCGGCATCGAGTCAGCGCGGAATTGTCATATACGCCTCGCATTGCTCGCTGTTCTGCTCTTCTCCAGACGCACTTGGACCTGTTCGGACGCAAACTCCTGAATTCTGTATGCCTGAACACCTTTTTACAGCTCTGCTTTTATTTTTGCAGATACACGGAAGAAGCGATGAGGACACGTGCGGTGCTTCTTGCTGTGACCTTGTGCCCGTTGTCAGCCGGTTGCCGTCGTCTTCGCTGTTTTCCCGGAGGCGCCCGAAAGCCCTTACGCTCGTGATCTATTGGGGAGTCCTGGCAGAACTTTGTTCGAGCCAGGCCACCGACAACGAAGGTAAGAGCGGGAATAAGCCTCGTGCCATGGGCGGCCCGTTTTAGTGAAACGTGCTCTTGGCTATTGGCATACGAATACTCTCATTTTGCTATCAGCAGAACTGAATAGCAGTGTAGCACAATTAACACGAGGCTTGTAATTTGGTTTTACGAACGCTGCCGTCGGGTCTCTTTTCATGACGGAAGCGCAGCGGGCTAGTCGCGGCGGACAGGTGTAGGCTTAGCTGGCGCTAGGCAGGGCAGCTGCAGGCATTGAGACAGCGAGGAATTGTCATATACGCCTCGCATTGCTCACTGTCTCTGCGCTTCTCCACACGTACTTGGGCCTGTTTGGACGCAAACTTCCGAATTCTGTGTGCCTGCACCCTTGTCACAGCTCTGTATTTATTTTCGCAGATGCACGGACTTTGGCTCTGCCTTTCTCCTCACGGCACTTGTATGGGTCCGGACGCTCCAAGAGTAAGCTCCTGAGTTCTATATGCTTGCACCCTTCTTACAGCTGTTTTTATTTTCGCAGATGAGCGGGTTATACCATACTCCACACGGCCCTTGTACTTACCTGTCCGGACGCTCCAAGAGTAAGCTCCCAAATTCTATACGCTTGCATCCTTGTTACAGCTGTTTTTATTTTCGCAGATTTACGGACTTTGGCACTGCCTTTCTGCCTTCCTATGGCTGTCAGTGCTGAGGGAGAAGCGATGCGGATCCACTACGCAGTGCGGTGCTTCTTGCTTTGTGCCCGTTGTCAGCTGGTTGATGTCTTCGCCATTCCCTGGAGGCGCCCGGAAGCCCTTACGCTCGTGGCCTACCGAGGAGTCCTGGCGGAATTTTCTTCGAGCCAGGCCTCCGGCAACGAAGGTGAGAGCGGGGCTCAGTCTCGCGGCGAGGGCGGCCGTGTTCGTGAAACGAGCTCTTGGTTATTGGCATACGAAATACTCGCATTTTTGCTACCAGCAGAATTGGTTGTCTTGGAAAACTGGATAACTTGCCCTAACTTGTGCCTTGATGAATAACAGTGTAGTACAAAATTGTGGGACTGCAAAAGAAAGAAAAATAAAGTGACCCTGCCCGTGCCACTAAGCATGACGGGCTTAACAGTGTAGTACAATAAGCACGAGGCTGTGAAGTGGTTTCACGAACCGCCGTTGTCGGGTCTCTCTTCCGTGACGGAAGCGCTAGCGGGCTATTATTCGCGGCGCATATGTGTGGGCTCAGCTGACACTAGGCAGGGCAGCTAGCTGCAGGCATTGAGTCAGCGAGGAATTGTATGCCTCGCATTGCTCGCTGCCTCAAGGAGCTCAGCTCATCGTGCCCGCTGTCGTTTATGTCACGGAACGAGCACCCGTTCCGAACGCCCTTGTAGCCCGGCCACCATGTCGTGTCAATCAAGAAATTGGTCGAAGCCCCTTGTGTGATCGCCCGTTCGATCGCCTGTTCAAAATGGTACAGCCTTATCGCCATCGCGCACATGTGCGCGCAAGTGCTCTTGAGCGACATGTGGTTTGTGGCATGGCGCTCGGAATTCCTCGCCAGCCTCATCCAGCAACTCCGAAGAACGGACGCTGCCCGCGGTCTGCGGCACACCTCACCTTGGCTGCAGCCAAGGTCAGTCAGTGGCCAGTTTTCATAATCATACAAGGGTCGTTTGATAAGTCTGGTAAAACGCAATTAAAGGTAGCAAGTTTGCTGAAAACAATATTTGATTTTTTTCAACATAGCCCCCTTACGGTTCCACGCACTTTTTCCAGAGCTGCTCCAATTTTTCCATTCACTCAGGAAAAAATAATGGTGCGAGGCCCTTGCAGTAGTCATTCACCACTGAGATAACCTCTTCATTTGATTTCTTTCCAACCAGCCAATTCTTTAGATTTGGAAAAAGTCACGAGGCCGAATCCGGAGAATAGGGTGGATGAGGCACAACCTCGAAGCCTAACTGATGCAATTTGGCCATTGCAACAAGGGATCTGTGGGGTGGAGCATTGTCTTGGTGAAACGGGACTCTTTTCCGCGCTAACCCAGGTCGTTTAGTGCGCAATTCTTTTTTCACTTACTGTAGGAGTGTTGCGTAGTATGGTCCTGTTATCGTTTTGCTGTTTTGGTAGTAGTCCACAAAGATTCCACGTGAATCCCAAAAGACGGTCGCCATCACCCTTCCGGCTGAACAGCCTTGCCTTTTTTTGGCGCACCTTCATCAGGCCCACTCCATTGCTTTGATTGCTGTTTAGACTGCAGTGTAATAATACTCTCACGTCTCCTCAGCTGTCACAAATCTTGGCCAAAAGTCCTGAGGAATGCGATCAACCACCGATAAACACTCCTTCGAGTTGTCTGTCCTCATGCGCCTTTAGTCAGCAGTCGCGGCACCCAACGTGCACGGACCTCTTCGTCTCCAATTTTTCACGAAGAATATTGTCAACTCTCTCTGCTGAGATGCCTAAAATTTCAGCTATCTCACGTACCTTCACTCGGCGGTCTTCCATGACAATATGAATTTTCGATACCGTTTCAGGCGTGGCTCCACTGGACGCCCAGGACGTGCTTCATCTTGCGTCAAAGTTCGGCCACGTTTGAATTCATTTGTCCAGTAATGAATGGTCTCCAGTGATGGTGCAGAGTGTCCATGGACTTAGCTCAATTCGGCTTTAATTTGGGCAGCCGTCCACTGCTTTAAATAAAAACGTTTGATCACTGCTCGAAATTCAAAATTTTCTACTCTGGCGGGAATCACCACACAGCTCTGCGCCAATGGTTGTCGGAAGCTTACTAGCTAATTGTCGGTACAAGTCTAAACACGTTCTGACGTCATATGAAGTGTGCTTCTCACGCGCCACCTAGAAGAAAACTTTTATAGCCCCATCTCTTGCATTTTTACAACACTTATCAAACGACCCTCGTATTCTGGCTCCGGTCTGGGAATCATCCGCACAACTACACACCTGCCATGGTGAGTATACCAGGTCTGTGCTCGAATTTTTTCGCTGCAAGCCGTCTTTATTTTTCAGATTTGCGGGCGTGCTCCAGCAAACAGCCCCCATGCATACGAGTGGGGACACAGAACCATTCTGCAGCTCGCTTCCGGCCCGTTGACTTCTGTGCATTGTGCCATTCCTCCCAAGCTCCCAGAGTGTGAGTGCTGCATTCGCCTTCCGTAACACCAGAGCCGCAATTTGGCTCGTGCCCGTCGCAGCACCGTGCCTGTTGCCACTCTTTTAAAGGCGAAAGCCTTTAATGGCTCATACTCGCGGCGCCCGTCCGTTACATCTGGAGTGCGTCATAACTAGTCATTACTAGTCAAGTCACTACTAACTATAGTTATTAAATTCATGAACTAATAGTCATAAATAATTAGTCAACTAGTTATGACTAGTCATTAACCAATCACTAGTCAGTCAACAAAATATAGTCAGCTAATTAGTCATTATTAGTTGACTAGTCAATCATAGGTCATGATTAATTAGCTATGACTAGCCGATCCAACTCTCCCCATAACCACCTCGTGTGTGCCTACGGCCGTGCAACCAAAGTTGCATGGAAAGGCTTTCGGCTCGTGCAGTTTAGATCGTCAAAGTGCTCCTTTTTTTTCTGTTGTCCATGCTCTTTGCGCTGCTTTGCCTGTTCCTAATTAAGCAACTAGACCAAATCGCCACTCTAAGCTGTCGGGATGCTTCTAGACTGTGTAAGACTTCCATGCTTCTTTTTCTTTCACCGCAGATTTCCCTTCTGCCTCAACGTCCGTCGACTTCGGCTCCCCTCTGTTCCGTGCAGTCAGCAACTCTGCATGCTCAACAGCAGCCCGTCGTGCATAATATTCCAAGCGTCGCAGCGTGTTGGTCAGACGTAG
Source organism: Amblyomma mixtum (assembly GCF_055824585.1). Taxonomy (NCBI): domain Eukaryota; kingdom Metazoa; phylum Arthropoda; class Arachnida; order Ixodida; family Ixodidae; genus Amblyomma; species Amblyomma mixtum. The sequence goes on from NC_143016.1 coordinate 19,603,930, forward strand.
TACATACGCGCCCACAGTGAGCGCCATAATTCTGTATGTTTGCACCCTTGTTACAGCCGTTTTTATTTTCGCAGATGCGTGGACTTTCACTCTACCATACTCCACACGGCATTTGGATCTGTTCGGACGCTCCAAGAGTAAGCCCCCGAATTCTGCATGCTTGCACCCGTTACAGCTCTGCTTTCATTATCGCAGATGCGCGGACTATCGCTGGACCGTACTCCACACGGCCCTTCTACCTGTTCGGACGCTCCGAGAGTAAGCTCCCAAATTCTATATGCTTTGGCCTTGTTACAGCTCTGCTTTCATTATCGCAGATGCGCGGACTATCGCTCGACCGTACTCCACATGGCCCTTGTACCTGTTCGGACGCTTCGAGAGTAAGCTCCCGAATTTATACGCTTTGGCCTTGTTATAGCACTGCTTTCATTATTGCAGATGTGTGGACTAGCGCTCAACCGTACTTGTACCTGTTCGGATGCTCCGAGAGTAAGCTCCCGAATTCTATATGCTTTGGCCTTGTTACAGCTCTGCTTTCATTATCGCAGCTGCGCGGAATATCGCTTTACCATATTCCACACGGCACTTGTGCCTGTTCAGACGCTCCTGGAGTAAGCACTCGAGTTCTGTTTGCACCTCTATATGTTTCGATGAGTATGATAGGTCTATGCTTGCATTTCCTCGTTACCAGTGGCCTGTCTTTTTATATTTGTGTGCATTTTGTAGTCCAGGACCCTCAAGCATAATAGCGAGAAGGCTATAAAGCGTCTCCTGAGCAGCACATTTTCCTATTCCTTCCATTCTTTCTGCCTCTTCCGCTTACAGTACCCCTGCAGAGATGTTGTTCGTGCCCATCAGACACTTTCACAGCGCGTGCACAACCTCCATGCTTTCCCCACAGGTTCCCATTCAATAGCCACAAAAAAAGTGTACATCAGCTGTCCCGTGCTTTCAGCAGGGAGGACTCCGAGGTGCCATACCATCGTTGTGCAGGAAACCCTCGTTCTGCTGCTGCTGTCACAAACGCTGAATATCCATGCAGTAAGTGCCCACATCTTATATGTGCTTGCATCTGTTACAGTTCTATTTTTGTCTCGCAGATGCGTGGATTCCGGCTCTGCTGTATACTACAGGCCTTTTCATCGTGCACGGTGGAGAATACACCGCGCACTTGTCCCGGACCATGTGTGACCCCGCCATGACATCCAGTGTGGTGCCAGATTGTTTAGACCACAAAATTAATTGTGGAGTCTCTCCGCTAAAGCAGTAGACCTCTCAGCATATGGGTTGATGCTTGTGAAGACTGGTTGAGAGGCTGAGTCGACAAGGATAACGGGGTGGCTGTCCGAGGTTGGAAGTCTTTGGATTGACGCGATCCGGGCTGGAGGCTTTCTGTAGGCTATCATGAACGTTAGACCGTGCTTCCTGGTGGCCTGTTGTGCTCCTTATGTGTGTTCCTTCGGTGCATAATGCTGTCATCTATATCGGCTTTGTAGGACCTGTGAGAACTCCTCCGCCAAACCCGGCCAGTGTCTCCTCCACCATACCAGCTGACCGGACCTGGGCAGCCGTCTCCTTCATGGCACAACTAGGCTTGGGAAGTGCCTTAACCAACACTACGGTGGCTCTGCACCCGGCATCCTGACTATCATTGCAAGTATAGGCCTGCAGCGGTGCTTGGCCTCAGCACGCCTACATCATCTGACAGCAGCTACTAGCAAGTGGGCTACACATTGGTCGTTTGCAGCGATGTTCACTCCGACCTCTCAACTGCTCCTCGCTCCCACTGCTGGACTGACCGCCACAGACTGGTGAACTCTCCGCGTGCTGACTCATTTCTAGTGTGTTCCGTTCTCCCTCTTCCTAGTGTTCCCACGGCCATCATTTTCATTCCTACCAGTTTTTTTATTTCACTGTGTGGCTCGGTCTGGTATGGTTTACTTGATCCTCCGGGGTCATACCTCGGATGAAATCACGGACCTCTCCTTGGGGATTTTTTCCCCTTACAACCTGTCAGCGCACTGTTCAGTCACTATTTCTTTCCCAAGTGGCTCATGGGCTTTGATGGACTATCACATTTGGTCCTTCCGCTAAAGGTGGCAGATTCTTTGCTCATTAGTCGTGGTAGGACACCATCGTTTGCATATTTTCTTTCCATTGCTTGTCAACATTGACTTTGGCTGCAACAGTTCTATCGTTGCGAATGTAGTCCGTGTGCAGTGGCCCATGACGAGCTGGAGGAGACTTGCTTTCGAGTGATGCAGCAACGTGTTCCTTAAGTTAAGCAACACCATTTGTGGATCACTGTTGCTCTCAAGCGCCTTCTTTGGTTGCATGTAGCCCTTCTCTTGCCACAATGTGACATAGAAATGCCATGCTTTAGCAGTGGAGTGGAGTTCAGTTTTCTCTCTTGAGATGCACACTAATCTTCTGACATCTCTGTGACCGTGATGAGGAGGTTGAGGACTTGCTACAATGAGCTTCATGATCGGCCTTTCCAACCCCGAAAACCAACACACAGCACATTGTAACGGCCATAAAGTGTTCACTCTAGATTTCACTTGAAAATTTCGCTCTCTGGGTACACATCTGGGTACTTCAAAAATGTGCCCTAACGCGTCTCCAGCACTAGATTCATTGATGTTGATAATGAGGTTGCAGTTCAGTTCAACTGCCAACAATTCAGCTGTGCATTGCCCCATCACAAGTGCGAGATTGTCCCGAAAAGAACATCTGCCGCTGTTGCGTTCACTCTAGCCGCGCGAAGTGCAACAACAATGCAGCCCTTCCACATGCAGAGAATGGTCGTCATCTGCTTGATATGTCCTCGCGTCACAAGCTTCTTCAGAATCGCATTCACCGCTGTCAGCACTGTGTGGCAGCACCGCTGTCAAGTTGCAATTCCATTTTCCTTCATTGACATACAACACTGCGAACGAGTTTCCTTTGTCATCTCTCACCGTTGAGTACCTCAAGAATGTTGTCTTCATGCTGGACGCTTGCGACGCTGCTTTTGCACATTGTTAGAAAACAGTTCCACTTCTTGCAATTATTTCATGTTTGGTTCCAGGCACGACGGGCATTTATCCCATGCTCATGATTGCCTGCACAGTACCTACAGCTCTGAACTGCTTGCTTCATGGTCTTATCCTTTCACATCTCTGCAACACACAACGGGTGACAGCAGCGATTTCCTTTCATAGTGTGAACATCTTCGGTCGCTGCTAAGCATTCTTTTAACGCTTTCATTTGCTGCTTCAGATTCATGCACCAGGCACTCTAACAAACTTTTCGAGAATCGGCAACGTGTTTGTCTCGATTGGCCGCTGTTGCATTCATTCATCCCTTGTCAAGTGCGACACAAATGCAGCCATTCCATATGCACCAGCTCATTGTTGTCTCGATCACACGTGACGCCGCAAAATCCTTTAGAATCACATTCATGGCATCACCACTGTCAACACTGAATTTCACTCTTCTTCTGTTGACATCCACGGTTGTGAACGAGTTTGCTTTGCAAGTATGCTTTGTTCGACGCTTTGGACGGCTTTGTACGCACTGCAAAATGGTTCCACTGATACCATGTTGTATTCCAGGCAATACAAGCGTTTCTAGCACGCTCATGACTGCCTTTGCAGTGCCTGCGTATCTGCGTTCATCACTTCATATTCTTGCACTTTTCCATCTCTGCACCTTTGAACTGGTGACGGCAGCAATTGCGATTGAACTGATGACGGCGATTGCATTTCATTTGCTGCTCTATAGAACCATGCACCAGGCACGCTGATGAACTTTTCAAGAATCAACGTGCTTTTATCAATTGGCCATTGTTGGATTCGTTCATGCCTTGCCAAGTCAGAAAAAAATGCAGCCATTTCTTATAGACCGGCTCATCGTTGTCTCGATCAGACCTTCTTTGGAATCACATTCACGGTAGCCCCACTCTCAACTTTGAATTTCGCTTTTCTTCAGTTGACATGCAAGGTTGTGAACGGGTTATTTTTGCTCAATGCTTCGGACGGCGTTTGCACACTTGCAAAATGGTTCCACTGACACCATGCTGTATTACAGGCAATGCAGGCGTTTCTCGTAGGCTCATGACTGCCTTCGCGGTGCTTGAATCTCTGCAATGATTACTTCATGTCCTCTCACTTCTTCCCACCATTCAAATTGTGACGGCGGCAATTGCCTTTCATTACTGACGAACTTTTCCAGAATCGGCAACGTGATGTCGCAACTTTCTTTGGAATCACATTCACGGCAGCACCATCGTCAACTTTGAATTTCACTTTTCTTTCGTTGACATGCAAGGTTGTGAAAGGAATTCCTTTGCTCGATGCTTCAGACGGCTTTGCACACTCTGAAAAATGGTTCAACTGATACCATGTTGTATTCCAGGCAATACAGATGTTTCTAGCATGCTCATTACTGCCTTTCCAATGCCTGCGTCTCTGCGATGATCCCTTCATGCTCTTGCACTTTTTCTTCTCTCCACCTTACAACTGGTGACGGCGATTGCATTTCATTTGCCGCTTTGTGGAACCGTGCACCAGGCATGTTGACGAACTTTTCAAGAATCAGCAACATGCTTTTATCAATTGGCAATTGTAGCATCCGTGCACACCTTGCCAAGTCAGACATAAAGGCAGCCATTCCATATGGACCAGCTTATCATTGTTTCAATCAGAGCTGACGTCGCAACCTTCTTTGGAATCGCATTCACAGCAGCCTCATTGTCAACTTTGAATTTCACTTTTCTTCAGCTCACATGCAAGGTTGTGAATGAGCTTGCTTTGCTCTAGACTTTAGACGGCTTTGCACACTGACATCGTGTTGTATTCCAGGCAATGCAGGCGTTTCTCACATGCTGATGACCATCTTTGCAATGCCTGCATCTCTGAAACGATCACTTCATGTCCTTGCACTTCTTCTCTGCACCGCTGAACTTGTGACTGCAGCGATTGCCTTTCATTTGCTGCACTCTGATGAACTTTTAGAGAATCGGCAACGTGCTTGTCACAATCAGACCTAACGTCGCAACCATCTTCAGAATAACATTCATGGCAGGACCAATATCAGCGTTGAATTTCACTTTTCTTTTGTTAACATCCATGTTTGTGAACGAGTTTGCTTTGCTCGACGCTTTGGATGGCCTTGCACATTGTTGCAAAATGGTTGTACTCGTGCCATGTTGTATTCCAGGTAATGCAGGCGTTTCTCGCATGCTTATGACTGCCTTCGGAGTCAGCAATGCAATGATCTGCAATGATCACTTTTCCTTCTCTGCACCTTAGAACTGGTGATGGCAGTGATTGCGTTTCATTTGTCTCTTTGTGGAGCCGTGCACCAAGCACTCAGAACTTCTCTAGAATCGTCAACGTGCTTGTCTCGACTGGCCACTGCTGCATTCATGCATGCCTTGCTATGTGGGACATAAATGCAGCCATTCCAAATGCACCGGCCCATCGTCGACTCGATCGGACCTGACGTCGCAATATTCTTTGGAATCACATTCACGGCAGCACCACTTGAATTTCGAATTTCGCTTTTCTTCTTTTGATATGCAAGGTTGTGAATGGGTTTATTTTGCTTGACGCTTCGGACGGCGTTACACACTGTTTGCAATATGGTTCCACTCACACCATGTTGTATTCCAGGCAATACAGGCATTTCTCGCACGCTCATGACTGCCTTCGCGGTGCTAGCATCTCTGCAATGATCACTTCATGTTCTTGCACTTTTCCTTCTCTGCGCCTCTGAACTGTTGAGGCGGCGATTGCCTTTCATTTGCCGCTCTATGGAATCATGCACCAGGCACTCTAACGAACTTTTCAGGACTCTGCACTTGTCTCGATTGGCCGCTGCTGCATTCATTCATGCCTTGCCAAGTGGGACATAAATGCAGCCATTCTATATGCACCAGCTCATTGTTGCCTCTATCACACCTGACACCGCAAAATTCTTTGGAATCACATTCATGGCGGCACCACTGTCAACACTGAATTTCGCTCTTCTGTTGACATCCACAGTTGTGAACAAGTTCGCTTTGCTCGACGCTTTAAACAGGCTTTGCACATTGTTGTAAACTGGTATCACTCATACCATGTTGCATTCCAGGCAATACAGGCATTTCTCACACTCATAACTGCCTTCGCAGTGCCTGCGTCTCTGTAATGATCACTTCATGTTCTTGCACTTTTCCTTCTATGCGCCTTTGAAGTGGTGATGGCAGTGATTGCCTTTCATTGGCTGCACTCTGATGAATTGTTCGAGAATCATCAACGTGCTTGTCTCGATCAGACCTGACATCGCAATCTTTTATGGAATCACATTTGCAGCAGCACCACTGTCAACTTTAAATTTCACTTTTCTTTCGTTGACATGCAAGGTTGTGAAAGGGTTTCCTTTGCTCGGCACTTCGGACCGCTTTGCACACGCTGCAAAATAGTTCGACTGCTACCATGTTGTATTCCAGGCAATACAGGCATTTCTAGCATGCTCATGACTGCCTTTCCTGCCTGCGTCTCTGCGATAATCACTTCATGTTCTTGCACTTTTCCTTCTCTGCATCCTTGAACTGATGACGGCGATTGCATTTCATTTGCCGCTCTGCGGAACCATGCACCGGGCACGCTGATGAACTTTTCAAGAATCAGCAATGTGCTTTTATCAATTGGCCATTGTTGGATTCGTTCGTGCCTTGCCAAGTCAAATAAATGCAGGCATTTCTTATGGACCGGCTCATCGTTGTCTCGATCAGACCTGATATCGCAACCTTCTTTGGAATCGTATTCATGGCAGTCCCACAGTCAACTTTGAATTTCACTTCTGTTGACATGCAAGGTTGTGTCAGCTTGCTTTGCTATACGCTTTGGACGGCTTTGCACACTGATACTGTGTTGTATTCTAGGCAATGCAGGCACTTCTCGCACGCTCATGGCTGCCTTTGCAATACCTGCATCTCTGCATGATCACTTCATGTCGTTGCACTTTTTCTTCCCTGCACTTTTGAACTTGTGACGGCGGTGATTGCATTTCATTTGCTGCACTCTGCCGAATTTTTCGAGAATCAGCAACGTGTTTGTCTCGATCAGACCTGACGTCACAACTTTCTTCAGAATAACATTCACAGCAGCACCAATATCAGCGTAGAATTTCGCTTTTCTTCTGTTGACATCCACGGTTGTGAACGAGCTTGCTTTGCTCGACACTTCTGACGGCTTCGCACACTCTTGCAAAATGGTTCCACCGATACCATGTTGTATTCCAGGCAATACAGGCATTTCTTGAACGCTCGTGACTGCTTTCACAGTGCTTTCATCTCTGGAATGATCACGTCATGTTCTTGTGCTTTTCTTTCTCTGCACCTTTGAACTGGCGATGGCGGCTATTGCCTTTCATTTGCCGCTTCATGGAATCATGCACCAGGCACTATTGCGAACTTTTCAAGAATCAGCAACGTGCTTTTTCTCGATTGGCCACTGCTGCCTTGGTCCATGTTTTCCCAAGTGGGACATAGATGCAGCCATTCTATATCCACCAGCTCATTGCTGCCTCGATCAGAGCTGATGCCGCAAACTTCTTTGAAATCAAATTCACGGTAGCCCCACTGTCAGCTTTGAATTTCGCTTTTCTTCAGTTGACATGCAAGGTTGTGAACGGGTTATCTTTGCTCAGTGCTTCGGACGGCGTTTGCACACTGTTGCAAAATGGTTCCACTGATACCATGTTGTATTCCAGGCAATGCAGGCGTTTCTCGTGAGCTCATGACTGCCTTCGTGGTGCTTGCATCTCTGCAATGATGACTTCATGTCCTCCCACTTTTCCTACTCTGCACCACTGAAATTGTGACAGTGGCAATTGCCTTTCATTAGCTGCACTCTGACGAAATTTTCCAGAATCAGCAACATGCTTGTCTTGATCAGACGTGACGTCGCAACCTTCTTTGGAATCATTCATGGCAGCACCACCGTCAACTTTGAATTTCACTTTTCTTTCGTTGACATGCAAGGTTGTGGAAGTTGCTTTTGCTCGATGCTTCAGATGGCTTTGCACACGCTGCAAAATGGTTCAACTGATACAGTGTTGTATTCCAGGCAATACAAAATGTTTCTACCACGCTCATGACTGCCTTTCCAATGCCTGCGTCTCTGCGACGTTCACTTCATGTTCTTGCACTTTTCCTTCTCTGCACCTTTCAACTGGTGACAGCGATTGCATTTCATTTGCCGCTTTGTGGAACCATGCACTAGGCACTCAACTTTTCTAGAATCAGCAACGTCCTTGCCTCGATTGGCCACTGCTTCATTCATGCATGCCTTGGTATGTGGAACATAAATGCAGCCATTCCAAATGCACCACCCATCGAAGACTAGATTGGCGCTGACGTCGCAGTCTTCTTTGGAATCACATTCACGGCAGCACCATTGTAAACTTTGAATTTCGCTTTTCTTCCATTGGCATATACATGATTGTGAAAGGGTTTCCTTTGCTCGACGCTTCGGACGCCTTTGCACACTTCTGCAACATGGTTCCATTGATATCATGTTGTTTCTGGCATGCTGATGACTGCCTTTGCAGTGCCTGCATCTTTGCGATGATCACTTCATGTTCCTGAACTCTTCCTTCTCTACACCTTTGCACTGGTCACTGCGCCGATTGCATTTCATTTGCCGCTTTGTTGAGCCATGAACCAGGCACTCTGATGAACTTTTCAAGGATCAGCAACGTGTTTTTTTCGATTGGCCATTGTTGCATACATTCATGCCTTGCCAAGTCAGACATAAATGCAGCCATTCCATATAGGCCGGCTTATTGTTGTCTCGATCATACCTGACGTCTCAACGTTCTTTGGAATCTCATTCACGGCAGCGCCACTGTCAACACTCAATTTTATTTTTCTTCTATTGATATCCACAGCTGTGAACGAGCTTGCTTTGCTCAATGCTTTGGATGACTCTGCACGCTGATACCATATGTTGTATTCCAGGCAATACAGGTGTTTCTCGCACACTTGTGACTGCCTTAGCAGTGCCTGCCCCTCTGCAATGATCACTTCATGGTCTTCCAGTTTTCCTTCTCTGCCTTGTTGAATCATGCACCAGGCACTCTCATGAACTTTTCGAGGATCAGCAACAAGCTTGCCTCGATTGGCCACTGCTGCATTCATTCATGCCTATCATTAACAGAATTGGATTACACGAATTGGCTATCCTGCTGCCTGTACAGTCACCATGCCTGAATAGCGTCCGAGGCCAGCTTGCACTGGCGGGAAACGAAAGAAACCGATGCCACCGCTGGGATGGTGGCGTCTAGAGGAGCATATTCGGTCATCTGCACTCAGAATCAGCACCTTCTATCTACCACATCAATCTTCAAGCATCGTGAAGTGGACTTTAAGAAATATTGTCACGCAATGCGCATGGGCCTTGAAGGAACAAGAATTGCGCATGCAGAAAAACGGGAAGTTCAGCATCCTGCCGTTGATGCATCAGGCTAGGGTCGACCTGCCTATGGAAATAGCCTTTGAAAACAGAACCTTTAACAGTGTGGTAGAGGTGCGGGGTCGATCACCCCAAGCCCCTCTCAACATCACTGGAGCCGAAGAATTGCCGGAATGGCCCCGGTGCCTGTGCAACAGACCCAGGAAGCGGATGCACGTCGGACTGGAGCAGCAGCGCCTGCTTGGCAGCACTACCGTAAGCCGCGAACGTTTTCTGGAAAGGCTGGTGAAGACGTGGATAAGTGGCGCACCAGTTACCAGCAAGTGCACAAATACAACCACTGGGATGCCGTTCTCATGCTAATGCAGTTTTCTTTCTGGACGGTACTGCGTTAACTTGGTTTGAAAACCATGAAGCGTCCTTAACGAGTTGGGACTGCTTCGTGGAAGAGCTCCGCAGATGCTTCGGGGACACCGTTGCCAAACAAAAATGCGCTGAGCAGTCTTCGCTTCAAAGAGCGCAAGTGCCTGGTGAGACGTGCACGACATACATAGATGTACTGAAGCTCTAAGTCGTTAATCCACGTATGTCCGGCGATGATCGCGTTGGCCATCTCCTCAAGGGCATCGCTGAGGACGTCCACAGTTTTCTTATTAGTAAAGACAATTTACTCTCCCGCGGACATCATCAACCACTGCCGCACCTTTGAAGCTCTTAAGCTATGGCAAATCACTCCCAAGTTCAGCCGCCTGCCTAACGTCACCGTCGCTAGCGCGAATTTCCATGAGCCTTTGAATGCTGCGACTCTTCCTGACGCCATTCGTCAAATCGTCCGTGACGAACTCTCCAGGCATCAAGATCTTGGGTGCCGCAGTGAAGTTCTATGAGAGCTTTTCTATGCAGGCAGCCCTGGCCCACCACTCTTCCCCTTGGAGTTTGTCCAGTTGGGCGCGTTGCAACTCTCGTTGATTAACACTGACGCTCCCCGGATCACCCACCCCAGCTCGTCCCCAACGCCACCTGCGGCAGCCAGAGTACGATGGCCGCTTCAGAACTGGCTATGAGGAGTGTTATTCCAAGTGCCCTCGCGACCCACCAGTTTCTTACCGATGTAGTCTGATCGGTCAAATCTGCAGATTTTGCCATCGGTGGGGCCGAATTTCCCGCCAGCAGCGCCAATGGTCAAACCCTCGCCCGAGTTCCAATGTGCCCGCTGTTCTGACCATGTCTGTGCCCATCGATACACGCCACTACGGAATGACTCTACCTCCACACCGCTCTCTCTGCTCGCCTTCTCCCCAACGTCGTTCCCCACCATCACCGGGATACTAGCGTGTGCGGTCGCCGGGTCATCGATATTGCCAATTCCTCTGCCAATTATTTAAAGGAACCACCTTGAAGTTTTAGTGGGCGGTATTTGCATCATGGCCTTAGTGGACACTGGTGCCACGGTGTCGGTGATGAGTTCAGCTTCCAAGAACCGTCTGGGTCGTAAATCAGTGTTCACTTGGGACAGTGCTGCGATATTCCATGGCTTAGAGGGAGAATCATTGGTTCCGATTGGTATTTGTTTCGTATATGTAGTGATTACTGGCCACGTGTTCCGAACGGAATTCCCGATTCATGGCGTTCACGGAATTCGCTCGTACTGCGCACATCATCCTCGGTACTGACTTTTTGCACCAGTGCGGCGCCACTCTCGACTTCCGCAGTGGCGGCATATCATTAAGTCCAGGCCTTCAGTCAGTTCTCATAGAAGACTCGTTGGTGGTTGCCCAAGAGTTTTCTGTCTCCGCAGACACCGTCGTTCTAGTGATGTCTGCCATATTCATTCCTGTTGTCCTCGAGCACGGTTTCTGATGCCTTTGATGCTGTGGTGGAACCTGGTTCCCTTAACTGCGCAAAGAAAAGTATGCTGGTACCCCGCAGCCTCGTCCGTGTGACCAAGGGCCATGCCACTCTTTGGACTGTCAATCATTCTAACGAGCCTGCCATATTGGCATGTGGTCTAAAACTTGCCAGCTTTGAAGAATAGCTTTCTGTGCCAGTCGCCGTGCTCACTGACGTTTCCCGTCCAACTAGACTCCGCGACCTGACCGACTCTCAATTTCTAGCCATGGACAACAAATCCCTGCCCACCAGCGACCGCCGGGTACTGGTGGCCGTTCTTCTGAAGTATGCGGATGTGTTTGACTTCGATCACTACCAACCACCGCAGATTCCAGCTTCCCGTACCCATCACATGATAAATACTGGATCTGCACAACAGATTCGACAGAAGCCATACCGCGCCTCTCCTTCCGAACGTCAGATAATCGATGAACAAGTCTTTGACAAGTTGCACCATGGCATTATTCAGGAATCTTCAAGCCCGTGGGCCGCTCCAGTGATCCTCGTCAAAAGAAAGATGGCACATGGCGATTTTGTGTACACTATCGCCGGCTTAACACTGTCACAGAGAAGGACGTTTACCCGCTCCCACGCATTGATGATGCCATCAACTGCCTCCACTCAGCCTCCTACTTTTCCTCGATGGATTTAGTCTAGATACTGGCAGATCCTGATGCATCCGAAAGACAGAGAAGACGGCGTTCGTGACCTCGATGGGTTGTATGAATTTAATGTTATGCCCTTCGGCCTTTGCAACGCTCCTGCCACTTTTGAATGATTTATGGATACGCTTTTGCATGTGTTATCTGGACAATGTTATTTTTAGGACCTCCACCGAACATAAGTTCCTTAGCCATTGTCCTGGACTGCATAGAGAGCGGGCCTCGTGCTGAACTCTAAGAAGTGTCGCTTTACTGTGCCTGTTCAGTACTGTGCTTGGTCATCTGGTTGACAAGGATGGCGTCAGGCACCACTTGGCACCGCTCTTTGCCAAATCCCGTGACCCAACATCCACAAGCCCTTTCTGCATTCGAGACGGTTTACTCCTCGTAGTTCTGGCTGCTCTGTATTGCTCTGTTCGACATGCAATGCACGATGACGTCGTGGCTGGGCACTTGGGGTTCGCCAAGACCCTTAACCGCACCAAAGAAAATTTTTACTGGCCAAAAATGCGTCGCATGGTTCAGCACTAAGTGGCCACCTGCGTGCTGTGTCAGCGGTTCAAGCTTCCCACAACTTCTCCACCGGGACGCCTGCATCCTGTGAGACCTCCAAGCACACCATATGAGCAAGTGGGTCTCGATCTGCTCGGCCCGTTTCCCCGCTCGTCCAACGGTAACCGCTGGGTCATCGTGTGCGTTTATCACCTCACCCGTCACTGTGAAACCACCGCCACCGCCGCTGCTAGTCTCTCTCCTTTTTCATGCTCGAGTCGTTATCAATGACTGTGGCCGCCGGTTTACATAAGGAAGATGTTGTGGAAGCGCTTCGGCACCTGTGTTCATGCCATTTGGTTGCGACTGAGAGAAGGATGAAAAGGAAAAGTGCACGGGCCTGCCAACTGGCTCAAGACAAGCCACCACCACTACCATGTGCAGATAGAAGAGACAAAAGATAACAGGACAGAGTAAAAGAGAGTAAAGACGCGCGTCGCAACAACCGCGTCCGCCGTAATGGACGCTGGCTGAAAAAAGCTACATTTGCGTCACTCGACGCCGTACCACCTCCAGACGAATGGACTCGAACGTACCAATTGGACACTTACGAACGTGCTTGCCATGTATGTCTATTCCTGTCATAAGAACTGGGACGACGTGCTTCCCTTCATTACAGACGCCTATAATACGCCAAGGCATGAAACAACTGCTTACAGCCCGTTCTTCCTTCGTTATGCCTCCCTCGACAGCATCTTGCCTTTCTCCCTCAACAGTCTTCTATTGCGAGCACTCTAAGCCGCGCTGAAGAAGCCCGTAGGCTTGCCCTGATATGCACCTTGGCATCGCAGGATCGCTCTAAGCAGTGGTACGACCACCAGCGCAAGGATGTCTGCTACCTGCCCAGTGATGTTGTATGGTTGTGGACGCCTCTCTGCAAGCGTGGTTTAACCCAAAAGCTGCTGTCCCACTACACAAGCCCGTTCATCGTTCTAGTTCGCCTCAATGACCTGAACTATGTGGTCTCTCCCCAGTCTACACCAGGACTCCGATCAAGGAAGACTGAAGTCTTGCCTGTCTCACGGCTAAAGCCCTTCCACTCTACTGGCCCAGAGGGTTTCGTCTCCAAACGGGGAAGTGTCGCGCGATACGCATGGACACTGAAGAAACAACAAAGTGTGCATGATGAAAAAGAGGAAGTTCAGTATCCTGCTGCTGACGCACCAGGCTCGGATCGACCTCCCTATGTAAATAAACCTGTAACAATATTGTTCTGCCTTTCTACCGTGGTCTCCTTCTTCTAAGAGAACTTCATTACCTAAACTGTGCCAATAAATGCACACTCCCAATCTCCCCGGCTTCAGAGTTTTCCTGTCACCACTTCTGTGCCCACTGGCATTAGCCAGTTTGAGCCCGACGTGGCTGACAAAACAGGTCATGGTTTCGCATAGTAGCGAATTTGGTAAAATGCTTTCACACTGATGAAGTTTCGATGGAGTGAAGAGTGCACCCTGGAGATGCTAGCGCAGTGCCGCTTTCTGGAGAGAACAGTTTAGGGATGCAGAATAATTGACTCCACCGACAGCAGTGTGCGTGGTGGGAACAAAGAGCACTTGGATGTTGCGAAAAACTGAACACCGCTACTTCCCCAGATTTATCGAAATGCACCTACACACAATATATACATATATAGAGAGAGGCTTTGCTCTTTCACGTAACCGTGATGTACCTTATAATTTGTGTAAAAAATTGGAGAGGCAGTTAAGCTCCACCTAAAGGGTATGACTCCACAGCATATTGTGTTAATTCTCATATATGCAGAAGGTCATTCGCTACTTAACATTCCTAGATCCATGGGAGTCCTCGTACCCCTCCTGGTTCAGCAGTTAAGTGAGGCGCTACTGCTCTGCAATGGCAGCTGCTTCTAGCGATGGGCCTTGTGCAGGCTAGGTTCTTTCAGAGACCAATCCATAATAAATAAAATAACTCCACCTAGTTTTCTCCCTATCCAGTGGGCACGTAGTGATAACACTGCAAGGTCATGTGACCGAGGTGGCCCACCTGCCATAGTCATGCGCTTGATTTTTGGCTCAAAGCCTACGCCAGATTTTCTGCGTCACAGGGGTTTAAACACTGTCATGTTAAAATTGCAACCTCCTCACAAACCCTCCAAAGCCAAATGCCAATTGCAAATCAAAAACCTGGCAATGTTTTCGTCACCGCTGAACACAACCAGAAAAATCAAGTTAATTAAAAAAATCCCATCGCTACTGAGCGGAGAACTTTTTAGACATTGCAGCCTTTAAATAAAGCGAATTTAAAATACACAGGTAGTGCAATTTAATCGCAGGCGCAACCCACAACAAGCCACAGAAAGTCTAGAACATTTTAAGAAAGCGCAGAGGACATTTTCGTTTCTGTGCACATAATTGTTTCAAACACTTTGGCGATTTCAGCGTCTCTACCCCCCACCTTTCTTTTTTAACTTTTGATGTATGCGTCTACTTGCATGCAGTGAACAGGCTAACTGTTCTGCTGTGGCCAGGCCTCACATCGAGCTTGGTGGGCTGAGCCCAGGCGGAGGCCCGTGTCGTGTCAAAAGGAGCCCAGTATGCCAACTGCGGTTTCATAAACCCAGAAACCATGAAAGAAAGTTGGCCACTTACAATGGAGCCAAACGCGCATACTGTCAACTTTTATTGAGAGGCTAAAAAGGTTAACTGCAAATTCTCGCAACACACGCGTGTCCGCCATAAAAAGCAGAAAAAAAAAGGACTACACAGAAGACCGCACGAAAAGCACACGTGCACAGCTACGCGAAAATAAACAGCAAACGAATCAAAGGTGATGAGGGGAAACATCGACGACGCGGTTCCTTTCCCCGCGCGCCGACAGCAACAGCACTCAAGAGAAGAATAAACCAAGCACGCCCGAGAATACGACAGGCATGGGGGCAAAGAGACAAGAAGCTCGCACTCCATCGCTACCTGCAAGGATATGCATAGTTTGTCATTGCAAATCTCGCTCCTATAGTCAGCCTGCGAGGAAAGTGCGGCCGCAGATTTGTGACTTGCGTAAAAATTCCGACAAAAAAAAAAGTAAAACGCGCTGCCAAGAGCCAAGCCTTGAGGCATCAGAAATAAGTGCACAAGAGATAGTGGCCTCTCTCACCTGAGGCCGGAAACACGCACACACACACGTGGAAAGCGCGGACCCATTTTTTTTTCCCCCGCACTGATGCAAGACTTAACAGCACACAGCGAGGAGCCGCTCTCTGCGACTTTCATTCCGCCCGGCGAAGCAACACAGGCATGACTAACAAACACAACAGCACAATCACGTGCACCCTCCCATACACGCAACAAAAGCCAGCTTAATTCACACATTCCGAACAGAACAAGCCCGACGCACGACTCTGGTCAGATACACGGTTTCTCGCGACGAGGGGCACAAAAAAAAAGAAAAAGGTCACTATGGCAACTACACTTCACCGCGCATGACATGACAGGCAGGGGCGCTGCTTCTACTCAGGCTGCAGCCAGTGCTAAGCAAGCTCCAGCTATCTTTAGTGGTGGCAGGCCGGCCCCATGGACTGGGTAAAGTAAGTATGTTCAGACTTCAATACTCCTTTAGCCAAGCCTAAATGTTTCATTCAACAACGCCAGATATTAGCTATCCATTACTAACATGCCAAGCTGCCATGTCACAATAGCCACCTCACTACCTACTGCTCCTTTGTCAGGCGACCAGCCAATGAGCAATAACAATGTTGCAGCGTGCATTGCACAGTGGAAACTGGGCAACGCCAGTGCCTACACACTGTCCAGTAGATATCAGAAACTGTTCATAAAATGCTTACCTGATCACACTGGACAAATATGCAATAAAATGCCCATTAATCATGATCTGAACAGTTGAAAATTTTGGTTAATGTCCGATGGCGAGAATGACATGCTAATGCAGCTATAAACGGAAAATTGAGTGAGACAGGTGCATGCAGAGCAAATGCGCTATGGCACTAACAGCACGACAGCCTTGAATGCAAGCACGATATGTGTGCTTTGAAATCCTGATAACAGCTTGAAAACAACACCAGATATTAAAGTGAAAGCTGCGTTTTTAAAATGAGATGCGTAATACAAACAGCAGGTTCCCTCTAAAATCTAATAAGTCATGCTTGCAACATGTAACCAAAATATTAACTGCCTTTTCATGTTTAAATATAGATTAATTCCAGCATGAGCTGCCAAGTTAGAAAATTGAGACCTAAACTCTGCACTTGCTGTTGAAGCATGGTTAAGATGCAAACAGCAGTGGCAGTTAAGATCTTAAAAACGTTGAATGCTCTGACACCAACGCAGAACTTGTACTCATGTCTCTTTGAGTGCGAATCCTGACAGTGACCTGACCTAATTTTCAACATTTGCTTCCACTGCAGAGGTCCACCGCTGACAGCATCTGCACAAATGGCCAATACTACATACCGCACTAAACACAATCATGACTGATGCCAAGACTGCATTGAATGTCAAGCAAACTTGCTGCATACACATTAATGCTTGCATTTAGGAAAAGGCAACTTGCTGTATGATGCACACATAAACATCTCTAGCATGCACACATCAATCACCATCATGACATTAGGCCAGGTTGCCTCTTCATCTTATGTTCCAAGAAATGCTTGTGCCACAGAAAAAAACAAACATGAGGTATACGTGTGAACAAGAATTCACGCACCTAACAATTATGCTCCACTACCCAGACTTCAGACAGACTCGATACCTTTTGCTGGCTGGACACTTTGCATGCTGTAAGTAGCAAGTGCTCAAACATACTACTTCCACATTCATGCTGAAGCACTCTACTACTGCAATACACTGCAGCAGAAGGATACAACAGCAAAAGTTTCCAACTCCCATTGTGTAAACACACATAACATATAGGTACCACATAAAAGGGCGAACATGTTTAAAATGCAACCAAACTTTCATAGGCACCATATTTTCACGTGTTTTCTCTATGGGTTTTGTTCTCTTTGGTAGATGCCTCCATGCTTTAAGAGCCTGCCACAGATGTCGACATCACAAGAGAACGCCTGTGAGGCAACCAAGAAAGAATACAGCTCAGGTGGAAATGAAAAAAAAAAAAAAGGCCCTTCTCCCATATCTCAGTGCCAGACATTAACCATGTGCCCACTTCCATTCTTACTCTTCCATCATTTAATAAGACCACAAAGCACAACAGACAGTGCTGGCAAGCACACCCCAGGACACCGTCCCCCTGTCCTGCCTGGCCACCGTTGGCACCAACCACTGCTTGGCAATCTCATGGAGAGTCAGCGTCGGTGTTGGAAGTGTCGGTGCGCGCCCTTTTCCTGGAAGTTGTCTCATCATCCAGAGGGAGACCGCTACGTCCGGCATCACGCTTCTTTGAGCTGCTCTGCTGCAAGGGAATAAAACAAGCCATCCTGTTCAGACCACCAGCAGAGCGCACAGGTATACAACAAGGAATTAAAGGGCCATTAAAACGGAACAATAAGTCAAGCAACTAAATGAATTGCATTAGCACCCAGGACAGCACACAGTATGCCATCTTTACCAAGAACAAAGCTTTGATGAGACAAAGATGACATAAAAGTGAAAGAAATGCAATGTGGTCATGTCCTAGGGGGCTTCAGAGTAACTGCACCTGGCATGCTCAATCTTTACTGGCCACAATAGGTTCATCTCTTTCTCTTGCGACACTATTTCTACAGGCAAGTACTGCTGAAACATAATGAAAGTACTATCGCAGCCAGTGCTGAGCAGGTATGATAATGTGAAGCGCAACTTACTTTGCATGATGGCCACTCAGCCTGCGCGTGAAGACATCATGCACAGCAACTTCAGAAGCACAAGCGAAGGTCTAGCTTTCAGAACAACATTAGCGCTCTTACTGAATGGTGTGGCTGCTGTTTATTCAAAGACTGTAGAACACTTCAGGAGGACTAACAGGTATGACACAGTACGGTTGCACCATCTACTGAAATATATTTCATAACATGAGAGCTCATCTGAGTCAAGTGGTTTCGTTTCACTTGAGCCAGTAAACTTTCCTCTGATTTCGAGAGAACCCAGGAGATTCTACACCACAAACATGGCATGTACAATCCTTTCTGTTGCATGTGAACGTAAAGAAAAAGGACGAGATCAGTAACGTCATTTGCAGTCTCGTCGGCAACAGAGTCACGCTTCCTTGCAAGAAAAACACAACTACAGTCCCCAGAGTGTAATCTATGCCACTAGGGTAACCTGTTGCTACCTTTATAGTGTCCTTTAGAGTCAACTTGAGGCAAAAGTATCAACGGGATAACATGCAAACACACAAAATGGTTTTTGGTTTATGGGGGTTTAACGTGCACTGACATCGCACAGTATACGAGCCTCTAGAACCGTGGCTGGGATCGAACCTGCATCTTTCGGGTAAGCAGCAGAGTGCCATAACCACTGAGCCACCGCGGTGGCCTTCAAACACACGAAAGAATGTAAGCAAGACTGATCTACGATTGCAATTAAAAAGTAACAAATAGCACATGAAAACTTTTCTTCTACAGTATTTGTCAGCAGGAATATAGTAACTAATGCCTTCTACTTGTTTAAAGGTCAAGAATGGCACATAACAGCTGTGATGTTTGGCTGAATGGCGAAAAAAAAAATTCCCATGATACGATCAGCATTATGACTCGTCAGTGCATGCCGCCATCTGCAATACGGCCATGTGCAAGCTTCGGTCACAGCAACAGAAACTTCACAATGCGACCCCGGAGGTAAAATAATGGCTTACAAAATGACACTTCCAGCCCTCACCTACGCAAGTCATATTTGAGAGGCATACACTAAACAAAACATAATGAAATAGAAGCGGGTACAAAATAAGGCCCTGAGGTTTATTTTTAACTCCTATGCAAGAACCAAACAGTGAGTGAACTTAGAAGTACTGCTGGATTCATGGTGGTGAAGTGGAAAATTGAACTAATAGGCTCAAATTACTTTTTCATGCTTTGAATGGTGATTATAAGGTCGATCTAGAAACATCATATTTCAGATTACTGCTTCCAAAAGAACAAAACATTCGAAACACATAACACCACTCCATTTTACACCAGAATAATTCAAACACTCATTTTTGGATTGAAGCATAGATGAGTGACACACCTTACCAAAAAATATTGCAGGGTGTTCTGACATACAAGCTTTTGAAAAGACTCTTATCACTATATTTGTAGTGTAATGAAATTATGTTTTATATCATTTCTCGTGTAGTGCTCTTTTGGTTTGCTCTTTGTTGGTTGTTGTTACTACATGCGTTATATTTGTTTTAAATTACTTCAGCAAGAAATTTGAGTAATATGGTGATGTTCTCGAACTTGTTATTTTTGACTGAAGTGAATTATGTTTTTCAAATTTTGATACATTGCACCTTTTTACTCTTAACTGTGTGTATTGCATTGTTTAACAATGTGCAAAGTTGTGTGCACAGCTACAATGATGTTTTGAGCCTTTCTACTGCTCTTTTGTATATTATTTTTATATACATTTAAATCTCGATTTAACAAAGTCTTTAAAATCGGCAGTTTACTTCGTAATACTGAAATTTCGCTAAACTGAAATTCGTCCCTTAGCATGCTCAGAATCTGCCAAAAACATGCTACAGATAACTCGTGGGAAAAACCCTTATTTGTGATTAAAGTGGTCGTTTCCTCAGCAGCAGCAACGGCACTGTGCACGCCTTGCATGTGGTGCGATCGAATTAGCGAGCAGTCTCAGTACGTCTATTGTGCCAACCACATCGTGGGTGATGGTAACGACGCGCTCGTCCTTAGTTTTGGTTTTACTATCATCATCCTCTTGTAAGTGCCTCTGAGCACACCGCTGACAAGACAACGAATTCCACCACTGTGACCTTTCGGTGCCCCTCCACCTTTCTACTCTCCTTTCTTTCTCCGTGTCAATGACAGCAAGAAGTGTCCTCCACACACCAACCAATGATATAAAAGCAGGCCCACTCCACTCCTTGTGTTTTTCTGCACATACGCGCGCATTGTCTGAATGTGAAGTGTGCAATGACCTTCACAGCTAACGGGTGTGCCAAAGACTTTTTCCAGTTCATTTACCAGCTTTGGGCATCTGTAAACGTGATCAATTTGATCAATGCGGCAGCCTGCCTTTTGAGCACAGGCAGCGCAGCGTCCCATTTGGCACCGATTTTGGGCCAGATAGCGAAGGCCGTGAGCTGGCCTGGAAGGCTGCCAAAGATGTGCAGACCTCACCCGTAAATTCTGACTTCAATTTCACTGTTGAGCAAATCTTCCTTGGGTTCGTTTCCAACCAGCAATGAAATACATCTTGTTAGAGTGAAGCTAAAACACAGTGTTCCATGGACACGAAGTTATGAAAACTGGAATACTTCATTACATTGAGTATTTAGTTATACTGAAGTTCATTACATCGAGATTTAACTAACCACAGCTCCTTTCTAGCCATTCACTGACAGTCTGAATGAAAAAAAAAAACAAGTAGCACAGCAGTGTTAAATGAATGTCGAAAAAGGAAAACTACATAAGGCTTGCACAGCTTGTGTGTTCTATCATGGCGTACCTTTGCTGGTTTTGCAAAATAACTTTTCTCAAAAACCTAACCTCGAGTAAACTGGTATGCATTCAAAATACACTAAATCTTTCACCAGGGTAGCACATGCAGGTACTCTGGTTATCAGATGACAGGTGCCTTCCAGTGGCATGAGTTACCTTTTTATCCCACTGCTGATGCAAGTATCGCAGCAGAATGTTCGTCTTCTCGGTTGTGATCACTGAAATGACAGTTCAACACAAGAGATCACCATAAGAACCGATGCCCTGTACCAGTTCATGACACTGATTCCCAGAACTCAACCACTATTGGAGCACGGCTTATGGCCTCTCTGACTGGTTACTTCGTAGCACTGTACGTGCTTGTAAGAAGTGCCACGTGTGCACCAGGTCAGAATTGGGCACTCCAGAGATGTTTGGCCCACCTGTCCCAAGCACATTTCTGATTAATAGCACCCTGGAGCATTCCCAACTTGGATCACAAGTGGTCAAGTGTTTCCACTGATGCGAGTTCTTACAGTTAGTCTGCGCACGCATCTGGTGATGCACAGATGGTGTGGTGGCACAGTCTCACGACAACAAGCGGCTGCATAAAACTACTCTGAAGTATCTGTGTGCAAGTTTGAGAGGAACCTGACATTGACTTGGCTTAAAGGTGCACTGAAGAGGAATCTGAACTCATATTTTACCGCTGGAACTCGATCTACACGTTCCGAGCATTCTTGGAAACTTCGAATTATTTCCCTGTGCGGCCGATTTCCCTAATTTAAACCGGATTAACCTCAGGCTCCCGCCTTTTTTTGTTTTTTTGAATTGCCGCAAACGTGGGAGGAGTCGACCAACCTTTCACCCAGTCCCGTGGCGGCTTGCCGCTCTGCCATCGGCGGAGTGATACGTAGTGATCGGTGAAAGCAAAGAGTCTACGCGCATTTTTATTTCCGTGGGCCTAATTTGCAGCTATGTAGTCTCTGACTAGGCCTATTTATTCACGGGAACCTAAAAGAAACAAAATAAAAGCGAAAGCAAAGACGCCACGCGACTGCCTGAAAGGCACTCCATGCGTTGGTCGACTCCTCCCATCGTAGGCGGAGAATTAAAAATAAAAAGGCGGGAGCCGGACGTTAATCTGATTTAATTAGGGAAACTGGCCGCACAGGGCAATAAATCAGTTTCTAAGAATGCTGGGAATGTATAGATCAAGTTTCCATTGCAAAAAGACAAGTTCAGATTCCTCTTCAGTGCATCTTTAATAATACTGCTGTGGACGCAACGGACTCTTGGAGTACACCTCCATTGTGTGCAGCAGCAGCTATACTAGGCAACAGTGACGGCCCACCAGTAGTGCATGCAAACAAGTGACCAATTCTTAGTGCTGAACCACGGCTGTGGTGTCCTGTTGAGAAACGCGTCTTTTAGACTACGCAAATACCGTAGTTCCATGTGTACAAAGCGACCATGAATATAACACTAGGGGAGAGTTTGAGACCTCACAAAAATGAAAAAATATATTACGATTATAACGTGATCACAGCTAGTTGAAGCCAATGAACGGAGACGGCATGCAAATATACCGAAGCAAAGGATATGTCGATATTACCCGACAGGCAAAAATTCACGAGATAAGCGTGATGTTATCGACCATGGTGAACAAAGCCCTAGGGGTGTTAATGCATGCAGACTCCGAAGCAGCAGCAGCCGCCATCGTGTGTTTCGTCTACACAGTCCTGCACAGACTGTTTGCTGCCCTTCTTACCTTTCCCCACTCCGCTTAACTCTTCCAGTGGCTTCTCTTTCTCAATTGCCCATGTCGCCTTCTTTCCACACTTATAGCCAACCTCTCCTTTTGCCCCTAAGCACACGTTACCGCACCGCGTTGGCCCCCAAGGTCATCGGAAAGTCGGCTTCCGAATGTAACGTGAGATGCATTGCGTAACTGATGAAATCAGGAAAAGAAATGCATTAAATTTGAGCAAATATGATACATATTTTTTCTTTCATGCTGAACGCTGTAAGAAAAAAAAAGTATGTCAAAAGAGCATTGCATTGTTCTTCGCAAAAAGCAGCAGCGAGAGCAGGAAAGCCAAGGTGGAAAAACTAAGGCAGAGAAAATGCTGTCGTGCCAGCTAATAAAGTGAGGATGCACACAGATATGCTTTGACCAAAAGGTAAGCCGCACAGTAAACAAGAACGTGCCGAAGGTTCCTCTGTGCTGACACCAGCCCACAGGTTTCGACAAAGCTCTTGCCGCCTTATTTCTGTGAAAATGATTTCCACTGTGGGTTTTTTGAATGACTAACTGGCTCCAAGCCACAACACTACAGTGTCTAGTAGTCAAAAACACTATTATACTCCCTATGTGCCAACAAACACTATTCAGCTTCAAAAGGCCAAAAAATGATGACCTGCCATGCCTGCACGCATGTACAGAAGGTAAAACACTTGAGCTGCGAGCTCTGGACGTGTTCTGGGATGCACGCATGACATCTAACGGTAACATCACCATCAACCTAACTGCGCCCAGTGCAGGGCAAAGGCCTCTCCCATATCTCTCCAATTAACCCTGTCCTGTGGCAGTTGGTTAACACCTGCTTCAAAACGGGCTCAAAGTGAGCACGAGCCCCTACACTCATGGAATGGCATCGTCTTTCTTTACCCTGCAGCCTGTAGCAGCTTTAACAGCCAATTTCGTAGCCTGTAGCTGTGGTGTTCTAGACAAGTATATACTGCCCTCTGTACAGCCTATACAAAATGCAAATGGATTATGCTGGTGCATCTGAGTTGCACTTACAAATGACACAACCAACAAATTGACCAGCCGCAAGCTTTTGTGTGATCATGTGTGAAAAACAAATATTTTTGAGCGTTTTCAAAAGAAAACTACTGCGCACGACGATAAAAGTTGATGTCAAATGCATGACGCTTTCCCACACGTAATAGGTAATGTATTTGCTTAGTGTGCTACATTGCAAAATGGCTCAGAACACAGTGTTGAGAAAAATATTTAATAAATCTCAGTTCTGATATGAAAAGAACACTTTATATCAAAAAGTTAAATCTTTTTAAATGTATGAAGTTTGGGCACATATAGGTTGATGGAATGTACGATTTTTAGCTACATAACTTGAAGATGATGAACTACTTATTGGCCACATAAAACCCAAATGAAAATATAAAATTATGGCGACATTTAAGCTCCAACTTTAAAGGTATGATGTGACTGCTTTAATGGGTCCCATTAGTGGTTCCTAAACACGGACGCTGTCTCCTCTTTCACAACCACAATCATTATGTGAAAGACAACACAACATACAAATACAAAGCCCCGCTTTAACCAAGCCAAACAAATATGCCTGCGTGGCCTTTTCGTATAGCGTGTCTGAATCGCAACCCAAGGTTCAGGGTTCGATTCCCTACTAATTACCCCAATTTTATTTTCAGCGCAATTCATTTACTTCATATACTTACATCTCCTAATGACGTTTGAGTGATGTCGCAACCTTCTAATCACCAATTTTCCAATTAATCACTCTGCAAATATGTCACCCCGCGTGTGACATTGCAACCTTTTCGACAAATCTGGATTTTTCGCTCACAACAACTCCGACACCAAATTTTCTTGCAGAATGGGAGCCTTGCACTGTCACATAATAAACATTAGTTGTGTCAGGTAGTGATATTATTACTGACAGAAGATTGAGTGCCATGCATTATATGCACATTTTGCAGGCATTGTCAATTTTTTTCGCAGTCACATTTTACACAGGTACTGCCACATTGAATTCAAATGTGAACACACCTATGCCATATTCCTAGGCTGTGTAGAGAACCATTAGTTTGTAAACAGTCAACGAATATACACTTCACAGACACCTCTACTAGGAAACATTAAACCACAGTAGTTGCTCACTACAGACAACGTAAAAAGGCGAAACATTGCACTTTGTTCAAAAACAATATTTTCACTTCACTCCAGCCTGATAACCGGTTGTTCTCGCATGTCTTGGGTGTTCTGTTTTAAAAGCAAAGTAACGTCTGCAATTGCTTACCCTGGTCAGAAGGGTGGTCACGTGTGGGAAGGTACACCGATGGCCTCCGCACCTTAAAAAACAATGTGGGAACTTGCATGAGTGCCACAACAATGCACTGCACATTAATTACAGGAAAGCTATTGTGAACAAATTACATCATTATAGTAAGCACAACACTTTAAACGCAACAACTGCCACTGCAGCTGCTTCTGAGCATAATTTTCTAGCAACAAGGATGTGCCACAGACCAGAATAGTCATCCATACAAACCCCTATTCGGAGAATTACTATAATATGCAGAAAGTTGCACCTGACCTCCAAAAGTGGGGGAAAATTTGTCAGGATGCTAAAGCAAGCATACTTCACCTCAGACACCATCATATTCTGTTGAAAGTCCTTTCGTGGTACCCTTAAAACTTTCAGAGTGTAGAAGTCACCATTTCAATAGCAGCAGCTGGAAATCTGTTCATATATACTCAGTAATAACGGGATCCAAAATCAGCGACTCTAGAAAGCTAACGCACAGCTTTCAATACGCAAAGCCAAAGAGGAAACCTAGCTCCCCTCCTCCCTTCATCAGTCCTATTTACATGCTTCTGCTACAGTAACTATTTCTGATATAAGAAATTTCTAAATTCTAGTGTGGAGAGAAATACGCACTAGTAGCTCTGTAGACCAGCAAGTATCAATGCAAGAAAGTCCCAATGTGCTCTGATGTGTTAAACTAAACAACGGCTAAAAGCTGAAAGAAAAGCAGAGAATAAACAAACTAAACAATTCCATTCTTCTCTTGCTTCATTTCACTGACAAGTGCGATCCTGCACTGAAATAATGATGGCAAAGTGTACCCATCACTTTCACTGGCACTGTCAGCAAATTCATAAAATAGAAACCTCCATAAAATACTGCCTAGGCTTACTGTTGTTCGGCAAGATGAGTCTGCCTGGAACCGTGTGAAGTTGTTCTCGTTGTAGGAGGGCAGTCCCTTCAGGAACTCTGCTGTGGTCTGTAGCAAGCAAAGGCAACACTTAGGCTAGAAAATCAATGCAGCGGCCTTAGCTTTTATAGAGCTCTAGTATGCAGCTATCAATCTATACATGGACATCCCACATGACTTTCTGAAAGGTTGGCACCAAACAGTCATTACTTCAAAAGAATGTTACTGTACCCAACAGCCCCATCCCAAGTAAAGTGACAGCATAAGAAAACATGCACAATCCTATGGAGCACTGACACAATTATGTGAGACAGACGTCATACACATCCGCCACAGGAGCCACCACAATGAGTCACCTTCCCAGAGGTGTGCATTATGACAGCACAACAGTGGCTCTCCAAGGTCTTGCATGCAAAAAACAGCTACCCATAGCTTCACTTTCAGAATTATCAGTCCTCAATATCATGAGGACCAACACAAATGACACGAATCACAGGAACCACACTGACCACACACGAATTTCTCACTCTACCTTGTAGTCGTGCAACTCGTATTTCATATGTACTCTATGGAACAAGTGGCATTTTGACCTTCTTTGTCTGGCATGGTGACTGCTGCGCAACTCACTGTTTGCCTAACTGTGAGCAGTAAAGTAGTTGCAGTGCATTTCTGTCATATTCATATAAACGTGACTGTGGCCATTTCCCCACATTGTCAAAAGATAACAAGAATGCTACATTACCCAGAATTCTAGTGCTGTGGTTGTATGGATACATCATCAGCCCAACCACGTCCACCCGAGGACCCCTCCAATTAATCCTGTCCTGTACCAGCTGCAGCCACATTATCCCCGCAAACTTGCTAATCCCATCCCAACTATCGATGCCCCCTGCTACGCTTTCCCTCGCTAGGAATTTACTCCAACACCTTATGGGACCATCGGTTTTCTTCTCTTCACGTTAAATACCCTGCTCACAATCATTTCTTCTTCTTGATTTCGAATAGGATATCATTAACTTGTATTTGTTCCCTGATTCATTCTGCTCTTTCTGCCTCGTTAATGTCACAGCCATCATTTTCCTCTCCATACCTCACTGTGGTCTACTGATACACAAGATTGCATAATGAAGGTAGACTGAAGCATGAACAACTTATATTAACTGAACACACACTATGTACGCTGAGTGTATGTACGTGGAGTGATCGAGATGACACCTCCTACCAAGATGTGTAAAAACATCATAGACAATTGCTTCCCTCCATTCAGTAGAAAACCGAGAAATTTTGTCCAGAAAAGCCACAGTGGCCTTTTCTCATTTTGCCATTTATGAGATCACGTGAAACATGTCTAGCAGGGAACAGTGATGGGTAGCAAATATAAAATTATGAGTAAGGCCACAAATGAAAACTTAACGTTCGGGTGCCTGTGTGACGTAACACTGGACTCCATTATCCTGGCTATCAACGCACACACACACCGTCACAAATGACTTCGGAATCAACTAAGCATGACATTCTGCTGCTGACATCTGGTGCCATGACAATGAGACAACTGAACACTGTTACAGCAAATGAAAATAGAAGAGGAAGCGTTCCCAGAAAGAAGGTGTCAAGAAACCTTTATGTTACGTACAGCCTTTGTCAAAATTTTAGAGCCCAGGGTGTTTGCTTCTAAGCCATGTAGTGGGGCTTGTAGCATTTGCGGAAGTCCGACCTGTTGGAGGTGGCAGAACCAAAAATCTTACCTTCAGGAGATTTTGATCGCTAAGTATGCATTACAAGCCACACAGTGTGGCTCAGAAGCAAACCCCGTTGGCTCTAAACTTCTGACAAAAGGGGCACATGTGTCATGCACATACATCATATCTGGTACGGCATCCAGATCAGTATTGTCCCAGTAACACCAATGCAATTAGGGCTTTTCATGGAAGACCCACGCGTGGCTTAACTGGTTTGGTTTGGTTTTGATTACGGGGTTTAACGTCCCGAAGTAACTCAGGCTATGAAGGCCACCGTAGTGGAGGGCTCCGGATAATTTTGACCACCTGGGGTCGAGCATGCACTGAAATCGCACAGTACACGAGTCTCTTGCACTTCGCCTCCACAGAAATGGTTTATGGGGGTTTAACGTCCCGAAGTGACTCGGGCTATGAGGGAAATTTCTCTGGAAATTTCGACCACCTGGGGTTCTTTAACGTGCACTGACATCGCGCAGCACACAGGCATCTAGAATTTCGCCTCCATCGAAATGCGACCACCATGGCCGGGATCGAACCCACGTCTTTCAGGTTGGCAGCTGAGCACCATAACCACTGAGCCATCCTGGTGACTTTCGTGGCTCCACTGATAAAGTTCACAGCACAAATAAAGCTAAGGACAACACACTGTTGGGCTAGCTAGTTCTACACTCCTTAACAGTAAAATGCCAAAAACTTCAATGAGGAATTCCCAACTCTATGATTCTAATACCCGTGCCACACGGACAGATTTAATGCCATTAAGTGCTTACTGCCTTAAGTTTTAATGTCATTCGTGCGGTGCCACACGCATAAACTTAATGGCATTAGCCTTACTGCCATTCGCGACCTACTGAGTTCGCCACAACTCATTCGCCCGTGCAATGTGTACTCTCGTTCCCATTCCACACGCAGAAAAGCATGCAGCTTTGTCAGTTACAACTGCCTAGCCCACTATAAAATGGTTAATTCTTAACTTTCAGCCAGATGAGGCACCTAAACCGCATTTTCGATGCGAAGAGCGCCATTTTAACCAGCCTTATTGACTGGTACTCTCGACTTATGTGCTGACATGCGAGTTTATGGCTACTTTTTCGACTTGTAAAGCAGGAACAGCCGTATTTTCTGGAAAATCGTTTTTACATTACATTTGAACATCATTCCCGATATATTCTGCTCATTAGGAATGTTTATATTAAGATGAAACTTTTGACTACCTTGCAAGCGTTATCGTCATCGTCACTTTCGATAATGGCATTAAAAGTGGACGTGTAGCACCAACTCCGAAAATAATGGCATTAACAAACTTAAGGCCTTAAGCATTTACTGCCATTTCTTGTGTGCGTGTGGCACGGGTATAAGATTTCCCGTGCACATGAGATCAGTGCAATGGCCTTTCTTCACTATATTTTTTTTGCAGCAAAATGCTAAAAGCCTCAGTGCACTACAGCAAGCCCGCATCGACCAAACAAGAAAGAGGTAGCTCTTTGCTCTTTTTGATGCGAATATGCCAGATGTAGCACATTTTGAAAATTCTAGACAAGTTACATGCCACAAAAATATGAAAACTGAGCAGAAATGTGGTACAGAGAAAGGGAGAAAAAAAAGTGCTTGAATCCTTTTTCTCATTCAATGTAACTTATAATGCCATCTTCGTAACTGCATTTCATGAGTAGCAACAGTGTCCACACTAACTTATACATCTCAATGCCTTCAGGCATTTTTTTGTTTCAATATTTTCGGATAACTTCTCTGTAACGCAGACCAGCTTTTTCAAACCCATGAGTGCTGTGAAGTCCATACAAGTTTCTTAACAGTGCAGTGTTCGTCTTTAGCCAAGCTGTGTCTCAATTTCTACAGTTTCCTCGCTGACAGTTACTATGTGCCAGCTAGCCCAAGTATGCATGATGCAGCTTTACAAGAAATGGCAGCTACATGCATCATGTAGATGGCTTGCACATGACATCAGGGGTGCCATGATAGTGTACCACAACTACAAGAAGCAGAAGCTACCACATGTTGCCTCATCGACTTATTGTGTCCCTTTCCCAGTACCCCCAGAAGCCAAAACGACTTGCGTGCAGGGTTTGTGCAGTTTGGCACACAATAAAGAGGTAAAAAGTCACAGCTTAATCAGACACAAAAAAAAACCTTTTACATCAAACAAATAAGACAGACACATGAAATAGATGTCAATAACTTCAACAAACAGAGCAAAAGTTTAGTCTGACGCATAGTAGTTTTCTGAAGGTTCGTACCTCTGCACACGTGCACTGCCAGATGGAAGCACTCAGAAACAAGTAATGTCCAAGGTTTGCGGTTAGTGAGAGCCACCATTCATACAACGAGGAGGGGCTCATGCCTCGCCCATTCTCTAATGTCGCACTTCCTCACGGCTTGAGGAACGCGAGGACCTGCATCGCCGCGGCAACTTCCTGGCAGGCAAAAACACCCGCACTTGCAAGCGGGTGAAGTGCTACAACTCTTGCGCCCACCCACACACTTTCGCGTACTGTTAAGAAATCTGCGATTGCCATCCTCACAGGTCAAAAAACTTACGGTGCGGAGACCCAAACACACGAGACATCGTGCGATGAATGAGCCCACCTATCTTATCGTAGTGGCAGCCGGGAGCAAGGAACAACGTTCCCGAGCGCTACTTTTCTTTATTTCTGCGAAGCAAAGGAGCCTTTTGGGGTACTTTTTTTGCTCAGGGAGTTTAGAATAATGCGTTGAAAATCTGTAGCAGGACAACAAGAGAAACAAAGAGGCAAGAAATTGCTCCGAGATGGCCAAGCAACGCGCAAACGAGGTTTCACGAAGTCAGCCGTGTTTTGCTCCGTTACTCTGTACCTAGAATCAGCAGCGACGCTCTTGATGACAAAACAGCATCGGCACAAAAAGCGCGTCCGGACTCGGCATCTATGATTCCGGTCACACAAGCACGGCACCGGCCTGGATCACGGTAGCAAGGCCACGCATCGCCGCCACGCTGGTCTCGACACCTCGACACGTCGAAGTCAGCAGCCATCACCGTCCTCAACACACTTACATCGTCTCAAGCAAATAAACCTAAAAAATGTGCAAGCCAAATATCAAGATACGAACGTGAGAAATCATCCTGCGCTGAAACACGTTCCAACAACGGGTTACCTTCAATGGCGTTAGAACATCTATCAACGTGAGCGTGCGGTGAGGCTCGGGTGGCAGACACGAAAGCTGAGGTCGGTAGGGTTAATTCCATTGCTCCAAAGCCATATTACATAACGAAATTCAATTCAAAAGCATAATGACTCACCATTTTCTATTGTACGATGGAATAAGCCACGAAATCAAGTAGTACTGATGAACAGGCACCGTCGACGTTTCGGCGCAGTAAATTTGGCAATGCAAATTGACGCTGTCGAAGTGGTCAGCAGTTCGCTCGAGCAAACACGGAAAAACCGAGGAACAGGATCTCTTTTCAACTGCGCTCTCAATTTAGTGTATAATAGTCTTTGCAGTCAAAAAGTGCCATAGAAGAGAGATGATATATCAATACATCAATATGCATCAAGACTTTTTTTCTAGACGGAGCGGGTAGCTGCAACAGACGCAACCAACGCAACCATCGCACGCATGATGGGATGGGACGCAAAATATCTAAACACAGCTTGTCTTGGCTTAACTTGAACGCCAAGATGCTCACGCAGCCAACTCAATCCGCGAAGTCTAATAGAGAGCTAGATGTATGCTGTTCCTTTGAAGCTTTTAAACAGAACGCCTATTCTTTAATTGTTTTGCACTATGTAGCAACAATACCTTTAACACTTTTCTTCTCTTTTTCGTAGGCAGAACTAAGTTGTGTTATGATCTTATGCATACGAACTTTGAAGTCAAGAAACTTTCATTTGCTTTCATGGCAGTTCAGAAACCACATCACCACATTACTACATTTCGTGATTGTTGTGCCACTCTAGTTGCATTCTTCATTTTTCCGTTGACATGTCGCCCGGCGCGAGTTGGAATACGTGAAATGCTGCAGAGTTGTGCGCGCTTGGTGCCGACGTGTCTTTGCCGCGCTTACAGAAACAGCAATGAGGCGCACCGCGCAATCTCACGGCGCACAAGTAAAACCAACATTAGGAGAGGTTTTGCGCGTTTGTGCAACTCCAACAGCTTGTGAAAACACTAAAACTGAAGATGAGCTGTTTGCCGAACTTTACGTCTCTCCCAGCGAGCAGGCTGCTGCAGGAACTTCAGTCCCGCGTTTTCACTACAAACTGCCCACCGATGACAACGCTTTGTTGCAGAAACTAAGGGAAGAGTCACGCGCGCGATTCTTAGAGCGTCGAACCGCCGAACTGTTGGACCATGACGAGCTGAAGACGCTCATGAATGAACTGTCCAACGTGTCCTCTCCACCGCTTGCTCCCGAAAAGGCGATGCTCAACTACGCTGATTTCAAGAAAGTCGCGAAACGTTGTGGTGAAAAGTATCAGTCATTCTTCACTGCCAAAGTATTCGCCAAATTGCTTCAGAAAGACCTTTACGGTCGTATATCGGCGGACGACTTCTTTAGCTACGTCATGAGGAAGGTGTGGATGCAGCAGTCTCGTGTTAGCCTCTCCTTTTACGATGCATCTGGCCAAGGCTACCTCAGGGAGCTCGACCTGGAAGCTTATATAAAGGACCTTATCCCCAGCCTGCCTACGATCAACACCATCGAACAATCATTTCACTCCTTCTATGTATGCACAGCCCTCCGGAAGTTCTGCTTTTTTCTCGATCCCCTGAGAACTGGAAGGATAAAGATCCAAGATATCTTGTGCTGCCCATTCCTTGATGACCTCACAGAGCTACGCTGCGACAAGCTGAACAGCACAGATTTGGACACAAATTGGTTTTCAGCCAGGTCAGCTCTCAAGGTCTATGGTGACTATCTCAACTTGGACACAACCCGTAATGGAATGTTAAGCAAGACGGAGCTTGCTAGGTACGGTAAAGGGACACTGACACAAACGTTTATTGACAGGGTTTTTCAAGAGTGTCAAACATACGATGGTGACATTGACTACAAGACCTACCTTGACCTTGTCCTAGCCCTTGAAAATCGCAAGGAACCACAGGCACTACAATTTTTCTTTCGCATCCTAGACGTCAATGGCCGCGGTTACCTCGATGTCTTCTCACTGAACTACTTCTTTCGAGACATCCAGGAGCAGATGAGAAAGCTTAAACAGGAGCCTGTAAAGTTTGAAGATGTGAAGGATGAAATTTTTGACATGGTGAAGCCAGAAGATCCCTGCAAAATTACTCTGAAGGACCTTATACGTTGTGGCAAAGGAAGTACAGTCGTCAGCATACTCATTGACGTCAATGAGTTCTGGACCTATGACAACAGAGACACCCTTGCTGCTGATGTCTGATTGTTGTACAGTTGGCTTTGAAGGCATTTTCGTGCCACTAATTTCAAATACATGTAAAGCCTGTTACGTTTGACTTAGCAAGTTGTGACAGCATGGCAGTGTGACGGTTTGGGCTAGTAGGTAATCCATGTGAACAGTCATAGCATGGATGAAGGAGAGAAATATGCAGGGCATGAGTGCTACTCTGCTCATGTCCTCTTTTTTTTCTTTCCTTCGTCCACATGTGTCTTTTTTGCACTATGAATCTTCACTTATGGCAGTATCAACAGTTTTGTTTCCTAGCATTCACAGTGCATTTCTACTTTGAGCTCAGTTAATTCTGTTATTAGCAGGCTCTGTTTGTCACCTAACACATCCATCTACAGGCAGTCGCATTAGTGTCAGGTTTTTGCTGGTCCAGGGGTACTAGTACAGTGTGTGCATGACTCAATTTATGGGCTCAAGTGGCTGGCTAAAGTTCTTAGTGCAGTCAATTGCTTCGCCAAAAATGTTGCTATGAAACCGTGTGTTACAGCACTACTGAGAATCACCTGTTTTGATGCCATAGTGTTGATCACAAACTTAGCACCTTAAGAAATTTTGAGGCCTTCACTGGAACAATGCCGCACTTTTCCTTCGAAATACCACTGCATTCTGATTTGCTAACATGCACAGTAGTATTAGGAGCTATATGTACATCCAGTTTCCTAGTGTCTCTGCAGTGGTAGATCACATGAACAGTCTGCCATTCACCGATACAGCAATCTTTGCTTGGAATCTATTCATGGGTTTATCACTCACCTTTGGCTATCTTGAATGTTTTGCTGAGACAAAACATAAATAAGACGAGCACCTTTTACCACATGAAGGAATGTTTTGGTTTTTTATGCCCTGCTGCACTCATGCATCCTTCTTTGACTGCAGGTAGTAGACATTACTGTTTTTTCATATTAATTTTATTTTATAATGCTTCAGTTTGTAATATTTATTCCCATTCCTTGTATAATACTTCTCATGGAGATCTCTAAGGTAATAAATATACTCCTCATGGAGATCTCTTAGGTAATAAAATTAAATGAAATTTGACTGTCAGTTGTCTTGAAGTGAAAAGCTTCACTAGGCTAGTCAACACCGTGCTTCGCGTGAGTGGGAGCCCAGATTTGCCACTTCTGTGCATGCGCGAAAAATAACTGAAAGACAAACAGTGCTCCAGGAAGCACTTATATCTCGGTGGACACCCGAACCGCCCCTTTTAAGGAAAGGAAACGTTTAAGGAGAGGAAAGGACGATACCCGAACTGCGCTGTAAGGGCCTTAAGGAAAATGAAATATCACAGAAGCTATAGGTTTTGAGAGCATGCGTGTGTACAAAACTTGACAAAACCACGTTGACAACCCCTACAGAGTATAAGAAGCATATCTTTTACCCCCTGGAAAAGTAATATTTATCAATCACGGCAGCTTGAAGCCTTTTCTGCTTAGTTACGCTTGAACCCTTAAACACAAAACGCAGAATTAAACGTTTATCTGCACTGATATGGCCTGTTGCTGAACCCTCTTTGACCATTCAGTGCTGAACCAGTTGTCTACAAAACATTTTTGTTTCGCTCTCTAGTTGCCCCCTCTTGTCATGAAGAAAAATTTTCTTGAAACTGCGAACTGTGCAATCCTGCCAGCTTTTGTTGTCTCTTGTGCAGTCTTATGACCGCAGCTCCTACTGAGCATACCCAGCCTGCTACTCATTTGATAGCGCGACATGGAGGGTAATAGTCGTGACACTTGTTGGTTTTAGTATTTTTATTGTTTTCTGATTGCTTACTTTATTACTGCAGCGCATACAAACATGCAGCTAGTAGCAATGAAACCTTAGTTGTCAATTAGCACCTCTATTGCATTTCGTCTTTCTACACTATTCATCTGTCATGCCTGCCGCTGTTACCAGTTGTGTCAAACCAACTAGCCCAGCAATATGAACTGAAAAAATTCATTTCACGTGTTCCTAACCTAGCTGTACAGTCTCGAGAACAGTGCCTTTGTTGAATGTCGAGAGACATGTATACTCAAGGCCAGCTGAAATTTTGTGTGATACAGTATGTGGGGTTTATTGTACGAAAGCTACATAGCGGCTGTGAGGGACGCTGTAGTGAAAAGCTCTGGATTACTTTCGGCCTATACTTTCAGTGTTTGACCAATAATGGAAGCGTCACTGGCTAAAGCAAAATAGGGCATTACAAAGCTCTGCAAGGGCTTACACCAGATGCTACACCTGAAAATAAGCTACGCTTGGATTCTATATTGCTTCAAGAACTCCCACTACCGACTTCCACTGTTTCTGAAAATGGGACATGGCAGAAGTTCCTTGCTAAATAAAAAAAAAAAACAGGTCTTCAATGTCAGTGTCAATGGTCCTTTGCAGGTGAAAGGTTCTTGCAGCTGGTTCAGTGTTGTAAGGACAAGCACAGCGATAGTTTTCCCAATGTCATAAGCAAACATTTTCCTATGGACAGCCCAATAGGTGAAGTTAGGGCTTGCATCGAACTGCACGGAGCAGTTCCATCCACAATGCACCTAGCATGTGTGCAAGCAGGTTTTCAAGGGCTGCTTTAAAATATTTATGCTTTGCCGTGGGGTGTTTCAGTTGCAGTGTTCTCTCGAGAAAACAATCTACATTTGCTAATGCATCACACCAGTCTTCAGTAACATTTAGCTGAGTGAAACTGTAAGCAGTCCAGCATTTTACAGTAAAAAAATCCAAATATTTTGGTTCAACAATTCCTCCATTCATGAACCCAACCACACGGCTGCTCAAACGCTGCACTTTTCTTCATTTTAAAGAGAGAATGAGGACAAACTGAAGTTTGCACGTATTGATTCATTACAGCATTCTAATGAAAATGGGCTATATCAATGAAAATGAGGCTTTCAAGCAAGAAAAAAAAAAAGTTGAGTATCACTGCCGTGCGCATCCTTTTCACAAGCGAGCTGTGATGATGCGAAGTGCTTTTCTGTTCAAAGATCTTCGAGGCTAGGCCACAAGGGCATCCGCTTCCAGCCAGTGATTACAGAGTCCACAGTTCTCTCGACGTCATCATGAACAAGCTTACAAGTTTTAACCCAGTGATTACAAAAAAAAAATGTAGGGAGCATCTAATTACATTACATGTTGAGCATGCTCAACATGTCGTGAATTCCTGCACTGTTGAGTGGCACTATGAAGCAATGGAGCAGCTCAGATTTTTCAGAAAGCCTGTGAAAAACACACATGCCAGGTTGCTATTGCCATCTATTGTTGCTTCCAGCAAGTTTTGTTGGATGCACACTAGTGGGTCATGCACACCAAAAAAAATCTAAGGGTGGCCCACCAGTGGGACGCGACATACAGGAATCAGAGTTCCCAAAATCGCTGCCAGAGTGAACGTGTTGTCTGAAGTCCGCTCAGCCTTCTGTGGTTGCCCTCTCTGCTTGTGGGCATTTCCCGTACAGTAGACAGACGCGACGTTGATTTTAGCCCCATTCCAACCTGATACAAGGGGCTTTCTAGACACGTCTGCACACAACTAAGTGCACCTGCCAACTGATGC
This sequence comes from Amblyomma mixtum, assembly GCF_055824585.1. Lineage (NCBI taxonomy): Eukaryota > Metazoa > Arthropoda > Arachnida > Ixodida > Ixodidae > Amblyomma > Amblyomma mixtum. The sequence goes on from NC_143016.1 coordinate 19,640,711, forward strand.
CCACACTGCCACTATGCTTGGCCATGTCATGTGACCGGTGCACCTGCCAACTGAGCCATGACACAGTCTCATGGCGTCACACACTCTGTCGACCAATCAGTGCTCAGCCAGGTCACGTGGTCTTATGACATCACACACCAGTTGACCAACCAGCGAATTTTGCGACAGACAACACTGGGCTTTAATGCAGTAGCATTAGGCTTAGCATCATGCAATTTTGTGTGCGTTGGTCACAAAAGTCGCCGACTGGTCGAGAAGGTAATGGTGCCACAAGGTCATGTGACCACAGTGCTGGTATCGTCCTTTCCCCGCAATCAAGAAAGGTAGAGACAAGCAGGTTGGAACCGGCTGGGTAGAAAGTATTGATGTCATCTGTGCCACTGACATGGACGAAGACACGGAAGAGATGTACGAGCTGGAGCAAGGCAAAGATATGCTCAGCGCATGATTATGTGTGCCAAGATACGATATGATGCCAGTAACCAGAGTATGTGCTGAAGGAACTGACACAGAAACGTGTAGCAGCAACGTTGCTTGTAATGCCGACACATGCCACTCTTGAAGTGCCTTCAGCGTCCCCATGACTTTTTTTTCCTCCGATGAGTCTTTTAATGCTGTCATATTCATATTCCATTTTCAACTCCAGAATTTTTGGCAAAGAATGTCTTTTGCTGGCGAGCAAACATAAGAATTACTACAAAAAAGTCAAACAATAAAATTTTACTAAAAACAAATATTTAATCAAGTTATCCTCAGTGTCCCTGTAAATCACTGTTGGGGGAGAAGCCCAACAGCCCAGAAGCCTAATACAGCTTAACTGCAGGACAGTTAGACATGATGTTGGGCTAGTCGGTTCATGGTAAGAGCGAAACAAAACTGCGCGAAGACGACGGGACAAAAGAAAGGCACGAATACACACATACAAAGCGCAGAATCTTGACTGGCACGTTGACAGTGCGATGAGGTTAACATAGGTAGTTGCCGCTTGTCCCTTGTTCATAGGAAGAGTGGTAGAGCCCATAGTAGAAGAAATGTATCGAAGTAAGACATGATGTTGGGCTAGTCGGTTCATGGTAAGAGCGAAACAAAACTGCGCGAAGACGACGGGACAAAAGAAAGGCACGAATACACACATACAAAGCGCAGACTCTTGACTGGCACGTTGACAGTGCGATGAGGTTAACATAGGTAGTTGCCGCTTGTCCCTTGTTCATAGGAAGAGTGGTAGAGCCCATAGTAGATGAAATGTATCGAAGTAAGACATGATGTTGGGCTAGTCGGTTCATGGTAAGAGCGAAACAATCGCACTGTCAACGTGCCAGTCAAGAGTCTGCGCTTTGTATGTGTGTATTCGTGCTTTTCTTTTGTCCCGTCGTCTTCGCGCAGTTTTGTTTCGCTCTTGCAGGACAGTACCTGCAGAGCTGACAGACACTTTCTAGAAATAAAAGTAATGTGGATTAACTGCTTAATGCTGCCATTTTATCAATACAATTGAAATAAAATATTTCTGTGCCTAAATAACATATAGGGGCCACAAGAAAGTGGATTCGTTACTTTTTCAAAGAACAGCAAGCACTAACGTATATTTTTAAAATTTCTTACTGTGGAAGCACTTCAGTTAGATCACTGAATTTTAAGCAGCCAATTTTTTTTGACATAATGGAAAGCTTGCTGCCTAAGGTGCTCGATTCAGCAACGGTTTTGTTATAAACACTATAGGTGATTTTTACTAATAATTTTTTTATTAATGCGTGCGCCTGTTTTTATGTAGGCTGATGCTAGAAACCATGACCAGCAAAAGTAAAGGTATAGTGAACTATAGAACGATACAACTAAAAAAAAAAACGGCAGTTGCTAACACTGGGCTGTGGTCCGCAGCGTCTTGTATTACTAGTATTACTTCGCTGGCCAGTCGCAACAGCAAACGAAATGAGCTTTTTAATGTTTGACAATATCAAACAATTCGCGTATCAAAATTCTAGAGCTCATAATTTTTTCTTGTGATTAGCTTCTCGTTTCCTTAACAAGAAACGTTTAAGCGGCGGAGTACTTTCTTGTGCGCTGAGGCTGAATGTGGGCGGAGCTTCAATGCAGACTTAAGTTGTATCCGACTATAGTTTGCACGTTGGCATGAGTGTTGTACCAAAGACTTACATAAATCTCACTCCCTAGACAGTTTCATACAATTTTCAATGCAAAATTAAAATTATAAATCGAACGAGGATTTATCATTTTAACTTCGCATTGAAAATGGCATAAAACACACTGAAGTGCCATCTTGTGGTGAAACGCTGCTTTCATCGGTGCAGTGCACCAAGTGACCACGTCGGTAAAATATCATTGGCTACTTTTAAAAGCACAAAGATTTTTTTTCTTTTAGGAGCATTCCTCAGGCTTAATAAAGTTTATGCTCTCTCTAAAGCACCCTTCACACCGCTTTTAATCCTGTAAATAGATGGTGCTACAGTGTTCTGTATTTCTTGAAGCGGCAACTACACTTAAAACCTTCTTCGATGAGGTGTACGTCACTATGAGGCAACAGCTTTAGGTAAGGAAACTGAAATGGATGCTACTCTATATTAAAAGTATTGTATTAGTCTGTGAGATCGCTTCTGCCAACATACAATCGCTACATGGAGGATGAATCGCTATCACTTTTTCCGACCATGGTTTCCAACACAGGCCTACATAAAAATCAGCGCAAGCACAGATTGTAAAACAATCAGTAAAACTAGACTATTCTGTTTTTAAAAAAACTGTTGTGGAATCGGGCACTTTAGACAGCAAGCTTTCCATTGCAGCAAAAAAAAAAATAGGTTGCTTAAAATTCAGTGTTCTGTCCCTTTAATATTAACCCACCAGGATTAATCAAAGCAACCTAGTAGGGACTGCAGCATCATTTTGTTTTAAAATGCACACGAAGCAAGAAATAATGAAAAAATATTAGTACTGGTAGAAAGATCAGTCGGCAAGAATATGGTGAAAGACGTGCTACTTAGCCATTCTGTGAAATATTCTATGCTATGTTCGCTAGTAGTTGGCCTAAAGAAAAGCACCATATTCACAAGGTGAAGGATACTGAATTTGCCTGAAAATAAGAAATTAATGCCAGCTAGAGCAGAGAAAAAGCTGAAGTTCGCAATGCACACAACTGTGTACAAAGCACCTCAAAGGGTTAAGGACAGTATTACCGCACTGGTGACAAGTCTAAAGCTGTACAAGCAATGGCACTTGGTCTGATTCTCACACTTTGGACGCAGTTTAACTATATACGCTGGCACTTGGTGATTCTCACACTTTGGACGCTGATTCCAGCAGTTTAACTACATACCTCATAAGCATCATTCATCTTGAAGTAAAGCACCGAATGCCTCTGGCACACTGAAAAAAGGATTACGCCATAGACAGGAACGGTTCATAATATGCACTTTAATGACTGTAGCTGCCATGAAGGAAGGAGATGAGAAGAACAACGCAAAGAACAACTGATGGAATGAACAGAGACTAGTGATGAGAACGTGACATGTCCTCAGTCTTCCTTGTCCTTGGGACCCAGGATCTGCTTGCGCTGCCGGTACATGTGAGTCATCATGAATGCAAGAGCTGCAAGACAGAGAAAAAAAAGCCAAAGCTGTCGCATCGGCTCCCAGCACTGGCCAAAACAGTCATGGGCAGCAAGAAGGAAAATGGCACAAAAGGAGCGACTCGCACTTCATTACAGTCACCAAACCAATTTTTCGGATGCTGAAACTTCGGGCACTTTGATTATTCATACTGCTTCAACAACTGTTGTTGAAGAGGTGTTTTTTCTATACTGCTCAATCACTCAGCCCTTTTCTTCCCTTCAACTGGCCAATGACTGCATCATCTTTCTGAAACTATCACTCTTTGTTTGATGTGTTCTTGCTCAGCTGCATTTTAAACATAAAAATATAAAAAAATGTTTTGACAGTTTCCTCCTCAGAAACAAAAGCTCCGAGTGAAAAATCTGAAAATGAAAACTAGCATGTTAACTGAATTTTAAAGCGGCTTGCCTTGCTTTGGCCTACATTTCTCTTTTCAAACATGTGTTCCGTGAACTACAAAAGCGCTGTCACTGAGTGGTCACTCTCACTAAAAACTGAAAGTTACAACCTGGTTACCTAATTACAGTAAGAGATCACAGTCTCCAAAGAATTCAAATAGCATGAAAATCACATTTTTGTATAAATTGCACATTTGGATGATGATTGCAACAATAAAAATCATTGAACACATTGTCACACAATATCGTCAGACATGCTTGATAGCAACTGAACTTGAATACAATAGCAATAGTTGCCGAAGGAAGTGCCCATGCAATGACAAGCCCAAAAGCTGGTCCACAGGAACCAAATCATTTCCTTGGATTCTACTTGCTGAATGCTGATTACAAGGAAGAGGAACACAGAAGGAAACCAGACGGTTTCCTTCTGACGGTTTCCTTCTGTGTGCGTCTTCCTTGTGATTACTCACATATATACTATGATGATGATCATTACCACAAACAAAGTCCTTGTGATTACTCACATATATACTATGATGATGATCATTACCACAAACAAAGTAGTCAGATTTACTGCTCTTAGTCACGTGCATTATCTAGCCGGAAATGTGCAACACACAAGCTGTAGTAAACATATCAATTGATGCAAGTTAGAAAAGGCATGTCACAGCCTAGAGCTGAGGCAAATTTTAATACTAAATGGCAGGTCTTTCAGTGCGACCAGCTTATACTGAACGTCGACTCACTTGGGAAAATCCCCAGCAGCAGGTAGAGCCGCATGACTGTCGGGAGGTAGAAGGAGAAGTTGAGAGCATTTGGCAGTCCCACACTGAAGCGACCAGTCTCTTCAAAGTAGGGAATGTTCCGAAGAATGATCACCCCTGGGCATAAGAAAAACAAACAGCCGTAGCACAAGCGCCAAGCAGGTTGAGCCTCGACAACGCATTTCAGACTAAAGTGACTAGCATGAAACTTCTATAGTACCACAAAAATCAAACATACTGCACATTAATAAAACTTACAACAGCCATACAAATACAACATTCTTCTTTCCTGGATTTCTAAGACATTCATGTAAACCACTGACACCCACTCAAGTGGTATTCTCAGGTACAAATATAATACTTACAACATCTTGACAAAAAACTTGCCAAACTGCTCATGTATGCCATGTCTTGGAACAAGTAATAATATTCAAATTGCAAACAATCAGCACCCCGCTGCCAGTGCTGTTTGGTACTGCACCTTCGCACAGGAATCCGAGGGGAAACAAGGGAATCCACACAGTGTAGCGGAGCCAGGTGATGAAGCCGATGCTCTTGTCATAGGTGCGCAGCATGTAGTAGGGGTACCTGTGCAACACCACATCATGCAGCACACGAATGCACTGCCATCACAAAAGCAGAAAGGGATACACGATTCACTTGTCATGGTAGTATACTCAAGTCTGACAGAAAACCTAGGGCAACTACAGTCACCCGAGACTTTCATTAGGTGTACAAAAACTTGCGCCCTCTGGCCCACATTGAAATATCATTTCGAATAGCTGATGCAATTCCAGTCAGTGCTTAGTGAACACTGCGAGGATACAAAAAGACTTGCTTTTCGTGGACAGCAAAAAATTAAATTCCAAATGGCAAGCAACCTTCATTTATGTAGTTACGTAGGCAAAGCAGAAGAAGTGCTCGAGATAAAAAAAAAAAAAGGCAGCAAGCCAGCATCACTGACCTGCACAATTCCACCAACGTGTACACGGCAAACAGATAGAAGACCACAGGTTTGGTATGCATCCTTGGCTCTGCATCAATCATGGTGAATACCATGAACATTCGGCCACCCACCTAGAAAGATCATGTGAGGAAAATTCAAAAGTATTTAGGAAGCTTTCATGACCTATGTTCAAGTGCCACACAAAACTCCACATCACAACAATGAAGTTTAACAACATGCTTTTAATTTTACATCTAAATGCAATGCCTGAAAAAGTTGAAACACACGATAAAAAGCAAGCAATTCTGGAAGTCGAAGCTATGCCACAGACAAGCACCAATGTATGTCAGTAGAGTGCATGTGACCAAACAGCAATTGAAAAAGCAAAGGACAGAAGAATGACGCCAAAATTGAAGCCAGCAACGCACACATAATTTTTCCCTTTGCACAAGCAGCATCACAGCACACAGCATTCTTCTTTCATAGAATATGGTCACGCCAATTCACCTGGCACTAGAACTGCATGACTTTTAAATGTTTTGACTGCATACGTGAAGTGGCCCCGTACCATGCTCGCTCACAAAAAGAGTACACGATGGCTGCTGTCTTGGCATGTAACAAATAAAAATCGCATCATATATTTAGCAACAGCACCTATCGCATGCCAAATGGCTGTTAGGAATCCTTTTTTGATGTAGATAACACAATCTGATGGAACTGCAGTTTCTCTCATGTGCCTCAGTGAATGGTGAACTGACAGACTTTGCCCCAGATAAGAGCATGCACTGCTGCTGCTTTCTCCAGGAGAGCAGAATTTTTGTATTAGGACGTAAAACAGTGCACAGCTTACCAGCACCAATGGATGAATGAAGCTGCCTCTGGTATAGCCAAGCAGTGGGTGCAGAATTTCAAGGCACTGTAGACAGATGACTAGACGCATGGCCTTACCCACAGCTTCCCAGGTGCCTGCCATTGAATCTGAAAGGACACAAATGTGGAAACATCAGTCTAGTAACATGCCAAGCTTGTATAGAGAGCTTACAATCATGCTGTGTTACTTGAGTATAATTTCTTTTCAGCCCTGTAAATAACGTCACCGACAAGTGCAAAAGACGTAGCTCCCCTTTCCAACATATACTATATTCGAAGCACTCCTCAGGAACAGCAAGCAGAAATAGAAAAGACAACGGAGAGAATTTCTGACCAACCGCATGCTTGAAAGGTACATTTTATAAAAACAAACGTGGCAAGAATACAAGCCAATGAGTGTGCCTCTGGTGCAACATGTGCAACATAAGAAGCATGTGCTTTCACATATCACTTCAGCACAATACCTTCTATCTTTCAGCGAAATGACACAGAGAACGATAATGATAACATCCTACGGCGTGACCTTACAGCTATAGTTAATTGGTGCAACCAATGACTAATGGTACCAAAACTTTAACAAACGCAAGGTCATGCATGTCACCAATACTATCTCTCTGAATGACAGCAATTGAAAGCGCCAATTCTTATAAATACCTAGGCATTCACATTACTACCCTAATTTGCAGACTTCACACAGATTACGTAATCAACAATTCTAACAAAACGCTAGGTTATCTGCAATGTAATTTTTCACGCACAATATATTCTTTCAAATCAGTCTTTTATAAAACATTAATACGTCCAAAACTAGAAACCTCAACAGCAGTTTGGGAAACTAGCTATGCTACTTAATTAATGCGCTTGAACGTGTTCAGAGTAACTGCTCATTTCATTCTTTTCTAACTGTAACTGAGCAACAAGTACACGAAAAATGAAAACTAATCTAAGCCTTCCATCATTGGCTCCATGATGAAATGTTTGTCGACAAACCTATACAAGTTGGCTATAAAGATATATTCAAGTTATATCTCATTCCATCTTACACAACAATTTCTTCCATACACCCTATTACATATTACGTCCTATTGATCATCCCCATAAAGTTGCCATCCCCTTATGCAAAACTATTTCTTACGCTCATTTTTTCTCCCTACTTCTACAGAATGAAACAAACTTACAAATGATTGTATCTTTTACTCATAAATAATTTTCCCGAAGTTTTGGCTTGCGCTGTGTAAGCAGCGACAGTTCTGTATGCAATAATGAATATACTGTCTATTTCTTAGCTAAATATATAGCAGCAATCATTTATGCACCAGATTTTCACACTGTTTGCTTTACCCTCCTATCTGCCCACTACCTTCTGATATGCCTGTAGAGCCCTGCATAAAAATAAATAAATAAAAGCAAATAAATGTATCATCATGTTTAGGTTACAGAGATAGTGCTGAACTGCAGTATATATTATAAAAGCCACACAAAAACTCCCAAATACTTCTTCCCACAGTGAATATCCATTCATGACTGGAAGAAACAAGACAAAAGCATGCAGATGAGCTGAGTGGTTACAGAGTAGGAAAACATTAGTGTTCAAGACTGAACAAAAATAGAACAGCATGCATGACAAGGACAAGAACATGCAAATATATGCAAGTGCCATGAATATGGTATAACAGTTCTCTGTAAAGAAGGCAAGTTGACAGGGTTCCAGAGACAAGGCGCATTTCAGAAATCTGGCAACACTGCCCGCACAATAAATGTCTGCATACTGGGCAGGTGAAAATGAAAACACAGTCTTTCTTCTATACAGTTTTCATCCACAAGACAAGAAAGTGACTTACATTCACCATCGCGACTGTAGCGGATGAGCATGACAAGAGCTATGTAGAGAAAACCAACAAACTGGAAGAGGTTGTAGAGAAAGAGGTACACCTTGCGAAGCTCCTCAGTTTTCCGTTCCTGCCCTCGTCGCTTTCTGCTCCATGATGGTTGGTTTGTCCGAGAGTTTGAGGAATAATGCTGGGACTCCTACATGCAAACAGGGCAGGGGTTTGCATACAGGAGTTTCAAAGAGTTAAAGAACAAAGCGCAAGCAACAATGATAAGACTATTAGGTAATAACAGCAGTGAAAACATCATCACATGCAATTGAGGTGTATCTACAAGGTGACACAAAATTACTCCTCGGACTAAACTAAGAGCGGATGTCATTAAGTGGGGAACATCATACATGCAACAATAGCACATTACAGCTGACAAACGTATATGTATGGGGCAAAGTCAATTGGTGCCCATCAATCTTCTCTCTAGCACTCATGGACCATACTGTTGCTTTTCAATAAGACATCATAGGACAGCACTTATTCACAAGCAAAACATATTCAACAATTTTGTCGAATACCTAGACAATGTTTCACAAAGCTGCACACATCGAACAAAAAAAAAACCTTTAGAGCAATAAATTTGCAGTACCAAGGCATGCCTTACATAAAGGTCCCGGAGCTGGTTGTCATCTTCGGACACGTCATCGTCGTCATCCTCCGTCTGCATTTTATCAAAGTCAACCTTAAGCCATGCTGGCTTCAGAGAATCCGTCGACAACAGCTGAGGCCAGAGGTCAGGTTTCTCCTTTGAAATCTGGATATCCACTTGCCTGTCATTCACTCGGTACTCACACCCCTGCAGAAGTTCATACAGTCATCAAAGAATTCTTTTTTTTTTTTTTTTTTTCAAGAAGTAACACAGACATCAACACTTGTATGAGAACACACCTGGTCACGTTACTAAGTGTTTTCGACAGAACAAATTTAAATGCAGTTACTCCACTGCAATTAACTACACTGACTGCACTAACCCGACACAACTTGAGAAAAATTTAAAAACTCTGAATTCCAAGAGGCCACAAGCTCAAAAGCTGAGAAAATTATTAATTACCAGCAAATAATCATGACAGTATATAATGTGCCAAAGAAACACTGTTGCCTTTGAGGCCTGCTACAGTAAAGGGCTCCGGGTTAATTTCCCTATTTGAGGTTCCTTAAAATGCACCTGTTAAATAATCTTAATCAAGACCATACAATGCATGAACATATTAGAAATCTTGACATATAGTACAGTTGATTTTATTTAAGGTATATGAATTTTGATGAATGCAGTTTTGATGTGTATGTGTGTGTGTGAAAGTGGTGCGTATTATGCCGAAAATTTTTACACGGCAATGAAAAATTGCCACTCTCTGGTTTGTAAAATTTGCATGTTACTACAATATTTATGGAGTTGTCATGTGTTTCGACAATAATTGTTATCTATTTACTCTAATGGCTTTACAAAATATGTAATTCCTAATGTTTCACGCATGTACTGTGTCTGCCCTTGTCCATATGTAATAGGGGGTGCGAGCTCGTCAAGCTGCCCCTAAGGCAGCTTTTTTCTCCCTCCCCCTCATGTCCTTTCAGTACATGAAATAAATGAAATGAAAATAAGTTGTTTTTTTTATTTGTTTTTGTGGAAAGGAAATGGCGCAGTATCTGCCTCACTTATCTCAGAGGACACCTGAACTGCGCTGTAAGGGAATGGTCAAATGTTTAGGGGAATCCCCCAAGGTGGAGTAGATTTGTAATAAGGGAGTAACTACTCATTGGCATCCACCCGAGCGTAGCCATACGGCTACAAAGGAAAGCTATACAGCTTTCTCAGAAACGCCGCAGTTAAAGACAAATTCTTCCTGGCCCGGGGCTAAAACTCGGACCACCACTTCACTGGAGCAGTCGCTCTACCAATTGAGCTAACCGGGACAGCAAGCTTATGGTAGGGCGAGAACGAATTGATCAATAACTCGAAGTGGGAACTGTGTTGGTCAAATGTTTAGGGGAATCCCTCAAGGTGGAGTAGATTTGTAATTTTTCTTTAACTATGAAGTTTCTCAGGAAGCTGTATAGCTTTCCTTTGTAGCCTTATGGCTGTGCTCGGGTGGATGCCAATGAGTAATTACTCCCTTATCGCTGTAAGGAAATGAAGGAATGCAATGGTATTTTTGCATTTCTCCTCCTCTGAAATAAGAGGATATGGATCACGATACTCAGCCACAAAGTAGGCCTGTTTTTACTGACCAGTTCACTGATACCTTTATAAAAACATCACACAGAAATGCTATTGAAGCACTGTTGGACTTCTGGCAAACATGTAAACATATACTGCAATGCACAGACAAAGCAAACAATTATCTGGCCGCTATGAGACACACATCACAACATAACAAAAACATGGTCAGTGTCAGAGATCAATGCAGAACAACCAAGTCTAGTCACCTAAACCAAGCACTGTGTGTGATGTGACAGCAGCGCGCCTGTAAATGAACGAGAACCACCTAATGGAAAAAGAGCGAGTGACCGCATACACCAAAGCTTTAATTCTATTAAGTACAGCCAGATGGAAATGTGAGTTATTATGTGCGCTTTTGTAATGACGAAATATTGCCAACACGCATTCAATGGCCTCAAGTGAGACTCGGTGCAACATTCCACGATCTGAACACATTTTCCCCATACACCACGTGTTCGACGGGGACCACTGTTAGAACTGTACATAATCTGCGCTGTCGGCAGTAATAACAACAGCTGTGTCCCAAACGTCTTTAGATACTGATGCTATTAAAAAAAAGCCCATTACAAAGTTCGAAGAGCAGGGGTTCTAGAACCAAATTTTGTGGTACCCTGGTGCGCTGAAATTGTACAGAAAGGAAACGAGGGTGTGCCTGCAAAATTACTTAAAAGCGATTCTAACATTTGAACTGAGCGCTGTTATGTCTAAGAAAACAAACAATGTGAATTCGCTGCAGGCCAACGTAGCCCGAGCGATCGATGCGGCGACGCCAATGGCGCACAGCACTAATATTCCAGAACATTCTCCATACGCCCGCACCATCATCAGCTCTGTACAGTAAATGCACGAATAAAAATATTTCATGTACTTACATCTGGATTCACGGAGCTGTAAAAATCCAGAAGGAAGGTGTACTTTTCTTCCCCCCTTGCTCCAGCGCCGTAAGCCGAGAACGATAACTTGCGGCTGGTAGCTTCTATGTCAGGAACCTTAAAGAGCGAATGAAAACAAACATTAGTACTTAATAATGGCATCACAGAAATTACCGAAATAACATTAGTGCGGTGGATCAAAATTTGTTTTTTCTGACTTATCTGCGCACCGAAAACCAATCGCCGGCCGACTCCACAACGCTAGCGGTCGAACACCGTTACTTTGCGCTAAGCCAGTAAAATGAGAGGAGACAAAAGACCCCGATCGGCATGCATCGCATGCATTGTCGAGACTCACTTTTACATTACGCAGATCAACTCGCAGGAAAAGTTTAGAGTCATTTTGTGCCCAGTAAACAAACGGGCTCAGCGTTCCTGCAGCCATGATGAATGCGGCGATTGGCGGCTGTGGCGGCGATGCGATTGACGATCATTTGTCGCTTTCAGCGCGAGCCCATTTGACTTTTAATAACATGTGGCTGTAAAAGCAGCATTGGCAATTTCCCTTCGGTTTTGTTTTCTTACAGCAATTTAAGCAAGAAAGATCCACGTATTTGTCACGGACCTCTTATGTTACACGAAGTAGCAGCAACTGTTTGTACCGGGAAGGTTTTGGTACAGTGAAGTTTTGGTTTCCACTTCATGAAGATCGGGAAATCGAAAATTTAATGCGCTCGCGTGACATTTTGCGAGGCCTGCGTCGAGACCATATGTTTTGTCTACAAGGCATCTAGTGCTTTCCAAATTCTTCTGTGAATATTCTACAGATGTAAATTGCACATGAAAAGCCTGTCCCTGAGGAGAGGCGTGTCCTGTTGTATACGCATCTGGGGGAATACGTCATGGTGATCGTCCTCCGTCCGTGTTGTGTAGTACGCGGAAATATCAGTAATCTGAAATGGTCTGCGGTTTTAACCAAGTTTCGAGCGTCATGTGTGTTTTGTGAAGTTGCTACAGCTTGAAGAAAGAAGTCCGCTCGTCAGAAAGTTGCTGCGCGCCAAAGAAGAACCGAAAAATAGGGCACAGCACGGAGCGCATCAAGCATTGCGTATGGCATGGCGGACGGTGGCCAGTCTGCGGAGAACACATCAGCCGAGGTTAGTAAAATTTTGACAGGGTTTTATTTTGTTCTTCATGCCGTGGTGTCAGCTTTGAACAGCCTGGAATCGCATTGTGTAATGCACCGTGAGGGCTCTGAATGTTCACGCGGTGGTGACCGGGGTGGGGTGCATTATAGCAAGGACATTTCCGAGCGCATTTGGCGCATCACCATGAGACTTCGTTTGTCAACAACTCCACATCAAGTTCCTAAAGGCATTAATCTTTACATCAGAACTCTTGGGAGCGGTGATGTGGCACTTAATTTCGCAGAAATACGTCGTTATCTCTCTTATTGGTTGGTGAAGCGTGTATTGTTTGTTGAAAACCCGGTTCAATACCCGCGTATCCTCTCAGCTGATCACGGCGCCGATGACGGGCGTTGACTTTGCCGCGGCCCTGTGTTTATTGGTGCGAATTCTCCACTATAGAGGAGCCAGAAACATGTGCATGTGATTTGTAAACAAAGTAGGCAGTTCAGAAATGCGTGCACGAGAAAAAACGACACAAACTGACTGCGGCATGGAAAAAGTTGAAACTTTCGAGAGCAGCGCTTCGCTTGCATATTATTCGGACCGCGCAATCTCGAGTTTTTCGCTCACAGAATGGTGGCGTAGGTATAGTTATAGCACTTGCTCAGCCGTTACCATCGATGATAAGTAAATAGTTCAGTCTGTCGCATCCGGTTAAATAACCTCACATCTGAAGTTTTACGAGCTAGTGCGCAGGCTGGATGAAGACAAGGTCACCACTGTTTGCTCTCGCTATCGTCACTCTTTCCCTCGTCACGGAAAAAAAAAAATGAAAAATTTGCGGTATCAGTGTCGAATATCGCACAATTTCGAAATTATCTTGTCCATGTGCATATCCCGCGGAATGTAGCGGTATCTGGCGACTGCTTTCAGCAGGTGTTTCTAGCGGAACTAAAGTGTGTATGCGGTTGTACCGCGCGTTATATCGTAAACGCGTGTGAGGAAGGCCTGGCCAACTGCCTGGCTGCTCTTGTCTTGCAGGAGGGCACGGGTCAGGGCAGCCCCACAAAACTGTTACGGCTGCGGATTGTGGCAGGCCACAGCCTGGCCAAAAAGGACATCTTTGGAGCCAGGCAAGGGTCTTCTTTTACTTAACCGAATCATCTTTGTGGCACTTTATCATCTCGGGGTGTACAAGTCTTTTGAGAGTTGACTCTTCTGAAAGGACCATCAACGTATCAAGTTATTTCATTTTCCTCTGTTTGGCACCTTTAGGTCCTGACCATAATGTAGTTTGAACGTAAGAACATTTATTGTGCTTTCAATAAACAGATTTCTCACTACTGTTTATTATGTTCTGTGCAGAACTCACTGCCCTGCACTGCAGTTCTGTGCAGTGCTTACTCTCATGGATGTTAGCCATTTAATTATATTTTATTGTTCATTTTAAGCCAGATGTTAGCTACATTGTAATCGGGCCTAAAATAGTGCAACAGTTGTTTTACAACACCTCGGCAATGTGTGAAGGTACACTGAGGACAGTGCCATCCAAGTTATTGCATGTTTTTTGTAAAAATCGATTCAGTGGCTCTTTTGGACTATGTTGGTGTTTGACTGACAGCAAATAATGCACTTTTTGATGAGAAAATTGCATTTCAAAATTTTCCGGCCACTTGATTCGAACTCGCCGGCATCTACACCTCTCTCTCTCTCGGACTCTATGATCACTGTTTCGAGGTGAATGGCCATGCAGAGATCCGCTCCCAAAAAACTGTGCCGATGCTCTGCAGTTTGCTTGTAAATAATCAGCCGGTGATAGTGGCAGTCCGTTTTATTTTTTTATATTTTCTAACTTATTTAAATTTCTGTTTTCAGTGCAAGTATTGTTTTTATAGTTTAAATACAGTAATCTATCGATACAGGCAGAATTAAATTTGACCTCTGTGTCCCTTTACTGGCACCAAAGGCTTCAACCCTCGTGAAGTTTGTCCTGTTGGCCAAGGGCTGATGCCCAAGTCTACAATACTTTGCATTAGCATATGCAATCCTCATTTTGCATTTCACTAAGAATAGGTGAGTGCTTACATTGCAAGTGTGCACCCTGAGCACAGAAAGACTGAACTACTCCCTGAGGCATTCATTTGTGCTTGCAAAACAGTGTGAGAAATATCCTAGCAATGGATACACATAATTTTTTATAGCTGTTCTCGGAGTATTGCAAGGGTACAAGTTATGTTAATACTGCTGAAAGCTTGTTTTTTTTTTTTTTTTTTCAGTGACCCTTATGTGCGGATCGACCTCGTCAAGGCTAGGGGTGACAGTTACACAGTTCTGGATTCACTGTACACGAAAACTAAAAAGAAAGTGAGTTTATCTTTGGGAATCTGCAGCATAGAAAATTGCACAAAGGAAGCCTTGGCTGAAGGCGTATTAGTAAATGTCATCCTTGCAGTCAAGCTTGAATATTCTAATAAATGGCAGAGCATGCACAGATGCTGTCATTTGTTACCTAGTGGGCCGGAGTAAATTAAAGTAGGGAATATATTCCATAGTATTTGAAAAATTGCATTTCAGTGACATATAAAATCAAAGTTTTTAAATGAAACTTTGTATTGATTTCAGGTGTTTTTCTTAAATTACAAAAATTCATAATGTTTCTTCATCGCTTTTATGATCAATCTTTATCAGACTACCATTGCTGTAACAGAAGGTATTGTAATTCTGGAAATGGGTATGCATGACTATTTTCTACAAACAAATCTGACTACTAGACTGCGTGTACAATCATTACTAAATGGGCTGTGTGCTTCAGTAAACCACCAAAATTTTTGACAACTCCAGGTATGATTTAACTAAAAGATCAACCTTCACCTTTACATCATGTACGGAGATGTAAACTGTGTCAGCATTTCTGTACAGGGCCTCAAGTGGTGCAGCCTAAAAATAAAAAAACTGTGTACGTAATCAAATTCCATGTAACTACACTGCCCTGTAACTTTTTTGCAAAGCATATGAGTGTCGTGTCTGTCTCACTGATGTTCAGCGCAGTATTTTGTTCTCTAATTGCACTGACCTAAGTTAACACAGGTTAAATAAAGAACTCTGTTTGAAAGGGTCAGGTGCAAAAGGACTGTTTTAATTGCAGTCACTATCGGGAATCACGACAGTCTAATGTTGTGCAGTAAGATATTTCTAAGTGTTATTAGCTTTCCGAAACAGTCCTACCTAGTGTAGTTGACAAAAGCATGATGTCACAGGGCACGCGCTGATGTTTCTTGAGATAATGTTCATGGCGAGCATGCTATTCGGAAGCGCATTCAGAGGGAATATGCATAGTCAAATGTCTCCATTCTGTAAAGCTGCATGATCGGCACCAGACATGTCCTCACTGGCTTGTGACATCATGCTGGGCAATCTTCTTTGGAGAGACAGCTGCGACCAGTCTATGTTAGCAAACCCGGAAGTAAATAAATAATTTAGGAAAAGCTGCAGTGTGTTGAGGAATTCAATGTTTTGTTTCGTTATTAGCAGTGGCATCTCAGTCATTTGAAGCTCAAGAAACGAGAGCTTAAATTTTAGTGTCCACAGAAGCCTCTGTACGGCTTTCCGGATGCAAAAATAGTTTGCTCCCTTAGCTTCTGCTTCTCTTGTATAAGTACTCGACTCCTCTTACAGCAAGACACACTAGAGATACACATACAAGTGAAATTGGGTTACAAAGGTATTTAACCAACCCACTGGGGTAGCTTAGCGGCTGTGGTGCTCAGTTGCTGAGCCCAAGGATGCGTGATTGAATTCTAGCTACGGCAGCAGCATTTCGATTGAAGCAAAATGCAAAAATGCCTGTGTGCTGTGTGATGTCAGTGCAGGCTAATAGAGCTCCAGGTGGTCGAAATTAATCGATAGCTCTCCACTAGAGCGCCTCTCATAGCCCAGGTGCAGCTTCAGAACATTAAACGCTGCATACCATACCATACGTATTTAGACCAGTGACACTTTGACTGATTTTTCATGCAGCATTTGCGTGTTGTTTTTCATCAGACTTGATAATTTGACAAAGGGAGCACATGTTGGCAGTGAGGTTGTGAACTGCTTGCTCTTTGAAAATCTTCTCAAACTAGTTCGTTATTGCTTAACTCCTAAAGTACCACTGAGTAAAGAAAATTTCCTCTGCATTCTAAGTGTAACATCTGAATGAAATATCTAATGCAAGCTTGTGCACGGCTGAAGTTAAGGCAGGTGCAGTTCTTTGTTTACCTGACTGTCTTGACCATCACGTTTTTATGATGCAAAAGCGGTTTCTGTTGCATCATTCAACTCAAACAGCAGCTGAGCTCAGTCTGTGGCTGTTGATGAAACAGGTGTAAAACAAGGGTTAGAGAGTTTTGCTTCAATGTTCATTTACTGCCAGAGTGAAGAAAAAAAAGCAATGCCCTCGCTGGCATACATGCCTCTTGAAAGTTCTTTCCATGTTTATTTTATCACTCTTATGTGTTGCAAGATTGTTACCACAAGAAAAAGTCTTCTTTATATAAATAATACTGATGTGAAGGTAATTGCAATGCATTGCAGATAACGATACTTTTTAAACTTTTGTAGCTATAATGAGCATCACAAATGATGAATATTTGAAGATGGCTGGTGCATTTTGGCACTTATAACTAAAGAAAGTAGTGCTGACTGTGTCAGGGTAGGCATGGCTGTTTCTTTCGGGCATTCATTGATGGCAGTAAAAGGGAACTAATGACAGATTCATTCTCGGCACATATTTCTTTCCTTGAACTGCATTGATGGTGCAGTACTGCTGTTGATACTTAAAATGTCTATGCTGTGGCATTCAACAACTGCTGCACTGTACTTAACACTTAGTTTTCTGACCGTCCTAGGTGTTCTGTAATTTGGGTTTGCAAATATAAAATTGCATAAAAAAAAACAGAGGCTCACACAGAAGTATGTACAATTAACTGGGTGAATGAAATGCTGTGCCTGTGGGAAACCTTGTGTTGTGACATATATCGTTAGTCACACACTTTGTGCTTATTGCTCTGGACAGGTATCAAACCAGAATGCTTGTTTTCATAGAGGGGGTACTCAGTCATTGTTGTGATGTTTATATGTCGAAGCATGTTGTCTGCTATTGCCTGTATTGCCGCATGTGCCTGATGTATGTTTCGCATTTGCGCCAGAGTGCTGTTGACAGTGTATAACACCCTTTTGTTTTGCACATCTTTTAGACGCTGCACCCGAAATGGGACGAGGAGTTTGTGATCAAGGTAAACTTGCTCTCTTTTGGCTGTGGAAGCCTGCGGGACGTTGTGATTTTACTTTGCCATTTGCACTCTGGTTCCAGGTTGATCCCCAAGAACACAAGATAGTTATGGAAGTCTTTGATGAAAACAGGCTGGTGAGCTACCCTGGTCCATTGTTCTCCATTATCGTGAAAGCGATGAGCGCACACGGTGGTCTTTATGTGCGCTGTAGGTGTAGGTGGTCTTGGCCGTGCGGCCTCTTTCTCTCCTTCCGCTCTGATGGCGGATGCCTTGTCAATGCATCCTGTGCGTTTTGGATCCTCCACAGTCTTTATGGCGAGGAATGCGATCGAACAGTGTGCCTGCTGCTGTCACAGTGTCTGGTGTGCGCGCAATGCCACAGACTCGCGATGACTTCCTGGGTCTGGTGGAGTTGCCCCTGGCGGCCATACCCGTGGAACGACCGGGCAGACACATCCCTCACAAATACTACCTGCTGAGGCCACGCAGGTGAGCTGGGCCTGGCTGGTGGCAAGGCTGCTTGCGTTACATCTGCCGATCTCACTACTCGCTCGTCGAGAGAGGCTTTGCGTTGCTTGGGAAGGTCACTGCAGTTGCTAAAGACCATCTGTCTGCTTGCCCTGAGGCTATGCAAGAAAATGGGAGCCCGTTGGTTTTTGGATGGCATGCATGACAACACCTGCTTGCAGTGTCGTAAGCATAAACATAGTCATGGTGGCTTGAGATGCGATCAGAAGGAAATGGGCACAACTGCCATGTTTAGTGATCTCTCCAGTCTCGCGGGCATGTTTGTGCTTGGAAAAACGGCTTGAAACTACTTTAATGGAGTCACCACCAATAGCTGCGACAGGCCGTGTCTATAGTGCTAAGTTCCTGATTTGCTTAACAATGTTCTTTTTCTTTTTTCTTGTTCGTCCTGTCTTCTGTGTTTCGTCTCTGGTCACTAGTGGTTGATGGCTTTAGGTTGCCAGCACTGGATTTTTCAGTAACCTACAAGGACAACCACACATAGCAGTGGTATATTTGATGCAGATTGTGAAATATTACGAAGATGAAGACGAAAAAGAGGGGAAATGCGTGACAACAGGTACAACATGAACATGCTTACATGTAAAACCTCACAGAAGAATATTTGCAGTGAGTACAAAGCACAACAGGTAAAGTTCATATGGTCCAGGTTTACGTAAACAACCTCACTTCCTGCCAACTTGAGCTTGTGCTCACTTCTGCAACAGGTGGAAAATCCATTTTTTTTTATGCCAGTTATGAACCGTGGTATTCCATCATTGCAACGAGCCTGTGAGGCAAAAATATTTGCATTACCAAACAGCGAAAAGCCTAGTAACATAATTGAAATTGTGCCGCCTTTGTACTGCCATGATGAGGCGAGGGCCGAGTTGTCTTTATTCTGTTCACGAAGGGCTCCCACTGCAGTTGCTTTGCATTACGTTTACCTAGTACTTTAATTGTTTTTATTAACCATCATTCTTGGGATGGAAAAATTTGTATTTAGTATTTCAGTTCCAACTTGCATCCCTGAAAGTGCTTGGCATTGTTTTCGCTCAGTTCTGTATTTATTACACGTGTACATTTATGATTGTTCGGCCAGTGGAAGTGAAATTCAGAAACACTGATGCACTGAAACTTCAGGGCAAATTAAATAACACCAGGTGGCTGGAACTAACCTGGAACCCTCCACTGTAGCATGCTAAATTTCAATAGCTTATCGCTATTACAATGGTTAGAGGTAGGACATTTTGGTTTATACCAAAAAACAGCAATTACAGTTCACCGAATTCATTGTTTGAAAATGGCTTTAACCGAAAAAAGTCACTCTTCCTGATGTGCATGTCACAACTAGCTGCTATTCAGTACCACTTACAGTACGAGTAGGTCACAGGAGAAAATTAAAGTGCTGGAACCAGGAACAAGGTAAGACAATGGCATCTTTGGAATTTAGTGCTGTAGGTGTGAGCGGTATGAAAGATAACGTGAGCATCGTATGTCTCTTTGCACCAGCTGTTGGAGGCATGACCTATCATGCGTGTGTGACCTTTGCTATGGAAAACAAGATAGCGGCACTTGCTGAAGCACCACAACAGCGCTCTCTTAAATTGGAAACACCCTGCATAAAACTTGTACCGATGTGCCTCCAGGTTTTCAGAACCCCTATGGACACTCCGTTACATGACGTGACATGCACTCGCTTGTTCCTTTTCATATTACTTGCACTAGTACCTGTACCGGGCCAAACTCTGGTGACAACTGTGCTAAGCTTGGCTCGAACCATAGCATGTGTTCTGCAAGTGTTCTGTTTTTAAATAAGTCTGCATGTGCCAACCTGTTCTGCCATGTTCTGCAATCCTGTTCTAGCCAATGTAATTAGGGCTGTAGATCAGACACCATGTGTTTTCGTGCTGTTGTACAACACATCTGCGTGCTACGTAATGTACAGAGCGTTGCGACTTCATGTTACGTGCTGCTATTCTAATCCTGAGAGTACCGCATATGTTGTTCCTGCAGGCACAGTACTAGGTTGTTGAAGGATTGTTTCAAGTACCACTTTCATTTTGTGTGCCCAGGTTTTTTAAAGCAGAAAGCTGGGCTAGTTCGTGATCTTTAGATTGAAGGCACATGGTAACTAGCGCTAAAGACAAGGACAGAAGAGCGATGGGCACCACGAACGCTAGACTCCACTAGACACCAGCGCTAGGTGTCAACTCTCTTATGTCCTTGTCTTTAGCGCTAGTTACCATGTGCCTTAAATCTAAAGTGCCCAGGTTAATAATGAAGTGAGCTTTGAAGAATCAGTTTGAAGAATCAGTTGCAAACAACACAGGAACAGTATTGTGTTCATCACTGAGCTACAAAGTGATAACCAGTTGCAGGTTGCCTACCAGATTATCTAGTTAGGAAGGGCACAGGTGCATTGGGGAGTTACTAGAACGAAGAAGCCTGTATTCCAAGATGCCATTAACAACTAGGACAGTCATGAAAAGTTTACATATGTTTCAGAAACTCAATGTTTATCATTCTTAAAACCCATAATGAAAAACTCAGGCTCACAGGGGCCAAGAAATTGCGAGCTGTTTCTGCATCTTATGATTATCTGAATAGCAGGCAGATGTCATGCAATGAGTTCCAAAGTAGGCCCATTGCTGGCGTGAATTCTTGCCAAAGTGCGTGATGCCTCGTGACCTACATGAAACGCTGTGCAGATCCCTGAATAACTGGCAACCTGCAACTGGTTATCACTTTGTTGCCCAATGATGAAGATGATATTGTTACTTATAGGGAATTCCTCTGTTGACGTGTGGTAGTAAAGAATGTACCCTGCACAGGTCAGTTTTGCATAGGGTCTCAGGCTTTGCTGAGTCTCAGACCCCCGACATATGAGTCTGAGACCCCCGACATAACTGCAGATTAGTTTCTTGTTGATGAGTAAAAATCTGTAATTATGACTTTTGATTGGGCATGTAACATATTATCACCTGATTCCAACAAATTTGCAGATGCCACTTCACAAAATTTCAGTGGTTTAATGCACATTGTGGGTCAGTAGGCCAAGTGTTTACTGGGTCAGTACTGGGTCAGTAGGGAAAGTGTTTGAGACACAATCAACTGTTTCAAAATGGATCTATCTGGCTATAACAACTGATGCTGTGGAACAGATTCTTAGTACATGGATTCTATGTCTAGCATGTAGGTACTGAAAGGTGGTGGTCAGGTCCTCTTTTTCTTGCTCTGGATGCTAGGCTTTGGTAGCTGCACCCCTGTGAGATAGCCTGCCTTCTCTCCAGCAGCGCCAAGTCCCGGGTCAAGGGTCACCTGCAGGTCTACCATGCCTTCCTGCCTGATGGGGAGCAGCAGGCAGCAGAGAATGCTAACCAGAGTTCGACTGACGAGGTGCGTTGAACTCATGAGGTGCATGACAGAGGCTCATCATTATGTGCACCAAGTACACGGTTTCCCATCTCTGGCTGCCAGATTTATAAAAAAATCCCACTGTGCAAATTACTGCCCTATTCGTGCCCAGATATTGTGTGTGCGCAGAGTGTAATAGTATGTTATGGTCTATTACTTTTGAGAAGTAATTTAATGCAATTGGCTGGATCTTGTGGTGTCATTGAGAGCCTGCTGTTGGCTGTGACTGCCGATTACAGATAAGTTAGCATAGCAGCAGATTTGACAGGCGACGCTATCAATTGGAAGGCTTTTATTTTTTTTACCTCTTTCTTTTTGGTGCCGCTTTGGTGCCTAGAAAAAGTTCTTGGGAGTCCTCGAAAACGAGACCAACTGACAGTGCTTTTCAAAGCTGAACCTCCTCTGAAAAAAAAAAAAAAGGAATCTCGGGCAGCCGTCCAAATTAGCTTTTCGAGGTTAACTGAATCGTCATCTGGCCTGCATCTTTGCCCAGTGACCTTTTGAGGACCCATTGTCAGAAGTACTACATATATGAGCACTTTCAAAATGACGCTGAGCTTCTTTTTGCACCCTGCTCTCTGAGCAATAGGAATCCTAGACACCAAAGTCAAATAGGCTTTTTAGGTGCTATTGTCAGTGGTATAGCATTCATATGCATTATCAGAATGGTAATAAGTCGCTTATTGTACTCTGTTTCATACAACAGGAACACAAGTAAAGAAATTTGTTGCTATCTAAGTCCATTCTATTCGTTGCATGCTGCCAGTGGCGTGACTGAGTACCCTGTTGGATAACTTCCGCAGGGCTGGGAGGTGGTGGACGCAGAGGACGGTGGGCCGCCCTCATCCCAGGGGGGTGGTGGTGGCGGCAGCAGCCCAGCAGAGTTTGCAGGTGGGGAGACACCCCCATCGCCCCTGCCAGCCGGCTGGGAGGAACGGGAAGACGCCTGCGGACGCATCTACTATGTCAACCATGTGGCACGCACCACCCAGTGGGAACGCCCTGTGCAGGGGTGAGCCCTCTCTCTGGGTGTGCCTGTGCTCCAGGCACCTTTGTTGGGCTAATTTATAGGAGGGCTGGGCTGTTACTGGTAAAAACTAGGGTCGAATTTTTTTGGTATATTTTATTTCCCTTAGATCTACTCACCTCCCCCACTTTTGTGCGTTGTGACCATTACAAGGCGCATATTGCAGATGGGCACAGGTTTTTGCAGCCAGTGTTTGTATAGCTATGCCACTAAGGAGACACTATGGTGACTATTATGCGTTGTTCACTTGATTCTGAAACTTAAAAAATTCAGTATCGCTATATCATTTTTAGTACATTTTATGTAAGTTCTGATGCATTCCTTTTTAACATGCATTCCTTTTTTTTTTCTTTAGAAAAGTACTTTCATATAAGTTGTTTGTGCTTCCCGTGCTCTTGAAGTAGTCAGCAACGGCATTTGTGATATGATGGTGTCACTTTGCACTGAGAAATGAATTTTCATGAGAAAAGTTTTGCCACAACTTGTTTTGAACAAAAACTCTCTGAAGTGAGATACGTAGGAAAACAGCTTAAGCGCAGTTTTTGAAAAAGAATATTATTGTGCAAAACTGGCTCTAATAATGCCAAGCTCGATGAGTAAAAAAAAAAAAATTAGGGGTGTTATTCTGTGGAATACAATGTATACACATGTTGCACATTATGGCACTAGTCACTAGTTCTTGCATTGCCAGTCTCCTTTGTACATGCAATTTAGGAATAGGTGAAGGCTGTGGAGCTCATATGGAAGGCTGAATAAGTGACCTATGGAGTAAGTTTGTGTGAATACAGCACAGCTCGTTAATTTGATCCCTGTTAACTCGGAAACCCGGGTAATTAGAACTGCTGACATGGTTCCAGCCAAAACTCATGTAAGTCAGTGGCGCCAGATGATCGCCAGTTCGGACACTACGGGCCTTGCACCAGTTAATTTGACAGGCCTCCTGAAGAGCGGCCGCGTTCAGGTATGACTGCCATGGCAAGCAATCGTCAAAATAGCCCTGCTAAAGTGTAAATTGCATGCTGCAGAGTTGCTTATGCACTTCTGACTTGCGTGTAAAGGCAGGCGGGGCAAGAAACGGACGTCCCTGTCCGCGAAAATTATCCGACCGCATAGTTTCGGTTTCGCTTTTCTGAGCTTCACGTCAGCCCACGGCGACGATCAGAAAATGAAATCGATGCATATAGAATTTGGATCCGGTAACAAAAATTATAACTGCATGCTAATACCTGGCTTAGTTTCACTGGCAGTCGCTCTTTCTTTACGAGCAGTAGATGGTGTGAGAACAAGCATCCAGTTCTTCCAGTAATTTCCAGAGCGTGTGTCGTGCCGGGATTCAAGACTACAAGGCCATTGGCAGTTTGTTTTGCCGCTTAATCAAGTGTGCCGCTTGTAAGTGGAAGACACAGAAGTTGCACCGTTTTATTGCCTTTGATGGCTGCTTACCTTTGACTGCTAATCTTAATTGCGTCTCTGAACAGTGTTGCTTTTAGCTGATTGCTTCGAAATTTTGAATACAAAACATTCGGATTGAGTCAAGTACTGAATACTTTGCCATTCAGCCGAATATTAGAAATTATCAAATATTTGCACAAGCGGACTGTGAAGGTGACTGTAATGAGTGAAATTCGCTTTAGTGTACCTTGCCTAGCACAGTAACTACAGGCAGAGCTCACATTGTTTTAAGAAAACACTGCACTACGTTGGTAACTGATACTTCGTGCAACACGCCTGCAGGGGTGACGGTGAAGAAGGAGCGGCAGCTCACCAGCGAAGCCTGGACTTGGCGCAGGAGTTCCAGCGGAGAGTCCACATCAGCGTTGATGAGACAGCGGACCACTCGGCTGCCTCTAATCACACAGAAGAGCCGCAGGTCATTTTTCCACCTTGTCTTTTAGAAGCCTCAACAAGATAGCATTAATAGCATTAGTATATTGCTTTACCTTTATGCCAGCCCAGTCTGGCCTCAAGTTGTAGTATCTCTGTGCACTTCAACAGAGCTCTTCACTTTCTCTTTTTGTTGTTTTCGTCCTGTAGGTATCGACAGTCTTGTTTGCACAATGTAGTTAATAAGTTACATGTTTTCGTGCTTGACTGAGCAAAGTGGACAGTTAGTTATAGACATTAGATAATGGTTTACATTTTCTTTACTGGTTACTGGCAGTAGTAAATTTTTTGTACATGCATATAGACATGCAATAAACTATTGGTAATGTGGTGTCATAAAAACGATGAGAAATTCCAATGTAAATGGAAGTTTTGAGATGAACAAAGTACGAAAATTTTCAGTGTGTTTTTGAGAAGGTTTAAACCGATTGTCTAGCTTTATATTGCAGCCCAGACTCGCACTATGCGAACCAAGCATTTAAATAAATAATACAAGGAATCACTATAGCAGTGTGGCAGCAGAAAGAACTTGGGTGGCAAAAAATGAGCACGTTTGGCTTTAAGTGAAGGCAGTGGTGCCAATGTGTTGGCGCCACTGAGCTGGGAAGGGAGGCACGGAGTGTAGGCTGGAATTACATGGAGTGCAGAGCGGTAAAGAGCAGCAACAAGAGCCATGCATTGCGGTTTGCTGGCGCAGAGCTGCTCGTTGGTTCGTGGCATGGTCCATGGTATGGCCTTTTTTTTTTTTTTTCGGGTTTTCTCAGGCCAGCATTCGAGACATTTGAATTTCGTAACGAGAACCTTTCGTGACGTGAAGCAGGGGCAACACAAGGGAGCTGTTGGAGTGTGCGTCATAGAAACTTTTGGCGAGCAGATATTTCATGATGTGCGGGTTTAAAGAGGATCTACTTTATATGCTTGTAACAGCATTCTGGTGTAGCTCTCTAGCTGTTTTTACAAAATAACAGCAGAGGTATGTTTATGTGATCATTTTGTATTGTCGGTGTGCTTTTAGGCGGCGCCTCCTGTGCAGAGGGGCAGTGTTGTGGAGGCTATTGCACAGCAGAACGGCACTCTTCCTCAACCTCCTGCTGCCAATGCACAGCGCCGTTTTACATTGGTATGTTGGTTTTGCTATGTTTTGTTCACATCACCGTGTTCAGGTATGCTGCATGCATTTTGTTAGTGTGCAGCAGATCTCTTCTTCGCTATTGCCAAATAACGGAACTGCTCATGAAAATGGCAAGGCTGCATGATTTTTCCTTTTGCATTAGCTAATGGTAAGCTGTTTTGTTTGCTCCATTCTCCTGCGTGCGAGTCTTCTTTTTGTTGCTTGAGGAAGATCCTTTCAAGTTACTTGGTCTTTCATATCTTTCTTTTTCTAGTCTTTCAATGTAGCGAATCTGTGCTTTAACCCTTTCAGGTGCCAATTTTTGTTTTCGTAGAATCGAAAACAAATATTTTTACGCATAAGATGTATATTCACGTCTGAAGAAAGGTAATTTTTTAGTTTTCCAGCATAAAATGTTGGCAGTTAATTTTTTTACATCAATGTGTAGAATTTGATACAGTGTCCTAATTGATGAAAACAGCAACCTGGAAATGCCAGGACTTCAAAGTAAACATCCGAAGGATCGTAGAATCGTTTTTTTTTTTCCAAATGTGCATTACACTAGAAATCACACACACACAAAAAAAAGATGTTATTATCGGTTACTAAATCTGTGTGCCAAAAAATGCTGGGTATGCTACTGCTACTCCATTGACTGTTTAGCGAAATATTATTTATTGCGTTACCTATATGGCATAAAAAACCATCATGTTTGCTACTTGAAAAATGCTTAATTCACCTCGAACAAAGCAATCACTGCTGTGTGGAGCACATTAAGAAAAAGCTGCCAGTTTGCTTTGTACACAGTGGTGTACAAAGAGCCTCAAAGGGTTGAGGGCGACAGTGCTTTGCAGTCGTGTTAATGGCAAGTTCACTGGACTGATTTGCATGAAGCTATTTTTGTTTGCGAAAATGTCGTGTTTAGTTCCTGTCGGCAATACTGAATTGTTAAAGCAACAGTTTGCACTTTTTAGCAATGATATGAAATGATTTCAGTTATGGCTGAGCTGCCACATACCTCTCAATTTCTATATATCTTTTTTTTTCTGTCAGGCACAAGGCGAATAAATGCCAGCAATACCATTACTAGACTAGCACCTCTTTTATTTGAACACCAGCATTACTGTCGAGAAGGACAACCAAACCAAAGCATTGTTACACTACTAATTTCCCATTTGTCAACACTTTTCCTCACTTTTCTTCGTATCAGTTGTTTTTGGCTTTCTTCATATGTGTGTCGTAACGAGCCCCTAAATTCCCTGTTCTTCTTTTAACGGGGGCCTCAGTTCTGGCATTTTTGATGCTACAGCTAGCCTAGAAACACAGAAAATTAAAAAGATATACATTCCCTTATGCTTTTCTTGTTTTCGGTGACTGTTGGCTTCTTTCAAATGTTTTTTTTTTTTTTTTTGAGTGACACTTGTTTGCTTGAGTTGCTGTTGACACAGAAAGAAAGGGAAGTCTTCCTGAGTGGAACTGCGATCCGCTGAAGCTTGGCAGCATTTGAAAGAAATATATAAACATGGGTTTTTGTGTGCTTGTAGTCCTTATTTTGTCTTCTGTGTTTTTGGCATTGGGATGAGAATTTTAAGCATCGGGAGAGGCGACAGCCCTTGAATCTTCTCACATCTGATCCAGAGGGTTTTAGCACACAGAATTTTCGCTGATTGAACGCTGCCTGCCTGCAGCCCATGGAAGCAAGTGTGCGACCTCAGCTGACCACAGCACCGCAACCCAGTCCCGAGGGCCTACCAGCCGGCTGGTCCCTGCAGGTGGCCCCCAACGGTCGCCTCTTCTTCATTGACCACAACACCAAGACTACCACCTGGGTGAGTTCTTGCAGTTGTGAGGAATGTACAGCATTCTGTCTCAGTGTGCCCATGTTCTTGGGTCGAATGTGCGACATTTGAGGAGGTGGAGTGTGAAACTGGACATCGTCGTTCAGGTTGTGTTCCTTGAAGGTCCGCTTTTTAAGAGGCATGCTGAGCAAGGCTACTTCTAAAATTCTTTTGAAAGCTCTAGCCGTCTGGATAAGTGGCAGGATGTATGTTTTGTCTAGCAAGCAATTGCCACCATCATCAGTGTAAGGCAAATCCTACCTGCCCTTAGCATCAGTACCACCACTACCACTGAGAGAGAATAAGACAGTATGGACATCTTTTGCAACGTACGATTAAGGAGAGTACTATCCTGTCTGCACTTTGGGTTGCCATTTTTATCTGGAAAGTGTGGACAGTGGCGGGCATGTTTTCGTGGCATTATGTGAGAACTGGCAGAGACATGAATACTGTCTCAAAATCATGGATGATGGAGTCCTACTGCTTCAGGCCCCACTTGTAAGTGCAATCCTTGATTTGGAAGGTTGTTACAAGATTTCTTGTTAGGGATTTAGCTGGGGACAAAGAGGCAGAAGTAATGCAATCGAAATATTTCGTGCTCTTTGGTCACAGTGCAAATCATCGTATTGGCAATGGCATTGAACCTAGAATGGTTGTGGCTAATGCTCAGCACACTGACAGTGTGTTCCAAGTGAATTCCTTTAAAAAAAGCCAAGGAAATGCTTGGCAGTCTTGTAGCTAGTAATGTGGCCATTTTTAAGAGCTTGCGAGACGTTGAAGTGTAAGCAATCGCCCATCAGTAAACGGCAAAAGGAAGGTGAATTTAACAAGGCTTTTGAAACCAGAGTGTGACAATTATTTTAATGAAATGCGTTTAGTTTTCATTATTGGGAAATTCAGGTGAACTTCATTCAGAAGCCAGGGCAAACCTGAGGTCGAACATGAAGCTGGAACTCAGACTGTTAGATACATTCCGAAATTTTTCATCCGAATGGTATCCAGCAGGAAAAAAAGACCTTCCTATACCATAGCCTCAATCAGGATTCGAGCAAGTGTCAGTGCAAAGAGAGCAACTTCATTTTCCAATGCCTTAGACCTCTCCGTCATCCCTGCAGTCTCTCATGTCGCATGTTCTAATTGGTAGCCTCCCACGATACATGTTTTCAAAATTAATTGTCTTTATCATTTTTCATCTATTTATTTCCATGCTTTCAAATGCTTAGCAGCAGTAGTGCTGCTGCCATGGCCATGCAGTGAAGCCGGATGAGTCTAGAAATTGAAAAGTTCACCTGCATCACCAATGGCTGCTTTGTGTAACCCCACATATAGGTGAGAGTGCAGCCTAAGTGTCACTAAGGCTGAAGAAGAGTGGGCAGGTGATGTGGTGCATCAAGCAGCAAAAGCAGCAATGGACGCTGAGCATGTTGCTCGGCGCAAAAAAGAAAAAAGAAAGAAAAGACTGAGCATGGCAGCATGCAAAGCGCAAGAAATGGGGAAAGATGCCTTGTGTGCTGTCGCACTGGAAGAAAAGTGGCTGATGGCAGCAAGCATTGAGGGGGACCGAGCGCTCAGCCCAGCTCAACGATCAGTAACGGGTGAAGGCGGCAACCGAAGTGTAACTACCGCCATCTATGAGTAGTTGTAGAATGTGTTATGCCTTTCCTGCAATGCATTTCATGTTTACACTTACTCTCGATGACTAGATAGGCTACAAAGCTTCTTTTTTTTTCCTGGAATCTTCAAAAGCAAGTTCTGCCGAGGCAAACCATATGCATATGCTACAATGCATTGTTCCAGCATTGTAGCTTGGTACCTCTGGTGAAACCAATTTCTATGTCTACATATTAGCCTCAGATATTTTTCTATATTGATGGTGTTTTATAGTGGTAAAAAATACAAATTGGTTATGCGAAAAGGAAAAGCGCAGTAGCTGCCTCACTCTTGGTGGATACCTCAACTGTTGTGCAATGAGGGAAGGAATGAAGAAGGGAGTGAAACACAGCTACATGCACATAACCTTTGACAGAAGTACAGTAGCTTGGCTGTGTGGCTGTGCTTACACAGCTCAGTCCTTCATATGATGTGTTACTCATTGAATGTTTGCGCATGGTAACTTATGCTGCGAGTGGAAGTGTATTTATGAGTGGTTCAAACAATTGATATAGTAAGGGCTGCTGAGGTGAAGATCTGTTGGTGGTACAGATCTTTGTGGGTGCAATCAAGCCGTCATTGGGAAGACCCCCTCTAGTGCTTATTCTCTTGTATTTACTCTGAGTCGAAGACACGCACCACACGTTGGATGACATTTTTTGCCCTTTGCTTGTTTGTATGTTAGGTGGATCCGAGAACAGGCAAGCCGAGTGACCTGCCCCGTCATGGCAGCCTTCCAGGCAGCCAGCAGAACACCATGGATGACTTGGGACCACTACCTGTGAGTGCTTGCTGTGATTAAAAGTTAAGAAGAAGCTCAAAGTTGGCGTGGGCATCTGAGCAGCACGACACTAATGTCTCTCTGTCGACTGCTTGGTCTCTACTTCTTCCTTTGTTTATACTTGCGGCATTTATTATAGAGCAGAAATGTGCATTTTATTTTTCAGCTATTTTTATGAGCTCTAAGTATGGCGGGCGCATGAAATAGTAATATCGTGGCTACATTGTGCAAGTTATGAAAGTTGCTTTTGTGTTGCAAGAAAATTGTGCGATGTGTTGTTCATTGTCTGAGCATCACTTGTAAAGTAGTTGTCTCCAAAGGATAGCAGTGCCGATAAGAAATTGCATAGGGCAACATAAAAGTGTCAGTGACGACCCCCCCTTTTTTTTTATGTTATAGAAACTTGGCACACAAGAAATATGTGTTTATTTCAATATTCTGGTCATGTAAGGTAAATGTGAAGAGGGGCTGTTAAAGGGACCCTGAAAAGCTCTTTGCCAAGGTTAGCAAAAGCCCACGAGAGATCGGTATTCCATCACTTGTCGCCGCACCGCAAAAATTGTTAAGCGAACTCCATCAACACCGAAGATATCGCCGATTAAAAATGATGTTCCTCCTCTCCCCCACATACCACCCTCAACTCATACACGTGGGGCTCGCTCCGAAAAAAAAAAAGAAAAGACGGGCCGATGCTCCGCCCATGCATACGTCAAGCAATGGCGCTCTGCTTGTTTACTTCCGGTAGTCGTAGACACATGTGCGAAAGTGAGTGCGATTCACTGTGGTGCGCTGTTGCGAATGGCGTCGCAACGTCCGATCGCATCTCGTCGCCTGCGTGCAACTTGCTAGCTGTCAACGACGAGCCGCGCGCGGCAGACGCAACGACGGGAAGCGGAAGCCAAAGCGAGCACGGAGAGCGGCAGCGTCGTGATGACGTACTTACAGCGCGCTCCTCAGGGCGCTCGGGGCCGAGCCACGCCGGGCCGGCCTGCCAGCCTTGATGCCGGCCGCCGGCGAGTGAAAAACGCGCTAGCATTGTTTGTTCACGTTTATAGCAAGCCCTGGGATAGATGCATGTCAAAAATGCATCACTTCTGACGGTCGTTGGCCAATACGGAGCTGATCGTAAAAGTGATGAATGCGATACTAGCAAATTTCATCCCATAGCCGCTTTGGTGCTGCTGCGGCGCTTCGCCTGCCGCCTGCTAGCTCCGTTGCTGAAGGCGTCGTGGAAATCGAATATATATTCTATTATGGGACGAGTTCGCAGTAAAGCGATGTGAAGAGTAGGCATTTTGATATAGCGCAAGCGACTTCCGAAGCGCCGTCAGCCGCGACTTCGATGCGAAACCATTAGGCCTAGCGACGACTAGGGCAGCCTGGGACCAGCGCGCAGTTCGTCGCCCGGCGTTGCCGCAGTCGGTGTCGTTGCCGAAAGATCCACTTTTGAACAGACATGTTGTCGTTGCTCGAATCTAGGAAGCATCATCTCTGGTAGAATGGCTGTTTTGTATTTCCTTGTGCGAACGTCAAGTACTACGCCGAGCATGCCGGCCGGCCGACCGGCCTGGATCAGGTCTGCCGGCGTCATAAAAAATTAGCTAAAGAGTGTTCTTGACGTAAATAATAAACCCTAGGCCGAGAAATGTGGAAAATGTGTCATTTTTGAGGATCGCTGACCAATACTGAGCTGCTGGTAAAGGTAACAACTGTGATACGAGCAAATTTCTGGCCACAAACGCCTTGGAGCTGCCGCTGGCCTGACGTTGGGGTCCGGCTCGCCTGGCGCCCGCTCGCTTCGCGGCTGAAGGCGTCGCGGAAAGTGACCATACTATTACTTTACTGTGAGATGATGCTGTTGACTGTAAAGCGATGTGTAGAGTAAGCCTTTTATTATAGCTCAGGCGACTTCCGAAGCGCCGGCCGCTCCGGCTTGACGCGAAACGAGCTATAGGCCTAGCGACGACCACGGCAGCCAGGCAGCAGCAGAGCTCGTCGCTCGGAGAGCCCGCGAGCGGTGCCGTTGCCGAAAGCTCCCAACATAAGCAGGCATGCTTTGTAGCTGCTCGAGTATAGCTGGCAGTCTTTCTGATGACGATCGGTGCGGCACGCCGTCCAAGTTTTCGCACATGTGTCTCCTGATTGCTGTTCGAACGGCATGGATCCGGAGCTCGAAGCGCGGCTGCGTGCAGCCACCACTGAGATGGGCTTCGAGCCTTTCAGTACACGCCATACTGAGACCCACAGGGCGACGACAGCAGCGATATATATAATTCTAGTACACTATAGCAGCGACTCGTCTGCGCAGCTAGGAAATTCGCAAAGGCAGGCGCCAAGATTCGACGAGAACACATGCTTTTGTGAGCAGACGGATTTCCTTCTTTACCGGAAGTACCACTTTAATTTCAAGAAATGCGCTGGATTCTTACCTCTGTATACGTGTGTTTTTAAAAATAATAAGCAATCAATAAAATAGTATTTCAAGGAGCATCAGTGCTCAGTTTCAAATGAAATATTGCAAAAATTGCGCGTGACGTCAATGGGCAGAGCCAATGAGAAGGGTCGCCCAGTCCATGGCCAAGGCTGCCCAGTTTACGTCATGTGGTAGGGGCGGGTAAAAACGCGCGGTGAGGTGTCGCCCTAATCGGCTGTGAGCGGCAAGTTTGAAAAATTGTTTGTAAATTATTGGTTCCACGCGCAGCTTTCTGAATCAGACTAGAATACTCGCAGAGACCACCTCTACAGAGTTGTTGCAATAAAATATGATTGAAGAAACCATTTCAGGGTCCCTTTAACAAGACGATTCACAGGGGCAGCTAATTGTTCTGTGAAGATTGCAACAGTATCTAAGTTTTTAGTGCGTGGGAGGGGTGCACTTCACAAAAAAGAATCTTTTGCTGAACTCTGACACTTGCTCTGTATTTAGTTGTGGAGATAACTTTAGCCGTAGCAGCGAGGTGAAGTTACGCACACAGAAAAGTACGGAAACTGTGTGATGTCTTGTCATAGAGCTTTTGTGTAGCTGTAGTGCGGTCCTTCTGAACTCTGCCATTTCTGAAGGCACTGTTACTTGTCTCTGTTGTTTTTTAGGATGGCTGGGAGGAACGTGTTCATACAGATGGTCGCATTTTCTTCATTGACCACAGTAAGTGTCTTCCTTCCTCCTACTGTTCACCCTGGGATGGCCAAGAATGGTTACCATGTGGTACTTTACGGTCTCACCTACTATATGTTGAAGGTGGGACCAAGGTAAAGAAATACTTGAGAATGCTGAATAGAGCTTTATAACTCATCTCTCATCTGTGCAGTGACTCAAATTTATTTCACTAGAGGCCCTGTAGACTGTGTACAGGGCTAATACAGTGAATTGCCATTGCGTAATTCAAAATTGTGTGTTTCTCATAGTAATCTGGAGCATTTCACAAAGGTTGAGCATGTGATGCAACGAACTAGTTTTGCTGTTGATTACATATGTATGTTCACCCAAAAAGGTTCTAGTTTCCTAAGAGTCTTTTCTAATTGTAATTATTCATAATTGTTAGAATTTAGGTTATCTGCATGTATCTTCTTTATTGAGTGAGGCCTATTGCTTCAGCATATAACCCTTAACCACGTCCATAAAGCCATTAGTTTCGATTTTGTGGTACATAGCAGTTTTGTGTCGTGAGGACCATCAGTTCAACCACTGTGTCATTTTGGCTGTAAAATTCTTCTGTTTCTCTCTTTAGCCGCAAGGATAACGCAGTGGGAGGATCCTCGCTTCAACAATCCAAATGTTGCTGGCCCTGTAAGTACAGCAAAACCCTGTCCACTACTTACTTATTAGTACTTGCTATAGTGCGAGGACAAAACTCTACGTAGTTTGAGCTGTCAGCATGGTCCGTCCTTGCAAGCTCAAGCTGAATGCTTGAAAGTAAGACAATCTTGTGTAGAATGCAAGCATTACCTTCTTATTGCTTAAAAGTTTGATTTTGGCTCATTGGTTCATTGTGATCAATGAATTTTAATGGTTCGAAAGATCAGCGCAAGTGAAGGAAATGCATAACCCATGTTGGACAACACAACTTGTAGCATTGTGCCCATCTGTTTTATGTGTGTTCTTTGCTAGTCTTTTGTGTCATTTTATTTCATTGGTGTTTTTGCATTCTTGCATATGTACCACCTTTTCATGTGTGTAGTGCATAACATTATCTTCCTTCTTATAAGGGTATAGGGAAGCGAACACCACAACCATGTTGTGCAGTTTGTTAGAGCTACATCATTCTCTATGCCACTAGAACCAATGGTTGTGACATGGCTACAAACAATGCTACAATGGTACTGTTCCCATTTCCCTTCCTTCTTGTTCTCTATGCCTGAGCACTGCTGAGAATTGTCTGGGTTTTGTCCTATCTCCTCTGTACACATCTGCGTGGTGGGTATTGTTCTGTATTATGTTGTAAACAGTGATGCTTATCTGTATTATGTCTTCCATATTGTGTGGAGATCTTTATAAGAACCACTTTTGTGACCTATAAAAGGAATAATTTATACCGAGAAAGCAGTGATGTGTAATACAGACTGACAGTATGGTCTCTCTTTTTTTTATTTCTTTTTCCTTCTTTGATAGGCTGTGCCATATTCAAGGGACTACAAGCGGAAGTACGAATATCTGAAATCCAAGCTTCCAAAGCCACCTGTAAGTTACTGTTAACGGTATTTTCAAATGCTTCTTTTTAGCCTGCAACAAAACTCCATTGTATGTGTTGATTGAAGTACGTCCACCGTCGAATGTTCATGGAAGATAACTCTGACGAAGAAATTTAATTTCTTTTCATACAAAATGCAATGGCTCAGATTTATTGGTGCCCTTTGTAGTTTGCACAATGACAGTCAAGCTGAATTTATCTATTCCAGTATACATGGGAAAGCAGTGATGAAATGAATTAATTTTTTTTTAATGCCTACCATAACCTATTGGTGTACTATTGTGATCAAAAGTTGATGGGATGCGAGTGTGCGGCAAAAAAAATATTTTTTGATACAGTCACATAATCCACTCGCCTGTAATGTCAAGGTATGAGGGGACAAATATGCTCTATCCGCTGGCAACACGTGAGTGTGTTGCGAGGTAGAGCTGCAAGCAACTTTTTTTCAGGAGCACGTGTCCCATAATACTTCGATCTCAAAAGTACATTTCCTAGTTGACTAAAGCGCCATCAGTAGAAAGACTAAAGTTGCAAACATAAAGTCCACTGAGTCAGAAAACCACGCATGGAAACAGAAAAGATAACATAATTTCTTGTGTTGCAAGCATTGGACTAACCTAAGTGATTAAATAAGACCAAAATACTTGCTGTCTGCCGGATATAGTTGCGTGGATACATACGGTCACATAGTTGCACGAATATATACCATCTTCATTCAAAAGGCTATAGTGGTAAAATGTCCATTGGGAGCACTTTAAGATACAATAGTTTACTCACTACAACTGACAGTCCATTGTGGGACATTTTACACAGATATTTGATTTTTAGTTTTGCTCATTTGAATTCTTTGTGGTGCTAGTTGGTGTTATGCGGGGGAATGCGGCGATTAAAATTTTTTGTGCCCCGACGCGGTGGCGCAGTGGTTATGGCACTTGGCTGCTGACCCGAAAGACGCGGGTTCGATCCCGGCCACGGCGGCCGAATTTCGATGAAGACGAAATTCTAGAGGCCCGTGTGCTGTGCGATGTCAGTGCACGTTAAAGAACCCCAGGTGGTCGAAATTTCCGGAGCCCTCCACTACGGCGTCCCTCTATAGCCTCAGTCGCTTTGGGACGTTAAACCCCAATAAACCAAACCAAACCAAACCTAAAATGTTTTGTTATTTATGTGTGAAAGGTAACCAAATTTGGCACAGATATGGAACTTTTTATGCTGATCGCAGAACTTTATTTTATTTTAAGCTAGATTGCATAGTTGTTCAGTAATTACAATTACAGTAAAAGCTCATTAATTCAACCCCCATTAATTCAGAAATCCAGATAATTCGAATTGCGGGCACAGTCACGGCCAATGTCCATGCTAGGTTATGGCATCGGACGCTCACTAATTCGGATGCTATGGGTTTCGCTCAGGTTAATTCAGACTGGCTCCCGAAGGCAGGCTGTGTCCAAGTATGACTGACATGGCGTTACTGTGGCCTGCCTGATAAAGGTGTATAACTGTAGCTTGCCAGAATTTACTTACTTTATGAGCTTTGTGTTAAGTGCCGGAACAATGTTTATGAGGTTGGCTGTCCAACTGCACGTAAATTTAGACATGTCAGGAGAAGTAGGCAGTACTCGTGTGGATATTTCTGGTATTTATAAACTTTTGCGGTTCGTTTTCTGCACTTGCAAAGAACAGATGAGTGCCTAGTTAGAGTGACCTGTGTGTGCCATGCCTCTTTGTTCTCAGCTATTTGACATTGTGCCTGCTGGTTACTCTAGCACATGCTATGAGTTTTCGGGGTCTCTGTTTTGTAACTATTATGTGATTTGCCTATTTATTCTTTTTTTCTTTATCTTTGGTAGCTCCCAAGTGCGACTTGTGGCTGGTAGGTGGCTAGCAACGTCACTTGCTGGCTCTGGTATCATAACTGAGGCTGACCTGTCGCATAGGGATAAAGCAACTGATCAGGAAAAAAACTCATTACCAGATACAACTGCACGCCCTTGTTTCTAATCTTTTGGGGTTCGGTTGTTGAATATGTAGTTTCACAGTATGCTGGACGTGCCTTGCTTGCAGGGAAACATTCCGAACAAATTTGAGCTGAAGGTGTCACGGGCTCGGATTCTGGAAGATTCATACCGCATCCTAAGCAATGTCACCTGTGTTGATCGCCTGAGGTCCAAGCTGTGGGTGGAGTTTGACGGCGAAGAAGTTCTGGACTATGGCGGTGCCTCACGAGAGTTCTTTTACCTGTTGTCTCGGGAAATGTTCAACCCATACTACGGCCTTTTTGAGTACTCCGCAGCGTGAGTGTTTCCTCTTTGTTCTGCGGGGTGCTTTTTGGGGTTCCCTGAGCACCTATATCCACGCGTGCCCCAACCCCACCCTTCATTTACCCGCTTTATTTGGGGACTACTGTATATTGTTGTGTATAAGTCAACTTTGAAGATCAGTTGACTGCAAACTCGCAGCCCTTACTGGCCCCAAAAAAATGTTGACTCCAAATACAAGTCGATGCATGCTGCCCCGTCGCCACACGGTTCTGTAATTTCTCACAGGATGGCATCGTAGCGGGCACGCAAGCAATAGACATATATAACAATGCAACCACAAGGCCAGCAGTCAGAAGAAAATTGAGATCAAAAGTGAAAAAGCGGCGCTCTATTTGTCTTCCACACTTGCACGTGGCCTGACTGACTAGCAGCAAACCGAACTGCCCGAGGTCCTGCTGTTTCAGATTCCGGCGTGACGGGCGCCCCGGAGATTTTGAGAACCTTGCTCTCGCGCTACCTACCGTTCTTCCGAGGAAGTGATCATTAGCGCAGCCGAGCTAAGAAAATGGAGCGCAATTCGATTATTCTTATGTGGAACTGATTTGCGTGCGAATTATTATTATTATTTTTTTTTTTTATGCCGCTGCGGTGGCTCAGTGGCTATGGTGCTCGGCTGCTGACCCGAAAGACGCGGGTTCGAACCCGGCCGCGGCGGCTGGAATTTCTTTGGAGGAGAAATTCTAGAGGCCCGTGTACTGTGCGATGTCAGTGCACGTTAAGGAACCCCAGGTGGTCGAAATTTCCGGAGCCCTTTGCTACGGCGTCCCTCATAGCCTCAGTCGCTTTGGGACGTTAAACCCCATAAACCAAACCATATTTTTTTTATTCTTGGTACGTGTGTTCTGCCAGAAATGGTCACCAGTATGGGGCACGTACTACTTGCTGCTCGTCCAAGACTGCTTTAGACCCTGCAAATACTAGGTCAGCTCTGTGTATGGGTCGACCCCAATTTTGAGTGGTCATTTTTCTAAGAAAATGAGATTTATACACGGCAGTGTATGGTAATCACACTGTAATAGTTCATTGCAAACTGCTTCAGTGCGCAGCCAGCCATTGTTTATTAAATCTGGGCATTTCTTGAGCTTCCTTGTGCCTGCATGCTTCTTGTTGCATGCATGTTGGGCAGGGAGAGATAGAAGCCAAGACATGCAGGGTTCTTCAACACCTTTTGAAAGCCATTAGGGTCCCGTGAGGCTGAAAAGGTTGAGAGCCCTGTGAAAATGGAGCTGTGTGTTTTTTTTTTTTTCTCGTCTGACTTCATCTGATGCATGTGCGACGAAATAGTAATTACAAAATTGAGCATTGCTCCTTTGTTATTGCAGACAAGAATAGGGAAGATAAGGGGCTCATTGAGGCCTGTATTAAAAAGAAAGCTAACACTCTTTGAAACCAAGCAAGGCACACGGGTACAGTGCACTAGAAGAGAGGCAGTGGAGCACACGGTCAGGATTGCGCATTGGGCGCTTGACCCCACCACTGGCGAAGAACAAAATGGCGGCACTAGAGTCACTTGCTCACTTTGGATGCATTGTTGAGTTCACCTCTAAATAGAATGGGTAACTTGCGACGAAATATTTATTTTCGGTTATGCAGCCAGTGGGCCGACAGTGATTTAGGTAAAAAAATGCAGCTGCTTCAAAAACACTTAACAACATACTTACTACCCTTTTTTGGTGGCACTGTGATTGAAGACTTGAAAGCGGGCCGCTACACTGTCTATTCTAGTTGACTGTAACAAGGGCATCTAACTAGTCTTTTTTTCTTCTGTTTTCTGTAGAGCTATCTAATAGTTTATCTTAAAGGATTATTGAATTGATTTCCTCCTCTAATCAGCACCACTATAAGAAATATTGGCACATTCCGTTATGTTTTCTTTGGTTTCAAAGACTGTTAGCTTCCCTGGTTGTTGCATTACTTAAATGTAATCTGAGGAAGCAACAGTAGTGCCTTACAGGCTTCAGTGAAAGTTAATATTTGTCTGTAAAGGCAACAAGAAAAGTGAGTGCCTAAGCAGCTGTGCCATGAACCAATGCACCAATGGAGTACCAATGGAGTTCTGGTACAGAACAGCCCTACTCAGAGCAAAAAGTTCTTTCTAATGGGAGGAGAACTATAGAGCTATAGAGCACTATAGAACACGCACTTATAACTGTGGTTATCACATTTCAGGGATAACTATACACTTCAGATAAACCCATGCTCAGGAATGTGCAATGAAGATCATCTTTCCTATTTCAAGTTCATTGGAAGAGTAGCTGGTATGGCAGTTTATCATGGAAAACTCCTTGACGGTAAGTGTTATTAGAGCCATAATCGGAACTGCGAGGAAAAATGCTGTCCTCAAAGGTAGCCGCTTCTATTTCATGGATTTTGTTGCCTTGCAGCGTTTTTCATTCGGCCGTTCTACAAGATGATGCTTGGGAAGCCAATCACTATCAAAGATATGGAGTCTGTGGTGAGTTACCATCATATAGGCTTGCTTTTAATGCTCTTAGTTGCTGTCATTAATAAAATGAATAAAAGCTTAAATAGAACAATATTTATACTGATGCTGGGTGAATACTACCTGTTTATTTTCTGACGAGTGTGCCACTTGGTATAATATTAGCCCAGTTTGTTTACACTTGATAACCCTCAGAGCTGGTTGGAAGTTGAAGTTGAGGATAATATTACTTAACATCCATCATGCGCAACCTTTTTATCTCATTTGCTTTTGAATGGTTTCATCCACACTTCATTTGCTCATTGTATCTTTTGCTGCATGTTTTGTCTCTGGCACCAGCATGTACTTAGGACTGCTATCCTGTTTTACTCAAGTTGCTTTTGAAATGTGTCCCAGACATTTGGGTATGTGGAAGCTTTTAGTGCACACCACTGGCATGGCCTGTAGTTTGTTTCTCTTGCATCTGTTTTGCCTGCTCTGCTTCTGCACAAAATTTGTGAAGTTTCCAACTTAGTAAAGTGGGTGTTGTATATGAAAACATGCAGTCTTCCTTCATGATGAGCACTAGATATGAATCACTGCCCAACAGTTGTGCCTGGTTGTGCTTCTCTACACTTTCCCTTCGCACTGCGGTCACAAACCTGCAACACCATGGCACTGCAGTGGTCCAGCACATGCATTTTCAAGTGCTAGCACACAGAACTGACAATGAGAGCATGTTGTGCAGGACACGGAGTACTACAACTCATTGCGCTGGATCATGGAGAATGACCCCGCTGAATTGGACCTCCGATTTTCGGTAGACGAGGACCTGTTTGGGCAGATGCAGCAGCGCGAGCTCATACCTGGCGGTGCAGATGTGGCTGTCACCCAGGAGAACAAAGCGCGCTACGTGGACCTGGTGATCCAGTGGCGCTTTGCGTCGCGCGTGCGGCCCCAGATGAATGCCTTCCTCGAGGGCCTCAACGAGCTGGTGCCCCTGGCACTGCTGCGCGTCTTCGACGAGCACGAGCTGGAGCTGCTCATGTGCGGCATTGGGCAGATCGACGTGCGCGACTGGCGGCGCCACACCGTCTACAAGGGCGGCTACCACGCCAATCACGTGGTGGTCCAGTGGTTCTGGCGTCTGGTGCTCTCGTTCAGCAATGAGATGAGGTCGCGCCTGCTTCAGTTTGTGACGGGGACATCGAGGGTGCCGATGAATGGCTTTGCTGAGCTCCACGGCAGCAATGGACCACAGCCATTCACGCTGGAGCGGTGGGGCTCACCCAGCAACTTGCCTCGCTCTCACACATGGTGAGGGCCTTTTGCACTTCTCGCCCATTGTGAGCTTGAGACCTGTGTGTCATTTACTGGAAGTTTTATCATGCAGCTCAGGGGTTTAGTTGGGGAAGGCGGTGTTGCCCAATGTGTGCATGTGTCGTGATTGAAGGGCATAGCCCTGATCTCTTATTTTTTACAATATACAAACTGAGTGTGTCTTCACAGCTGCTCTACCTGTAAGCAAATTCAAGAACAAGAGGAGCTCTGACATTATATAGAGTGCAACATTGGAGGGCATCACTATGCAATAAAAGTTCTCATCATCTCAGTATCTTTAGCTGTCCTATTGCTGGAGGTGAAATTTTGGCTGTAGTGCTAAGCCATGTAGTACCCAAAGCAGAACTTAGCCGCAAGATAATTTCTCATCAGTTTATATACTACAAATGAAATGGTTGCAGGGCTTGTTGGCC
Organism: Amblyomma mixtum; assembly: GCF_055824585.1. Lineage (NCBI taxonomy): Eukaryota > Metazoa > Arthropoda > Arachnida > Ixodida > Ixodidae > Amblyomma > Amblyomma mixtum. The sequence goes on from NC_143016.1 coordinate 19,682,088, forward strand.
ACATCTTATCTGGTTAAAGAGATTTGTTTGGATTAATGAAGTTTCATTTACTACCTAATGGTGTTCTTGAAGCTTCTTCAGTCTCTTAATGCCGTTGTGAAGACAGTGTAACTTACAGTACTGTGCACTGATGTGATGTGGCATGGAACAGTGCTGTGAAAGGAATTTATTGCCTTTGTTGCTGTTCTGTGCAGCACTCATGAGCACTCTCTAGGTGAGGCTGTAGATGGTCGCTGCTATAGCTCAGTAGGTAGAGCACCGTACAACACAAGAACATGCGCTTGGCTCCTACTGGCAGCCAAGATCACTTCATCTTCTTCTACCTAGTCAAATCATCTCCTATTTGTCAGATTACCTCCTATATGATGGTATTAACAAATTGCTTTCCTTGATTTCATAGAAAGACTTCCATCGTACTTATTCTAGCAAGCCCCCTCGTCTACCCTGTTCTAATCAGTTTGTGGAATAACCCATAAGTGTATCTTTTTTAATTAATTGGAGCAATTTATGGCCAGTGCGATATTCATGAGAATGAAATCCAAGGGATGCTGCTTGTGCCTGAACACTGTATACTAGCTTTCCAAGTGCAGTAGAAAGCTGAGCTTAGCGACCTTGCCTGAGTACTTGCGGTTTGTCTGCACAAAATATGTATACACACAGGGGGCTGTGCTGAGAGGGAAGCTTTCTCCATGGTTTTGTACCATTTGAAAGGAGGTGCTTGCATACGCCACCGTGCACAAACTATCAGCTGTACTACTTCCTCCGCGCAGTTGACAAAGCAGTGAACACCAAGCATACCATTTAAATTTTTATCACTGATACCATTGGACTACAGTCGAACCTCGGTGTAGCGAATGGGTAAAATATTGTAAAATTTCGATATAGCAAAATTCATAACATAAAATTTCGTCAAAAACGCACGCTAGAGTAGTGAAATGAGTCAATGAAAAGACAGCGACTCAGGCAACTCTTGCTAGAAAAATGAGAGATCCTTTCCAAAGTTTGGCAGTCATTTTGAAGGTGCTCGCGGCGATTTCGGAGGCCACGGAAAACTGAGCGCCAGCGGCAACAGGTCAAGCGCCAGCGAGGGTGGCTTCCCATCGCAGCATTTCACGTAGAAAAGAGCAAAAGTTTTCACTGTGTTCACCATCTCTATGACAGCCAACATGAGCGCAGGATGGTTACTGCAAGGCTAAATTAGGTAACTGACCACGCTTCCGCGCTGCCGATTAATGCGAGAATCGCGAACGGCTGCCGACTACCTGGCTCTCAACCCTTCGCACCGCTATATCTTCCATGGCGCTGTTTGCGAGTGCGAGATGAGGACACTAATGCGAGGTAAAGGCGCGAACCTCGGTGCAAATGTATGCCGCACCCCCACCAGTCAGTCACTGGTGTAGTGCGGCGAAGCCTGCTACCTTTCATCCGAGCAGACACCGCTTGGCGCGGGACTGCTCAATATATATTCGTTTCATGTGGCCAACCGCGTTCAATATATAAAGTAATAATTACATATGTTTGTTGAAAAAAATTTAGCGTAAGTTTGATGTAGCCAGTAATTCGTAATATCCATGTTCACTGTATCGAATTTCTACTTCAGAGTTTACATTTCGGGGTTTTGCTTGCGGAGGGGCCGTTAAGTAGCCTATTGTGCTGTTGGTTTTTTTTTTCTGTGAAATGTGTGAATGATAAACTGCAGACCACTTAGTCTTGCCTGTATCTATTCTTGCATGTTGTTTGATTGCCATTCATTCTGGCACTCTTGAACCCTTGCAGCTTCAACCGGTTAGATCTGCCCATGTACGAGAGCTACCAAGATCTTCGGGAGAAACTGGTGCAGGCCATTGAAGGGTCCGAATCCTTCGGAGGAGTTGACTAGCATTCCAAGCTGCCACCATATTGGGAGCTTCTGCAACGCGCCTCACAGGCATGTTTTTTTTCCGTGCTGGTACAGCAGACTATGCCGTGCCTGTTTTGAAGTCGGAGTCGAATGGCTGATTTTCACTGCTCTTTCGTGTTTCAGGGACACGAGCTTTTTTGCATGCATGGCCACAGGGTTTGAACAGTCTTGTATGCCATCTCTTGAAGAAGATCACGCGTGCCAGCACAGGAACAACTTTTAGTCACCCACATGCAACAAGTGCCTTTCTGCTGCTCATCCAACCGGTGGGGCCACAACGTCTGCTTCTTCTCTTCTGACCAACCTGTTCAGCTGTTAGTCTGATCGGATGTTCTGCTTGGTGCCTTTGTGGGCATGCAGTGGTGTCTCTCAATCATTCGTCTGGGTTTTGGGCTGACAGTATTTGATTTGTCCTTGTGGTTGAGGGTTTTTATGTTACCTTTCTTGTAACCCAGTCTCCTTCAGGTGCGACCCTTTTTTTACGTCTTGGTTGTAGGTGGTGCATGTGGAAGGTGTGCCCTCAGTGAAAGTCCGGTCTTGAGCAAAATGTTTCTGCCTGGTCCTGGTCCACAATGCTTGTGGATTCATCTTTGCTGCTAGCTGATTGTACAAAGGTTGTTTTCAAAAATGGAACTGCATGGAGCTGACAAATGGCAGCATGTAATAGGCCGGTACTTTTCTCTTTTTTTTTTTAATTGTCAGGTAGTGAATCAAGAGGCACATCAAGTATAATCTCGGTGTCATTGAACTTAAAGTAGGAGGCATTGAACTTTGTGTTGACTTCGACTTCAGATGTAACTAGTCATTTCTCTGACAAGCCCTTGGGGTCTGCTGTTGTATGTCCAATGCAGAAATGAAAAATATGCTTTGGTGAGCAGTGATGTGCTGACGGTGTCTCTCAGAAAAGCTTTGTTTTGTGGCTGTGAATTCATATTTGCAGAGCCCGCGAGTTTACAAATTATTATAAGCTGTTAAAGTAAGTGCCAGTGCGAGTGCACCTGCCCAGGTTTGTCTGTCTGCACATTGGCTTTACAGACTAGTAGGACAGGTGCCTGTTTGAAATGGGAATGGTCACAGCTCAGAATCTTTTCATCTGATGTGCATTCCGGAAAACTGTGTAGTGCAGATGTTTGAGCGAGCTGTTAAAGAGGAATGTTGGGATGGAACAGCAAGCTGTTAAAGGCAAGTGTCAGGATGGAACAGTGTTTGCAAAGCAACTGCTTTTGTGTCAACACACATGGGTATGTTAGAATAAAATGTTGTGTCCTCAAGAAATGCTAGCCTTCAATGCCATCACATGGCAGGTTTCATTATGCTCGGCATGTACAAGCTTCTGCCACTGCAAACAGCTTGAGCTGGTAGTGTGTGCATTGTCTATCCTGCTGGCATATAACCAAGGCTGCAATGTGTTGGAATGTTTGTTCGAGCGTCATGCAAACAACTAGGCATTGGATCTCTTCAGCTGTGTGCAGACTATGGTAATAAATTGTATGGCATCTCCAAATTAAAAAAAAAAAAAAGGTGCATACTCATGAGCATTCATTAGTTCAGCTCCTTTACCACCGCCAGAGAGAACAGGCCAGCACTGCAGGGTGGAAAAGTGGTAGGCAAGTTAGAATTGCAACCTCTCAAGCTGCTAGAACGCACAATTTGCAGTGTTTTACTTGCACGGTAGTCATGCTGTCACATGCACACTTTCAACTGTGGTAGGGTTGTTTATTGTGTGGTTAGTAAGACACAGGACAACACTGAGGGACACACAGGTGCGGCGCCTCAGTGCCATACTTTTGTCCCTCACTGTGAGGCTGCAGATCTAAATAGCGAATCGACGTGCTTGGCTGGACCTGTGTAACACTCATATGCTATGAGCTCCAGTAGCTATGTACTGTCTACAAGAGCTAGCACACTGTTAAATCATTCCTTAAACAAGCATATCTCAGTGTTAGGGAGACCGCTCATTCGTGATGGAATCGGCATTTGAAACCTCCGTTTTATGGCGCCGTTTGTCATTCACTGGTGGTTCACAGATAAATTCCCGAATGCGCACAAGGCAGCATTCCAACACATTGCTAGCCACTTTAACTCTAAGATGGAACAAACTGCAGCGCAAGAGCTATTGTTAGCAAAAATCTTTAACTAAGTCATCATAGTGGTTGTTTAAACTTTTTAACTTTTATATATATATATATATATGAAAGTTGTTGAAATCTTTGAGGCATGCAGCTCCATCTATGTACAACTAAAGAAAAGAAATAGGTCTATATATACATACATGCTTTCTACATTGCTGCTTGTAAAGTGAGGAGAAGCACTTATGTGGTTTAGGATTTGTCACTGTGTCGTGTTCACTTGCTCTGGAGATTTTCAGTTGGCTCTGTTAAAAATTGAAAGCTTGTCCTTGCATTTCATTTGATGCCCGACAATTTGTTTTTTAGAAGAGAGTATGACTTTTCAGTTATGTCCAAGTCAGAAGTAACTGCTCCCTTGTGTGCTGTATGGGTTTGGTTGACTTCTGAATTCTGTGTAATAGAAGTAACTGCTCCCTTGTGTGCTGTATGGGTTTGGTTGACTTCTGAATTCTGTGTAATATACAGCCGTCTGGTAGCACAGTTTTACTTAAAAGGAATGAGGTCATTTGGTCATTATTGATTTATATGTTACATGTATGTATATTCCTATTGTGCATCGATATATTATCCACTCTCTCCAGCTGCTTGACATTATGCAAGAAAACCCAGTGTAAAAGCAAGGCTGCTGATAAACTGAGATGCTCGGTTAGTACTAATAATCATATTTCAGTATTAAGAAGAATTTGTTGTTTTGCACTGAAAACTGATTGACTGCTTGCAAGATCTGGTAGTACTTAACTCACACCTGTTAAGTGTGTTTAACAGTGAGAAATTTTGCTTGAAGCCCCGTGAATTGTTCTGTATAGTGCACCCATAGGCACGAGTCTGGAGTTCTACTTTGTACCATGCACTAGGATTGATGTCAAACTAGCTTTTGAATGCATTTGATAACTATGCTTGTATGAAATTTTTTCCTTGATCTCCTGTGCCCCAGCTGCAGGTGATGATCTTTACCTACCTCTTGCAGAAAAGCTGGAATTGAGCCTTGTATATCACTGCACGCAACTTAACACTAGATAGACACTTGGAAGAAAAAAAAATGTCATGCTCTTTTCTTGCTTTGTTCAAAAGCTGCAAGTTGACCATGTACCAGCACAAAAGAAATATCAAGTGTGGAATTGGTTGCAACATACAGTGTTGCCCTATGCCTGGGCTCTTGAAATTGATCTGGAGTTGGTTCCCATTGTGAGCTGGGGAAGATATGCTTCTGTGCTTAATGAAGCACTGTGCTCAATTTTTGAGTTTAGACCAGCAGCTTCTAGTAATGAAATATATGTGCTGCTTTGATTGGTAGCCTGAAACATCTTTCCTCGGAAATGCTGTCAAACTCGAGTGAGATTTCTTGTTATGCTTAGGTTTTCTTAATTATCAGAAATTCAGAAACGCACATTTTTTCCTTCGCGATTTCTTGCTGTCCTGGCACGCACATGTCCTTATTATGTTCAGACTGTAAAAAAAAAAAAAAGTTGCTGGACTGTTTTGCTCATGAACAGTGTAGCAATGTGTTCCCAACTGCGTGCATTGAAAAAAAAAAAAAGAAAAAATCTGTTCTGTTGAAAGCAAAAATTTCCACAGCAAGCTCGTGCTTTCGGCTCGAGTTTGAAGTCATGCACTGAGTCATTCAAGTTTGTGTACAATAAATAGCGTCTGGCAGAGATGCCTTTATTTATAAATAAAACTTAGAACTGACAAATGCATTTCGATTCAATCAGAGGTGAAGACTCCAAAAGGCACACTGTTGTTCGTAGGAGCTTCCAGGAATGGAAATTATTTCTACATCTGCGGACGTTCATCAGTAAACTTGTGCCAAGTAATACTGGACTGTGTATGCAAAAGCATCCTTTGTCTTATCACAACATTATAAAACACTGAGAAAGCCGATGTTCCATTTCAACTCTGCATGGGTATTCACAACATTGTGGAGCTATCCAGTATTACTGAGCAGAAGAAACATTGTCCAGACTTATTAAGTTCAGCAGCAAATGTATAAGCACCCCTGCTGGTCTTCAGAATAAAACAACAATCGTCAAACTATGATAAATATGCACTTGATTCAACAGCACGTCAACCAAATTCACACATAAATAACTATATAAACGTAGCATTCCCGTGCTGCCCCTCATCTATGCGAAGTTTAACACCCCACTGCCATGTCTAAAATACTTTGCAACATACATAGATAAGCTTCAACATTCAGGTATCGCATCTGGTTGGTGCAGCATATAACCAGTGCGATGGTTATTTTTCTGGTCACTTGCCATTGGGGAGTGTTGTTGGCACTACAGTGCTTTGAGACCATGCTAAATCTATTTCTCAGTTTACTGCCATGCTATTTATAGCGCAGGTTGCTTTTGGCTTGCAAACCCATTTTAACAAGATGTCCTGCACTGTGCAAAATTATTCCCTAAAGCTTCATTAAAACATTAAGCTGGGCTAGTTGGTAACGGCTTGAAGGAATCATATCCTTAGCGGTAAGAAACAGACAGCACCAAGACACACACACACAGGACACCCGCTAGCGGGTGTCTTGGTGTTGTGTCTGTTTCTTACCGCTAAGGATATGATTCCCTCTATTCCCTAAAGGAACAGTGGCAAATGAAATTTATCTCAGTATGGAACACCTGTGTTTTGTCAGTCAGCAACATAGCAGTAAACACTTGCAGTAGCCCTAAAACCTTCAGAATGTCATTCAAGAGGTGGTAGAGATTGTTACGTGTGCCGTCATCTGTCTCACTCCTGTCTACCATGACGGCAATAAGTGTGTGCAATAGCAAAATCACAGCATCTGTTGTGGAGATACACGACACCCGGCATAGAAACTTTACTGAGTAAGTGCTAAGAAGTCAACATTAGCCATGAGTTCACAATCAGTTTAGTACATGAAGCCAGTTTGATCTATGCACATATTCCCTCAATGGAACAAGCAGACTAAAAATACAGCATATGCAATTTCGGAAAATGCAAAAAAAGTACAGATGCTTAAAAATATGCATAAGTTTTTTTCAGTTCGTAGATTACAACCCTGCTTTCCACCTAGGTTGATAGATACCTGAGCAGCACAATTTCTTAGATCTTATAATGCACTCGTGTATAAGGCAAAACATGTATGTAGGAATTTGTATAGCCCTAGCTTAAAGCCAGAATTTGTGCATGAAGACAAGCTTACTCTTTCTAGCACGTTTTCGAAGTGATTGTCACATTGGTGTGTCTATTACATGTATCAAACACCTACGTTCATCACAGCCAGACACCCATCTGGCAATATGATTTTTTTTGTGCACGATTGCAGAATAAATTACAATGCCTTCGTACTAGCCTTTATCTGTCGGAGAATTCAGCAGCTTCAGTTTGTAACTTCCCTCTCGTAAAAGCACAGTGAAGCCAACTTCAAGACACCTCATCGTGACACGCTAGGAACGTAAAAACCACGCAGTGGGTAAGACGCAACAGGGCTGATGCAATGGTACAAGCTAAAACTCGCTGCAAGGCACTGCTTTGGGCTTCACGTGTTTCTCTGACTAGTAACAGTGGCACGAGGCACACCAGCTTTCCACCGCAGTGGACGCGAACAACATTGCATGGGCACCATGCAAAGACACACAGCGCATGCTCGTCCCCTCCCACGTGCCATCTACAAATGGCGTTTGCCCCGTAGCCAGTAGTGGGCCCGGCGGCAGCTCACGTCCTCTCCTTGACGGAGACGAGCGCAGCGCTCTCGGGCATCACCAGGACGTGCAGAGACTAAGCGGGCACCGGTGGCGGCAGCTTGGCCCCCTTGGTCTTTGCGAGCACGGCTGATGCTTCGTCGAGAACCTGCTGCACGGTCTGAAACGAGAGACGCGCAACCGTAGTGCTCTTGATATGGCAGTGAAACAAAGGACTGCCACGACGCAGCACACAGTGTGAAGTGAAGTGCTGTTTGATTTTGGATCAAATGTCAATTCAGATGCATAAGACATGGCACACAAATTAAAAGATGTTTAATTTCAGTGGTGCAAGCAGAAATCTGAAGTCGTAAAATTTCTTGATCTGCATTTTGGGTCGAAACTGTCAAGGTCTTCTATGTGTGAGGAGAGCATTCCTGTTTGAATAAGGATCATACAAAATTTCTTGTGGCAATCGCTACAGTGTTGCAGTGAACAGAGCCATTTATCATTGCTCCAGCAGTGGTCAGCTGTCCAGTAACGCTGGACATCAACAGAACTGTGCACATTGTAGGACAAGTTACTGGCCCTAGTATGGTCTTCACCATGTCAGCCTCACTAGATTTCTAACAGTCGTGTTCAGACATGCAAGCTACCTCTACATTCTGGTGGCGTGCGTACCTAGTAGTGCGTTCCATGTTACCTAGCACACTTGCAATTGGTTACATACAAGTTACGCATTTAAACTTAGCTGCAGCTGCTTTGAGACGAGTTGAGCTTTAGATAGTTATTAAATTATGCAGTTTGTTCTTAGTTACTGGTTGTGGTGCTCAGCTGCTGACCCGAAAAACGCGGATTTGATCCCAGCCATGGCAGTCTCATTTTGATGGAGGCGAAATGCTAGAGGCATGTGTACTATGTGATGTCAGTGCACGTTAAGAACCCAAGGTGGTCGAAATTATTCATAGCCCTCCACTACAGCGTCCCTCATAGACAGAGTCACTTTTGAACGTTAAACCCCAGAGACAAACGAACAAAAGCTCTCTGAGCTAACCGAGTAAACTGAATGGAAAAACCGGAAAGTATGTAATAGTTTTTTGAACAAGCAAGCTAGTGAGCTGATTCCATGGAGGAAAAAAAAAAAGAACACTGTTTAATTCAAGTTTGGCTGTTTGTACTTTTCACTGTTTCATAGCAGCATTCACTTTTTGCTCAAGAGCTCAATAACCTTCTGAACTGGAATGGAAAGAAACAGACAGAAAAATTACTTGAGGGCAACATTATGGAAGGAATATCCTAATTTAAGCACATTAAAAATGATGCCATCGCAACTCCTTTATGTCAGGTGCTAGGTAGTGGGCTCAACTAAAAACACATACCCTTGCATACACAAGGCTGATGCATTGTAGAAGTTGAGATAATTGGCTGTATTTTTCTTTACCACTTTGTTTCACAAATGAAAGTTTAGAACTGCACAATAAACATACTAAATCGGCTAAATACACTTATTCTAAAATTTGCCACATTGCCTCCCCACGACACTGCATTTGACATTAGGAGCGAAAGAAAAGAGCTTTGATGCATTCTGGTTACAGCAGTGCAGCTTAAAGGGTGGTTCATGGCTTAATTGTCAAACTTGTCATTAGTTTCCTGCAGCTGTAACACTTCACCAGCTTACCAATCCAGTACATGATGTAATGCCCAGACCCTATGGCTGTATACTATTGGCTGCATTCAAGTGCCTGCACCAAAATGCACTAGCTCAAACGTGTGCACTCCAATGCGTGCAATCAAATGCATGACCAATTGAGAACAAGACAAAATGTGCACGAAGAAGCTCAGTACCTGCACTGCAACTTGCAGTTCAAGTTCGCAGTAACTCAGTCGCTCAAGGAGGGACTTCATGGTCACATCATCCACATGACAGGACAGCTCCTCGCGCAGTTTCCTCAGTCGATCCTGCATAGTCTCGGTGCGTGCACTGGGAATGCATGTTCCGTCAGACAGCTTGTGGCTTGACTCCCTGTTCTCCTCAGTTTGACTGACCGACCCTGGCTCCCTCGGGCCCATCGCCTTGTCTGTCTCATCCTCCTCGCTGGAACTGTAGTGATACAGGAGGGCAGACGCTGGCCTGGGCTTCTCTGTCTCAGGCTTGGTCCCCACGTCAGGCAATCTGGACAGTGAAGAACTTTTTTTTCTGTATTCAGCATTCGTGTGGAAACAGAATGGGAATAAAAGAAAGCAATACGTGCAAATGTATGTCCCCATGCTATCGCCACTAAACGGCACTTTCAGGGCACATCACCTGCCCCCAGACCACAGACGCTCGCGGAACATAGGAGCCAAGGAAAAATAAACCGTCTACATATATATCCCATGTGCACGTCAAGAACTGAGAAGTTCACTGCACATGCACATACAAAAGTGCACACTATATCTTTCAATTTCCAGATGTGCACGATGGCTATGAGGAAAAGCAGTCTTTATCCCTTCCCTTACAGCGCAGTTCAGGTGTCCACCGATATATGTGAGACAGATACCGAGCCATTTCTTTTCCCAGAAAACAAATTTTTCTTTTAGTCTATGTGCCAGGAGATCCTGCAATCATTATCCCTTGCACAAAAGTTTTCATGCTTTTAGAGCACTGATGCTACACTTGATTTGGCTGGAGCAAACAATGTGATATGAAATCTGTAAAGTTTTAATGAAGTCCAGGACTATGACATCCTTTGCATAAACACAAAATGATGAATGCCCAATTACATCTTTCTGCTGCACACCTCTGCTTTTTGCAGACAACACATCCCATGCCAAGTCTGACGATACCAGGCCCTCAACATGCCAGTGTACAGATTTATCAAGAAAATATTATTTAAATGGAAGAATTTAAGGTCACAGCAACTGTGCTTTTATGCAATGCATAGAAATGGGCAGAAGCTGAAGAAGTTCGACTTACTCGGCTTCCTCGGTGAGCGCCTCTGGCTTGTGAACAGGCTTTTGATTCGTTGCCTCATGAGACAGAGACTGGAGAAGAGGGAGCACTGCTTATTTTTCATGTTCAAATTTATGTGTAGCGGCACTAAATTAAGTTTTTTATATTTATTCATAACTCAGCACTATGCTGCCAACACCAGTGAAGCTGGTTCATTCTCAATCGATGATTAACTGATAATTTTTAAACGACTTTTTTTTCAGCAAATGAATACATTACAGTTATTACAATAGCGATATGTTGAATAATATGATTCACTACCTTATCTAAAAAAAAAAGCAATGCAGAAAACCTAACAAAAATGCCACAAGGCATAAAGGAGAAGGAAGATGAACAATGCTTGCCATGCTGTAGTAAAAAGCAACAAAGTGTAGGTATCCCTAGCTGGAGCCAATAGCAAGGACTTCCCTTCAAACATTGCACCATATAGTTACACATGTCAAAGCAAGCTTTGTTTTCAAAAGTGTACAATTCACTCACAGCTCATTCTCGGTGTGTGGTACAACCTCTAAAGATTACAGCAGTTAGAATGAGTTGTACCTTGGGCATCTGTGACTTGCGCTGTGGCGGTCTTCTCCCAGCGGGGCCTTTTGCTCGATTTTTTGTGATGCTCTCCAGGGGCTCTTTTCCTGGGATGTCTAAGGTTGGGTCTGGGACGTAGGAGCTCTCAGTTTTTGCCTGAATATAGAAACAGGAAGTACCTAAGCTTAAATGTCATGATCAGAACTGAAGCGATGCTTAGCCCAGACCAGCTGTCAGACATATGTATGAAGCTGGCTCGTCCGGGGCTGACAGCACACAAATACCTCACAAGTGAAACAGATGCTGCTGACGCACCTGTCACAATCGCATCAAGGACACATGCATACCTATCCTTTTCCTCAATTAAAGTGCAATGTGCTATGTGTAACAAGTTAGATGCACCGCACTGGGTGCAACAACCATTTCACAGCATATGTTAACATTGGGCAACTGCTGCATTGAATGTTCCAATGCATATATGGGCTATGCGGCATCTGCAAAGTCGATAGCGAGGTTTAGTGAAAATTTCTGACGTTCCTCTTTAGCTTCCAAGACATCATGTTGCTTTCGAATGAGTGAACGGTTTATTTTCTACTGAGTGAGCGAAATTAGCTGCCTGGAGATCAAATGACACTGAAAAACAGTCATCACTTCCTGCCCAAAGGTGACAAAATGAGGGGGAAAAAAATACCAAAATGAAGAAATCATTGCCATAAAACGTGAAAATACAGCATGTAAGGTGACTGAGAAACGTATAGCAAGAAACAAGAACGCAGTTTAAAATGAAATACGACACAATCTGGCACCATTACAAGATCCACAGTCTTGAGCGGCAGATGTGTATGTCATACCTGCAGATTCTCAAGCGACTTTCTAGTCTTCCGTTTTGTAAGAGATTTCCTTAAAAAGGAAGTCCGCTTCTGCACAATGGACTGATTCAGCTGCGAGCGGATGTGTGCTATCCAGTCGCAAACCTCTGATAAGGTGCCTGCAGCGAATGTGTGGTACTCCTGTAACAGGAAGCAGAATGACAGTATTGTAGGATGCATCACTTATCACATCAAAGCGAGGAAATTACGTCAAAGAATCCTCTGCTGGTGTTTGTGATGATGAAACCATTCTGGACAGACTTGCTTTCATATTCCTCGCAGACATCAAAAAGGTCCAAGTCGATTACACCACAGTGGGAGTTGGTGCCTTTGCTAGTCTGAAAAAAAAAAAAGAAAGTGTATACTCTGTTTAATATGCACGACAAATTACTCATCAAATGACACATTGCACTTTTTAAAGTTTGTTGGAACAACTGCCATGTTACCTCGTTGATATTACAGGGGATCGATGTACTTTACTGGCATTGATGAGTGAATCATTTGTGTTTACTTTGCAATAAGTACGTAAATTATATTTGTGCAGATTTTTTACACGTTTCCAACACGATTACAACGCTTAAACGTTGAAAGGGAAATTAAGTTCAAAAATACCAAACATGCAAAGTTTTATTCCAAACAGTTTAGCTAGAAAAGGTGGGGAGGGGATATGTTTATGCTTCAAAACAACCTGTGCGTCATGCAGGCTGTAAAGGTGCGAGCGCAGCGCTATAAAATCTAGCGGGGAAGCCGCGATTCAACGGCGAGGAAGTTGGCACTGCGCGCTCCCGCAGCTTACCTCGCTGTCGTAGTAGTACAGCTTGTTCCCATCTAGCACACAATAGCGCTCTTTCCACACAGGCAAAAATATCCATCGGCGGCCGACCAGTTTAGTCAACGTTCCCTTTTTGCAAGGCTTGGCGAATGACGTGGCCGGCGGAATATCCTGGAAAGGAAATTGAGAACCCTACGCGTGACCCTGTGCACTTCACGAACGATACATATCGCGCGTGCGTATACCTGGCGCGCGCCCTCACCTAGCTAGTACGTACAGAGCGCAAAACGCGGCCGAACACACACAGCACGATGCGCAACGTCCCATTTGCAAGCGATCCTGCAGAGCGGCCGTGTATGTCGCTACCTGAATACATTTAACGCTTGATCAAGCATAAGCACCCTTGGAAACGACCGCGACCCTGAAGCGAATATGCTTCCGTTCCTACACGAGTCGACAGCTCTATCGCGTTAACACACGAGAAATTTTTATGCTGGACGTATATAATGTCAAACGACAAGTAGATGCTGGTGCGGCTGGTTGATTCGACGTTACTAGCAAAACATGCACTTTTCGGTGCTAGTACGCCCGATTGAGCAAGCGGGTCGTCTGCTGCGGAATAGCTGGTAGCAGACGATTGTTTTCCGCTTCCAAAAACGACCTCAAACAGAGCCGAATAAGCAACATTTTAAAGGAGACTGTAGCTTGTTGACGGTGGCAGGATCTCACGCGAGAAAGCTGGCGCTTGCACGCAGCAAATGACTTTGCGCCGTCAGAAATACCTCCGCGCGTGCGTGCGTGCGCGCAAAAGGAAACAACTCACCGCCACTGAAGACGGGACACCCATACCGGTGTTGCAGGGCGAACGGTGTCACGAATCGCGTTGGCTCGGAGAAGCCGCAATACGGCCTGCGCACACTACAGCGTCTCGGCGCACTTGTAAGGCTGCTGGCTGTCGCGAGGCTTCTTTCCGTGCTTTTCAATCAGGGGTACAAGCACGAACTACAGTTACAAACTGCTGTTGACGGTGCGTGCGTCTCGCTTGGAGCTTGGGGTGCGGCTTGGGAGCGCGAGAGAGGAGAAAAAGCGGTCGTGGGGAAAGGGGCGTCACGTGGCTCGCACACGTGGGCGGATGCCTGAAGGCCGTCGTCTGTTCTACGGAGGAAGATGACTCCTCCGCACAGTGCGCGAGGTTTGTTTCTGTTCCAGTTTCTGAACTCTCTTTTTATTTTGTTCTAGTCCTCCCTCCGTTTTCCGCCTTACTTCCGCCACTTTCTTCTCGCGCTGCTTTTCTCGCTGATTTCTTCGTCCCCGAGGTTTCCAGGCGCCCCTCATTTTTTTTGCTGTCGTTGTTTCAGCCGGGTTTGTTGGTGGGAAGAGTCGGGTTGCTGGCGCATTCCTGGAAAGAAGTTCGCAGTGCGTCATGAGCGGCTCAATCGGAGACGGCAGACATGGGATGTATCGTTGCCCGGTTCAAAGAACACAACTCAGCGTTTGAGCAATACAGGCTCGAGCGACCGCTTTTGGTATGCATCTTGTGCGGTATTTTTCCTGTCTGTACGTAACGTGGATACACAGGTACAGTGCTGTTCTACACATAAAGAACAACATGCATTAACTATGGAATCCTGGCCGGTGACGAAGAATAATTTTGACCTTAATCTCAACAAACGCTGGGCAAATAAACAATAAAAGCAATATTTTATTTCTTTGTTATTGAACGTTGAGAACAACTACTTAAAACTTTGCGAAAATGGGATATCTGAGCAATTTTGTGTGTGTGTGTGTGTGTGTGTGTGTGTGTGTGTGTGTGTGTGTGTGTGTGTGTGTGTGTGTGTGTGTGTGTGTGTGTGTGTGTGTGTGTGTGTGTGTACAACTCAACTGTACGCTAGCGCCAAAACTCACCTAGCGGATTTCAAGAGCAAAGTAACTCGTGGCCATTGCTAAGAGTCGCACCATGTGTTTTTCGTACACAGCAGCAGTTGACTTGCAGCATCAATCGCGGGCTTACGTGGGAGGTGTTAGAAAGGTCGGCACCAAGATGAAAGTAGCTAGCCCGTTAAATTCACGGCCGCGGCCCATCACAGCGTATCAGCTTCCTTCATCATCAGCAAGCACCTCGTAGTGTCTGATATATGGAAACATCTGAGTGTGTCGCAAAGCAGCGGAAGACCCGGTCTCTCGGTGGCATAAGGTAAAAATCTCGCCGTTGGCCGCTTTGATCGGTATCTTGACGCCGGACTTTCGCATATAGCAGAACGACGCTTAGCAAGTTTCCATGTGGGTTGTTTCCGTCTTGCGTTTCTCATTATTTGTAGACACGTTATTTGCGTTAATGCTGTCAACAAACTTTTCACTCGTGCCGAGTTGTTGCAGGTGATTACTGTCAAGGAAGTTTTAATGTGCGACGTTAGACATCTCGGTCACCCCTTTTACGCACGGTACATAATACTACTTGTAGTTTGCTCCCATATTTTGATTTCCATGTTGCTGGGAATTGTCTTAGTGGAGGACCGCTGTGATTCGGGTCGAGCTACAGCCTTCCGCATAACCTTAGGCGTGAGCTCAATCAAGGGAATCTGGCATTTATAATCGGCGCACGACCTTCATACGTCTCTGTCTCCGCCTATTTTCTCTGACCGGTCGTCGTACCAGGATAAATCGTTCAAAGTTGCTCCCTATGCAACGAGCTAGAATTATACCTCAGGCTACGCTGGTCATTTTTTCGGAGTATGGAGAGATGCTTGATAGCACGTTTTGTGTTGTTGACTAGATCAATGCCTCACTAAACACATTTGGCTTCAATAAATTTATGCTAAGGAGCCCGTTAACCTTAGTTCTGCTACGCGGTTTTTTTCCCCCATCTTTTTACAAAGAACTAACCGCTACCTCTTTTCACGCTGTCAGATGATTGAAGTGCAAGCGAAGCTGCTGCGCGATGTCGTCTATGTCGCTGGAGACAGCGTTGAATGCTTGGTCACCTTCATCAACAAGCAGCCCGATGCCAACCACAGTGAGCCGAATGAGAATAGGTATTTGCACCGAGCTCATTGCATGATGTGTTACTTGATGTGTGGTACTCACGGCCGTGTCGAGAAACTCGCGCAAGCACTGCCTGAGAAAACCTGTGCCCAGTTTGGTTCAGTCAGAGTGCTCATTTTGCACAAGTTTTTTGCCTGCCAGTTGGTGTGTTTCCTGCCGGAACTTTTGCTGTCAGGGCACCTTGTGGTCTGTACAGTCCATGCCATTTGCACAGTGCTCATTCGCTTCTGAAATATTGTTTGCATTATATTGAAGCCTTCTGCATGCAGCAAGTATAAGTTGCATGGTTAAGCGTCACTGCCCCCCCCCCCCCCCCAAAAAAAAACAAACAAAAAACAAAAAAAAAAACACTGGTCTAGTCGTACTGTATGTTGACAATCATGAAGAGCTGCCCTGTACAGTGTCAGTCACAGTTAGAGGGAACACGGCTGTGCGTGGCTGCGCACAAGCGGAGCACTATTCCGACCAAGCCGGTGGCAACAAACCCATGCAAAAGGCAGATGACACGAAGCACCATGTTGAGATCCTTCTTCTCGTGCGCCACTCTGCAGATATTCATGATCGGGTTAGATGCAATGGCATTCCGCAGGTACGTGGCCACGCAGAGTCGTGTTCCCTCTAAGCGTGATTGACCCTGTACCTTTGACATTTTTCAAGCGCTAAGACAACAAGGACGAAGAAGGAACAGACAAGGACGAGCGCTACTTCCAACTGTTTATTTCGTAAAACCGCAAGTGCTTAAAACAGTTCTCGAACGCTTTTATGACACGGCAGTAAAATGCACGTGCGCGATTACACAGTATAGCTACCGAGACTAACAGAACTATGAAGATATAAGTGCACGATTACGTTGATACCCTGAGGAAGGCAAGTTCTTTTTTTGACAATGAAATGGACGGTGAGCTTACACAATTGCTACCCAGTGATGCTATGTTCTGTGCTTCTATAATCTCTCGGGTTAGTTGATCGCGACTACGTCCGATGATGTGGCACTGATTTAACAATGGAGTACAATTACGGCACTTACTGCAGTGAATGGCTAGGTTGCTTCCGTAGGAATTTTTAACATTGTTGTTGTGCTGGCGTAGCCGGTCATTGAGACAACAGCCCGTTTGCCCAACATACTTTTTGCCACAAGATAGAGGGATGCAGTACACAACACAGTCTACACATTCCACGTACGCTGTTTGGTGTTTGATGCCACATAATTGTTTGACAGAAGAGTAGGGTTTCGTCAGCTTGCAAAGTTTGTTAAGCTTGTTAGGGGCCGTGAAAACAACTCTAACATCTGCTTTCTGCGCTACCTTTTTCAAGTTGTGGGAAACAGTGTGCACGTAAGGGAGCACAGCAACCTTTTTTCTCTCACTAGACTGATTTGCGATTTCGTCACGACCGTTCAGGTTCCTAAGGACGCGTTCTGCTACCGAGACCTGAAGTGGAACCGGGTAGCCAGCGGCGGATAACCGGTTCACTTGTTTGTGGAAACTACGGGGCATGCAGTGGTGGCAAGATTTTGTCAATGCGTTTCTGAAACAAAGTACCGCAGCAGACCGAATCCATCCAAACTTCCCCTGAAACGCGTTGCAAGTTTTTTGTTGGAACAGTCCATGTGTGTTATACCGGCAGATAAGGAAGGCGGCTTTGCTGTCTTCTCCCACGACAGTTTCAACGCCAAAGCGCTGGAGGCTATTTCCGCCACCTTCAATTCCCACGGTGAGATCTCGCTCTCTAGGCGGAAAACCGAAGCGAAAAAATTGTGCACCAGACTCAGCCTAGACAAACTAACCAGGGGCATTCAGAATTGTCCGCGGAACCACCTCGATGTTTTTTTCAGTGCGAAAACGCATAAGATTGACGTACCCTTAAGGGTGATTATTTCAGAGAATGGGACGTGGCAGAAGTGTGTGGCCTTGTTTCTTCAAGAAAAGCTAAATCTGCTAAGCATTGACGACCCCTTTGTGGTTAAGAACTCAGAAGAAGTATTAGACTTTGTTTCATCCCATCCCGACAAGAGCCTTCAGGCCTTTTCAATCGATGTTAAAGACTTATACTACTCACTGCCACATGCTTCTTTACTAGAATATGTTCAAGACAACATCGACCACTTCGGTGTTGTCCCCTTCCAAAATGATGCCGGGGTTTCGTGTAGCGGCTTTCTTGAACTTTTGCAGTTTTACCTGAAAAATACTTTTATTTCCTGGAACAACCAACCCTTCCTACAAAAGGAAGGTGTATGTATAGGCTCCTGTATAGCACCGGTGCTCAGCGATCTGTTTTTAAGCTACCATGACAGAGCCCTCCAGCGGTACTTGGAGGGTTCAAAGGTTTTTAAGGTGTTTAGATTTGTGGATGACTTTTTAGTTTTTATTGACTGTGACCAGAACTCCCTTCAACACGAAGCTAGCCAGATTTTAGTAGCCTTCCAGAATAATCTCAGCCCACTAAAACTAACCCATGAACTACCATCTGACGGGGAAATCCGCTTCCTAGATATTAACTTTTCACTCACCGACAACCACGTTTGCTGGAGCTACGAACCTCGCGGCAATAAACCCCTCTTAGCTTTCCGCTCCGCCCACTCTAAGCTGGTAAAGCGAGGAGTGATTGCACTTTGTTTCAGAAACGCATTGACAAAATCTTGCCACCACTGCATGCCCCGTAGTTTCCACAAACAAGTGAACCGGTTATCCGCCGCTGGCTACCCGGTTCCACTTCAGGTCTCGGTAGCAGAACGCGTCCTTAGGAACCTGAACGGTCGTGACGAAATCGCAAATCAGTCTAGTGAGGGAAAAAAGGTTGCTGTGCTCCCTTACGTGCACACTGTTTTCACGGCCCCTAACAAGCTTAACAAACTTTGCAAGCTGACGAAACCCTACTCTTCTGTCAAACAATTATGTGGCATCAAACACCAAACAGCGTACGTGGAATGTGTAGACTGTGTTGTGTACTGCATCCCTCTATCTTGTGGCAAAAAGTATGTTGGGCAAACGGGCTGTTGTCTCAATGACCGGCTACGCCAGCACAACAACAATGTTAAAAATTCCTACGGAAGCAACCTAGCCATTCACTGCAGTAAGTGCCGTAATTGTACTCCATTGTTAAATCAGTGCCACATCATCGGACGTAGTCGCGATCAACTAACCCGAGAGATTATAGAAGCACAGAACATAGCATCACTGGGTAGCAATTGTGTAAGCTCACCGTCCATTTCATTGTCAAAAAAAGAACTTGCCTTCCTCAGGGTATCAACGTAATCGTGCACTTATATCTTCATAGTTCTGTTAGTCTCGGTAGCTATACTGTGTAATCGCGCACGTGCATTTTACTGCCGTGTCATAAAAGCGTTCGAGAACTGTTTTAAGCACTTGCGGTTTTACGAAATAAACAGTTGGAAGTAGCGCTCGTCCTTGTCTGTTCCTTCTTCGTCCTTGTTGTCTTAGCGCTTGAAAAATGTCAAATCTGCACCAACTAGCCCGATCCGCTACCCTTCTGAACCCTGTACCTTAAAACTAACTGGATAACTGGAGTGCTTGCTAGCGATCAAGTGCCGACCCTGTCTGTATGCTGATTAGTTCAGAACTCTGTGTGTGAGCTACGTTTGGCAGATAATGTAAATGCATTCTTTGTTTAAGTGCTTGGAACGTTATGATGAATGCTGGCATGTAGATTCTGTATGCTACACATATAAAGCCATTTAGGGAAGTGGAGGTGAATCTCATTCAGCCGCACCTGTCAAAGTGAACAGACAGTTGCTACTATGTTGGGCATTGTAACTTGGTGTAGCGGGTGAATAACAAAATGATATCATTGCACTCATGGAACTTTCTCTCAGGGTGCATAGAAACCTTGATAGCCCCTGGAACAATGCTCTGGGTCACCTTGAGATATTGTACAAAGTTGCTCAACCAGAGCTACATATAAAGTTTCTTTTTTGTACACATCTACACAGGGATAAGTTTTTGATTCAACTTCCCCTTATGCGAGTATACTGCTACTGATAGCTGACAAATCTTTGTAGTTTATATTATTGCAGTGCCAGATGATTAGTCATTAATAATAACAGTTGCCATTATGGTCGACCGTTATGAGATCCAGTAGCCAATCAAGTTGCTTTCATCAACATACACGTGTGCTGCAGGACTTGCATGGCTTTTTTGCGTGCAGTATCAAGAGGATGCCTGAGAACATTGCCTGGGCAAGTGCACAGATCCACTGCCACTGCTCTGTGGATGAAACCAGAGTGCGGTTTCCCAAGTCCCCTTCTCAGGAGCAGATGGCCACGGGTTCTAAGGACACTTCCTTTATTCCATGCCGAGGTGAAGGTTGATATCGTGTCTTTTTGTTTTGGTTTTAGAGCATAGACACTCGTTTTGTTTTACATTGATGGAGGGTGACACTGCGATGACATTTTTTGGGGGTAATGCAGGTGAAAAAGGCTACGTTGTGTTCTCGTCGAAGCCCAAAATACTGTTCTGTGACCTCCGTCTGCTGCCTGGTGAGAGCAAATCATGTAAGTGTTTTTCATATTCTCTTAAACTTCTAGAAGAGGGCTGCCTGTACCAAATAAGTGACTGTGCAACTTATTTTGGTAACCTGTGCTGTATGCTGTCCTTACAGATGACTTTTAAACATTTGTATAATTGTACAAGTGTGTGTCCAAATCCAAATATTTTATGATCTGCTGCTAACAACTCATTCTCTGCCTTGTTCATTCAAGCACTGTAGTCTTTGTCAAGCCATATCATAGATATTAGAAACTGTTCTTCCATCAGCATAAAGCAAGCCGTGTCTCAGTCTAAAGGGCCTCTTAATTCAGGTATCTTTGACTGGCTCACATAGTCCAAGTTGTGTAAACTGCATCAATTAAACTGCCTTACAGTAACAAGGCTTTGTTGTTGTATTTTGTGAACACAGCTGAGTTGTTTGATCTTTGAAGCAACTTGAAATTGGCTTGGATTTGGTACGCTTTAATTGAGACAGATGGTGCATTACATTTCGCTTTTATCGCTCGTTTTTTTCTGCAGTTATGTACAAGGAAACAATTCCTTCTTCTGTCCCACCATCGTACAAAGGCCAGGCAGTTCGGTATGCTTACAAGGTCACGATTGGTGCACAGAGGGTGAACGCACTGACAAGGTTGCTTCGAATACCCATCAAGGTGTTCGTAGTCGAGGGTGTGTACTTTTCCGACTTACTGCTTTAATGCTATTAAATTGTTCAACCACGTTGTGCATCTCAGGTGTAAGAACTCAATGCTGAAACAGCGTGCAGACAGGACATAAGTAAAGAACCAACCAGCCCACTTGAGCACACTTTTGCATTTCAAGGCTGAAGACAGTGCTCAGGAAATTCAAGTCCAGACTAGAAAATTAAACTGGCTGAGAGATGCAGATGAAACATAGTGTTCCTTCAAAAAAACATTATATGGAGTAATGTAAATGTACCAGTGTAATCCAAGCTGCTCCTCTCTGGCTGAAGTGAGGGCTTGTCAGGAAAGTTTAAAAGGATGTTTATGTGATAGGCCACTGTTTATCGCAGAGCTCTTAGCCTTAAGTTCCTGAACACACAACAGAGAATCTAGTTTCCAGCTTTTTCTACTGAATGCTTGTTTCCCAAAAGAAGAGTGTGCAGCTAAAATATTTTTCTTCCAGGTCTGATGGAAGCACTAAAAGAGCGCCTGGCCAAGGCAGCTCCAAGCAACCCTTTCCTGCCTACAGCAAGCCGCCAGTCAGTGCTCGAAGTGGCTGTAGATTTCTTAGAAGACCTCACATCTCGTCGGAGGCCTAGTATGTTTTATTTCACCAAAATGTTACTGCTTTCTCTTGTGCCTTGTTTCACGTTATCATAGATAGCTTGTGTGTGAATGGTTCTTTGGCTGTGGGTGGCCTCTTACAGCTTTGCTGATGAGTGGTGTTTTCAGATTTGTGTATTGTGTGCGTGCAGAATGCAGACTTAAGCACAAAGTTTCACATGTTCACCGACATGTCCGCTCCTCTTGTTTTCACGTGCCAGTACAAAATGGCCATAAGGACTAGGCAACATGCGTAATCCTAACATTTCTGCGACATGCTTATGAAATTTGACAATTATATTGTTGTGTTGGCATGATGCCGTGCTGTCTCACTGCACTAACTGGACCTCACTGTGAAAGAAATAGTTTTCACGAAGTTGACGCTGTGGCAATCATTATATACTAGTTTTAATTAGTGCATATCCTAGTAGTTTGCACTCTTCGTACTCAAGTCGGCACATTTGCTTGCTTGGG
The DNA here is from genome assembly GCF_055824585.1 of Amblyomma mixtum. Classification (NCBI taxonomy): domain Eukaryota; kingdom Metazoa; phylum Arthropoda; class Arachnida; order Ixodida; family Ixodidae; genus Amblyomma; species Amblyomma mixtum. The sequence goes on from NC_143016.1 coordinate 19,704,223, forward strand.
TACGTCCCTTGCTTTTGCAATGCAGCAGCATGGGCGGCTCTCACATGTTAAGTGGTTGCTTATTCAGCGGGCTCCGCCTGTTTCCTTGCAGGCTACTACAACGTGACGCACCAGAATGGACGGGTCGTGCGCTTCTGCCTGCTCAAGTCGTGCTTCCGCCTTGGCGAAGATATTGTTGGCATGTTTGACTTCTCGGAGGCTACAGTGCCCTGTGTGCAATACTCGGTGACGCTGCAGAGCGAGGAGCACATTTCTGCAGCTGCGTCGGCCACGGGCGAGGCTGTGCACTCCACGCTTGGACACTGCCGGCAGCATGCCTTCTGCCTGCATCTGCGCACCACACACCTACACTTACCCGTGCCACTGCACGTCACGCCCACCTTTGGTTCCGACATTGGTGAGTGACTGGGGCTGACTGTCGGTGTTCTGCGTCTTGCACCTTTGCCTTCACTTCGTGGCAGAGAAAAGAAAGAGAACAAAAGGCTTGTTGACTGGGCAGGCATTTCGCCCGGAACTTAATGATGCTGACTAAACTTTCGTTGCACTTCCTGTCTTGTGCATCTCATTAGCCTGTGTGCGTAGCTTATGCGTGCACCCGATGTGCAAGTGGGCTTCATGACAACAAAACAGAAAAGCACACGTGACTTTTTTTTTCTTTGAAGCTCTCACTTGACATAGTATCATAATGCACCCATAAACAAGGTTCTTAAAGCTTCTGAACATTTGTAGACGCATGAGTACTGTGAGATTACATATTTAAATGTAAGTGGTGGTAATGGGAACACTTACTACTTCCAAATATGTGCACATTCTGTGGCCATTAGTAATGGTAATAAAGATAATAGTTTCTTAGTTGCATACAAAGCAAGCATATGTGCTGTAATTTTCGGTGTATAGTCCGCGGGGCTCTATTTTGGCTGAAAAAGATTGTAAGGCAAAAGTCTTACAGGACCCATTAGCAGCAGAACCCTTCGGTGTCGATGTCCACAAAAAGTGGTCTATGAAACCCCCAGTGACGATATTAGTGAAGAAAAAAAAATTTCTTCCGAAGGTGCGCGGAATTGATCCAAGGGCTTGCAGACTGCAAGGCAAGCACGCAACCCATAGGACACAAAATTGGGTATCTTCTTGGTGAATAAAGCTGAACCTGGTGTAATTTGTTGCCTTACGACTGTATACTATTGAGTAGGTGCGTCGTTGGAAAGGAAGCAAAGAAATATAAATGAAAAAAATTAATGCTTTCGCCTTCAGAGCATGTAAATAGCCTCAAGTGCCCTTCATAATTTTTTTTTTTACTAGTTTTCCACCCCAGTACATAAAGGTGTGTTGGGAATTTGATGCTGTATTGGCCGATATACAAAAAGAAACTGCTCTAACGTTCTTACTTATAGATAGTTCACAAAGCCGATATTTTAACTTTTAAACACATATAGCCCGCAAGCTGTATACTGGTATTTTACAGGCCTGCCAAAGCCATAAAGGGCTTGCGAGTCAGTGCCCAGCAGAATTATGAAGAGAAAAGAGAATGTTACCATTATGAAAACAGCAAGAAAAGAAGAACGAAGCCAGTGAAGGCGCAATTCATTATTAACCCTTTGTAGGACAAGCAGACGCATGTCCCATTTGCATCAAGGGCCGACAGACAGACAGTGGTGCACCTACATGTCTTATTTTTCTGTGCTGAATACTACCGAACAGTTAAACAAACCATTCAGCAATTGTTTTTTCTCTTTTGCTAATAGACCTCCTTGGCGATCTGGCCCTTTTTACAAGCGCTGATGCACAGTTTGATGTGTCCCATTTTGGCATGAAACACAAATTTGAAAAATTGCTTTCGAACCTTTTCAGCCAATCAACTGTGTCATAATACTTGAAGCAATTTTTCAGTTCTGTTGAAAGTTTTCTGATGTCATAAAACCATTTATCAAAATGGCTTAGAAGTGATGTCATTTGGTTTCTAGAGTCATTCCAAGTCCAGTTTTACCATTTGTAAGTGTGTGAGATGCGCACACAGCCTTACAAAGGGTTAAGAAAAAAAGCAGTGCCGCATTTGGCCATTCAGTTAAATAACAAGGTTGTTTTTTTCACTGAATGATGCTGCACAGCACATTCTAGTGACCACTGTGCAGTCACTGATAAGTTTTTATTATATGCATGGAAAGGCAGTAAGGAAACTCTGCCAAGCGCATGAAAAACAAACTGCCTGTGAGCAGGATGTGCCTCAGTTAAATGCCCTCCAGAGAAAAGTTACATTATGTCCCATCACAGTGTGGCAAGTGAATGCACTGCACAGCTGAAGAGCGCAGCAGCTGATGCAGTCCCGCAAGACAACCTTTCCAAATTCAGATTATTTCCAGGTAACCGTGCACATTTTTTACGGAGCAGCAACCTCATATTCAGGTGGACATAATGTTTTTTTGTCTTGCCGAATAACTCTCGAGTCGCAATTTTTTCTTCCTCGAGATAACTGCTGCTCATACAGTTTTAAGCGGAGGAAAAAGGCCGACAGTCATCCAATGTATTACTTAACTCTAGCGATCGTTTCCCGTCATAGTCACAGTGCAGTTAGAGTTGATTTCAGTGTCTGTGGACTGAACTTCCACGTTACATTTGTTTCCAGCTGAACTGCGTTGGAAGCTCCACTTTGAGTTTGTGATGACTACCTCCCCGGTGGTGCAGCCGGGGCAGCAGCTGCTGAGCTCCAGTGACTGGCAAGCACCAGCAGTGCTGGATGTTCAGACTATGGTGTGGGACTTGCCCATCTCGCTGTACCCGACACACCCGGGCCACGTCAGCAGTGCCCTCAGAGCGCCGTCCCTGATGTCCCTGCAGATCTGCTGACCAAGAAGCCTCCTGTGCACTGCTCCCTCCTCAATGTGTGGCACTGGCCGGCAACGGCACTGCTCACAGTGCGCGCTCCGTGCTGCCTGAATTCGCAGCACTCGTATCCAGCTACCCAGGTCTGGCTTTGTGTGGCGAAGTTTTCATTCCTACACGTGCACCAGCTTTACCCTGGAGCAAGAGGACATGGTGTCCTCTCCGGCATGGAGCAGTAGTGCCACGGACAGCTCGGAGCCACGCGCATATTAGCGGTGTCTGGCAGTCAGACACAAACTAACTGTCCTGCCATGTCAGCGGCCATGACAAAGCTTGTATTTTGCACCAGCCGGTGATGACAGTGCACCTGTCTTTAAATTCTTTATTCTTAAAGCAGTGTCACTGGTTGTCCGCTCATGTTACCACTGGGGAGTTTCCTGTCCGGTGCGTTCTGGCTTCATTATGTATGTCCGCAGATGTTTTTTTTTTTTTTTTTCAATGATGACCAGTTACTATGTTTTTGTTCAAGGTCCTGGGAAACCCAGCTTGTTTTATTTTGCGGTGCACTGCGGCTTCTTTCGCTTGTTTTAATGTGCTCTTTTTTGTACTCTCCCGAAAGCTGTTGAGTGCAAGTTAGAGGTTTAGCGAGACCATAATTTGTTGTTAGCATGGACTTTAAAGGACTTGTTTGCAAGATTCAGCACTAGCCGCTCACTTTTTTTTTGCCCCTATGGGAGGCATCAGTTTGTATACATGGGAAGAAAGTAGGACTTCTTTGCAGACTCACTTTTATGATGCATGTTGGGTGTATGACCCACCACTACTCCCAACTGTGCAGCGAAGATCATGTCGATACTGTATTTTGAGGCCCTGCCTTCCTTTTTTTTTTCCTTTTCCCATGCTCAAAGTACAAACAGATAAGGTGCAAAAAGGTAATCTCAACTACAGAAGCGGTCAGTGCCCATTTCCGTGCTCATATGCTCATGAATGCCTCGGTGGAAGAGGTAATTATGCTAACATAATTGCAAGCATAGGTGGCAAGAGAGAATTTTCTTTTTTCTCATGTCTAAGCAGCCTATATTTGCAGTGTGCGGCTGCAAAGTGCATGTTATAGGATGAACAGTGTTTGCAACAGCTGCCTGCCAGTATTGCAGGCTTTTAAATACCTTTTTGGATGTTTGGACACACTGGACAACTATGATACGTTAGTTGTGCCTGTTGAAAGGTGTAAAATATGCGAGGAATATTTGCTTTAAAGGGTTACTGGCGGTTCACTGTAAATACATCATCTTGGCAGCTCAGCTCTTATGTTAAGAACGTGCGTTGATCTTCTATGTGTAATGAGTATTGTTACCTTTCCATGTTGCACATTTTTTACTTGTGCAGAATGTGCTGTGAGGGACTTGCATAGTTGTAGGTGACACGAAAGCAGACTTGCTGTTGGTTTTTATCAGGAATGAATATGTGAAGGGTTTTTTTTTTTTTTTACAGTGGTGTTCTATTGTGAAGGTGTTTTGATGTAAGGTGTTTGCACCTCTGGATGTGTATGTATGAAGTCTCTTGAAGCAGACATTTTTCGTACACTTTTGCTACCTTGCGATTCCAATATTGCGGTTAAAAATAAATAAAAATGTTGCAAGTGAGAAGGGTTCAATGCATAATTTTTTATACTAAGGTAAATGTTTCAGCAGTGCTGTGTTTGCTGGTGCCTTAACTACTGTACTCTCACCACAAGCTCTACGTTGACAGACTACTTCACTGCAGAGCTGCTTGGGTTCTGCAGGGCTAACTACTGGCGAATTCACTAGAAAAGTTGCATAAATTGTGCTGTGTACCATCAGGTCTAGAACTTATCAAAATTTCTCAAGACATCCTGCAAGTGTTATTTCTCCACTCGATTTCATCACTTACACGCTGAAGTTCCACTGCATGGAACAGAAGGAGAAGCAGAGTAGCACAATTACATTAATATGCATCAAGTTAATTAATGTAGTATAGTTCTCTTGCTTAATATATTATGGTGCATCAAAAATGAAATTTTTGGCACACAGTGCTGCAAGGGTTGAATGTTGTAAAATGTTTAAACAAGCAACAGCCACTGCAGTGCAAGAAAGCATCTTGTCAGGTATGTTCATGCTGTATCTCGAAAACGTTTGGGCCTGTTGACTGGAGAACATTACAATAATGTGTCAGGCTGTATGCAATTAACAAAGGGATCTGCAAATTAGTGAAAAAAACTTCTTGATCATTCACGTTAAGACCTCGAATATGCCCCATGTGATGACCATTTACTTCATTTGTTACAAGATTCATCTTGGCAGCCACAGCTTCTTGTTACTCAGACACCGATGATAAGACAGAAAGTTGCATCAGTGCTGTGGGATGTGGCGCTGGGACGCGAAAATGGTTTTCAACTGTTTCACGCAATATATTTTGGCCCGCTTTCCTTTAGCAACTCATGTACTACCTTCCTGCATAAATCTGGCACTAACAAAACTGTATAATCCCACTTAGCACTGATTACAGCAGATGCACGAAGACTGCACCATGACTGAAGCCTTCAGCTAGATGATTAGTGCAACATTCCATATGCAGTTCTGCAGCGATGCCAAACTGGATCTGCGGCAGATTTTTAAATCTAAATTAAACTGCAACAACAACAACAAACATATTTAATTGCATGGGAATGCAGAGGGCACTTACGGGGCATTCAGCGCTGCCTGCTTTTGACAAATAAATAGTTACATTGGTGCATTTTCTCCATGCTTTTCGTGGTCCACCCCTCTATTCCTGCTAGAAGCAGTTACCTTCAACAACGGCTTCAAGAATTTCATTTGAGCGTGTCTTATTTACAGCGGCTATGCAGGCATCTCTTTACTCCGGTCCTCCTCTCTGCAAGAAAGAAAGAGAAACATTCAGGACATGGCAGGCACACAGTACTAGCAATAATGCTGATGGGTAATGCATAATGACTGGCTACAGAAATGACATGCACACAGAAGTGTTAAGAAAACAAATATATGCCCTTTTTGAGGACTAAGATGTAATTGTTACACAATTAAACAGCATATGCCAATGACTGCACAGTAAAAAAAAAAGATGTAAAAAATGAACAGCTGAAAACAGCATAGGTATGGGCAAGTTGGAGACCCACCAAAACTTACAGCACCAAATTTCTGAACGCTGGTCGGGAGAACCACAAGGATGGAGCAGTCGTCGCAGAGTTCAGTGATATAATGGGTATTCGACGCAACTAATTGGAGTTTCGTTAAAATAGACACCACACACGCTGCTTGTTAATGGAACCCTGTAGATACGAGGAATATCGTAAACGCTGCAAATTTAACGCAGCGCGCCAACAGACTCGAAAAGCGAATCAATTTGATTTATCACTGGCGGTTTCCGCTCATCGGCAAGCCAGTCAAGCAGATCGGCGGGCACCATGCTCACCTGAATATAGTCTGCTTCGTACTGAGACATCGGTTTCCTGGCGTACCGAGCAGGCAGTTGAGATTCATCAATGCCGGTACCACGCGGCGTGGATCCCACCGGTTTGGAGCTTGCAGGCGCAGCGGTGCTGGTTGCTTTCATCGCCGTGGATGAGGCAGTAGTTTGCGTAGGCCCTGTAAGAACTTCGCGACATTGTGATCTGCGTCAAAAAAGTTGTCCTACCAAGCAACCTCACGACGCTGCTGAATCTTTCTCACCTCTGTCCGGTCTTGCGCTGCCCGCGCGAAATTTTATCAGCGGGTTATGTGGCTTGATTGCCTGCAAGAACGAGAGGTGCAATATTTCCAATGAATGAGTTGTGCATTCTGAAAGCGACAACACGCTCCCAAACTTCCACGTGCTAGAAGGCCACTCATCGCCCACACAGCTCAGTCACCAGGAGGAATCGGCGGCCTTTGCTGTCAGTTAGAAATTAAACCGTCCGCGACGTTTTACTCCGGGTGCTTGCTCAAGGGCGTCCTTCAACACGAGTTCCGTTTCGGCATCAAGTACATCGCGGTTCCTGGCCAGAAGGAGCAGCGGCCAGCAGATCACAGACGCCGTAATTGTTTATGTTTTAGCCGTTGATTGGTCTGCCTGGAGGAAACAAAAATAATAATGCAACCGACCTGAATAACTCTCGCTGTAGACGAAGCCATCCGCGCCGCCGCAGCCGCCACTGCTGACCGCACCAACAACCCAATTTTTAGACTGCCAGCACTGCCCAGGTGCGGCACATTAGGAAAGCTTTACGTTTGGTTTAATTTATGGCTAAACATTTCAACATGAAAGTCTTGTTTTGATTATAATAGTTAAGTTTATTAGACAAACATCTACAACAGTATGAAATTACGCGTTATTGTCGCTTTTTATGCACTTTTGATAAAGTTACATTCACGTGACTTTTACGTCATCACTTTACTATGGCGGCTTCCATGTAGCGGTGTGTGTACCCATTCTAGCCACCATAGTTTGTGTGTGTGTGCGAGCTTCGTTGCGTTGCGCTTTCAGGTGACTCAGCTTACCGTGTAAACGCTGTTTCTGTATTGAAACATGAGCACGCAGCCTGGAAATGTGAGCAGAACTCGAGGCCAGAAGCACCAGAATGCAACGGCTTTTAAGAATACGCTTCACGACACCAGTGTGCAGACACAAAGGATTCTGAATACGAAAACTGAAAATCTGTGCGACAGATGCAAAAATATTATAGAGTGGAAAATCAAGTACAAAAAGTATAAACCTCTGACAGTTCCCAGAAAGTGGTGAGACACTTTATCTTTCTTTCTGGCCAATGCTTCAACAAGTACGCGCTTAGTTTGTGCAAGCCTGGCGCATGTTTGTGCTGGCTGCAAGATTTGCATTTCGCTTTTTGCAAAATAAGCAATAGAAATTTATAGTAAGGCCCTGTTTGTTTCCTTTAGCTGTATTATTCAGCAGCTTCTTTGTGTTCTTATGTTGGTGTGCATAGAAGAGGGAACATTTTTAACTTTTGTCAAGTAGGGCTGTCGTTTATTAAATATAGAGCTGCAGTATGACCTTTGGGGTATACAGAACGCAGAGCCTACCTTTCCAAGTTTAAGCAAAGTTGTGTGTTGATTAATTTTTGTTCTTTTCATGCCAGTGTCAAGTGTGAAGGCAAAACAGTCAAGTTAGCATACCACATAATGTGTGGCGCTTGTGCACAAAGGATAAAAGTCTGTGCAAAATGCGGAGGTTCCGAGGGCTCTGAATCCAGGTAAGTAAACACTTCTTATTTCGGCGTTGAGGGCTATTCATGTACTGGTTAACACAGCCTGATTATTTTAGGAAATGACTTGAATGCACATTCATTTGCTCGTTTTACACTACAATTCATTTAAACTACACACTTACACTACATTCATTATTAGAAGCCTTGATGCTACACGTACTGTAAGGTGAAATATGCCAGTGAACCCTACCCCACATTTTCACCACATTTTGAAACATTTTTTGACTTGCATAGTAGTTCAAAAGTAAATGTTCTGTACTTTCCTGCTTTAAAGAGAGTTGCTAAACATGTTTGTAGACAAGCATACTGTTGTCACTTTTGCACACATAAATAACAGTTGAAAAACAGCTCTTGAGTGACTCATGCAAACAAAATTGGAGGGGACACATAACACGTTCACTGCGTCGTGGGTCACCGGCATGTCGCGCATTTACCCATGCTGTGCGGCCTCAAAAACTGGGTCACATTATGAAGCCATGGATCAGATTTTATTGTGAGGTCTAAGGAGGCAGACCTGACTATAACGTCTGTCCCATGGCTTTATCGTGGGACCCAGTATTCATGGCTGCAAAGCATAAAAAAAATGACCCACTGGTGACCCACGACGCAGCGAACGTGTTAAGCTCCTCCTCAAGGGTATGATGCGATAGCATTAATGGGTTAATGGCCATATATGCAGAATTGGTAATTGTGAAATTTACATTCATAGGTCCCCAAATTTACATTCATAGGTCCCCGGTATGAGGATTGGTATGAGGATATCACTCCTTGCACTATGGTGCAGCAGTTAAGCGATGCGCCACTGCCCTGTGATGGCAGGTGCTGCCTCTGATGGGGCTTCTGTGATTCAAGTTGCTCTTCCCAAGCAACCTCTCACAACCAGTCATTAATTTCACTGCCACCTGTCATGGTGGGCAGTTTGCTCACAAAGCGGTAGGCAGGTTGTGATGATGCCACAAGGTTATGCGGTTTAGGTGTTCAGTGCTCAGCAAATAATTTTTTATTGATTTTTTTTTCCTTTGTAGTTTCAGTTTTGGTTTAAGTTGACAAATGGTGGTTGTGACTTCACAAGTGAGTATGAGGTCACGTGAGGAATAGAAAAACTGCAATATAACCGCTGCTTTTCCATTTTAATGCCTTCAAGCTATTATGCTAAACTCCAGCAGCAGAAATGGGAGCAAGTAAACAAATAGCTATTGTGTTGCAGTTTTTTTATACCTCACGTGATCTGCTGCTCATTTGTGATGTCACAACTGCCTTTCGGCTGCTGAAACTGAGACCAAAACAGCCTGGAAGAATAAATTTAGTTATAAGTTAGGTACTTAGTGCAGGCGAATTTCACATGTTTATTCATGTCTACTAATGTCTTGCACATCATTCGAAAGCAAAAATACGTTATAAAAATGTTGGTGTCTCTATCCATGCAAAGAGCTCTCTGTTCACCATACTTGTATAGCGTACCTTCTTTCATTTCTTCTGTCTTCCTGCTGTCTTTATGGTGTTGTACTGATATTTCATGTTTCATAATAATCAGCCATTTCTCCTGTTTAGTGCTTTACACTGCCTGATGAGTTGTGAAAAGAAAGCCAATGCACTAACTAGGAAACTTGCATTTGGTGCTTTTGGGTGTCTTGGCCTTAGGCACCCCCTTGCACCAAAAAACCCCGCAAGCATCATCACTAACTAGAAAAGCACTCCAAAAGATGATCTTTTATTTATTTATTATTTTGTTTTTTTGTTGTTTTTTTACATGCAGCTCTCAGGTGGCGGAGGATGCCGATCAGACAGATTCTTCCTGAATATATTTATCGTCTTAACACAACTGCTGTGATCCTGAAAGCGTGAGTGTAATTGTTTTTTTTTTATGTGTGCGTGTTGGGGATAACAAGAGCTGCTGACCTTTTCAGCTAACTGCGTTGACCTCTTATGTGACCACAAAATTAACCTGTTTGAAAAGTGCGACTTCTACGTGCTTGCCACTGATTTTGCACCCTTTTGTGGCAAGCAACCCATAAATAGGATGCTTCATTTTCAGCTGATACTTATTTTACCCGGTTCTTTCACCCTGAATAGATTCCTTAAAAATTGTGCTAAACACAATTCGCTCCCGGAAATAAGCCTTCTGGGAAACTTTTTTCTGTGCACGAAGCTTAAGATACTGTGCGAAAATTAGTGAACATCTTCTGCTTATCTCAGAGAGGCGTTTCTGTTAACTGATCATTTTAATCTTCTTTCAACGCTTGTTATTCGTGATGGTACAATTCGAGGCCAAAATCAAACAGTATGTTTGTTTTAAAGGCAGCCAGCCAAAACACCGGTACTGATGAGGTGTGTTGCTTTTATCATTATATCAAGTGCTGCCTGCACTAATGACGACCTGCTCCAAGGCTCTTCTGCATCAAAATAATGATCGCTGTGATGATGCCAAATGAATGCTTTTGCAGTGTTCAAATAAAGGCAGTCAGGTGGATGTGGAAGGCAGATATGGAAGTGCTGCGTAGCAGGTGGTAGTGTATGCAGCAAAATAATTGCGATAAATTAAAAAAAAAAAATTGCTTTCATAAAAGTTGTGTAGTGCAGCCTGTTTCTATATTGTTTACAAAATAATGTGAAAAAGTAGAGCCTTTTTTTATCCCGCACTAAAACGAAAGCTTACAGTAAATTGTGTTCTGCCGCAAAAAATGAACCAGTGAAACCCAGAGTATGGAACCTTTTGCTGTATAGCCAAATTTATTCCAGAATTTGAGCTGAAAAATTAACACCCAATTTTTGCCTCCCAAATTCTGGAAAAAGTAGCACCCAAAAATGAAGGTCCCTATCCATAAATCGTACATGCTAACCAATCACTAGAGCATTTTTAAGCAGATATCTTAAGACGTCTTGAAGTCTTTGGCTTATTACTGAACATGAAGACTATAAATTTACACTTTGCTGCCATTTGTGTCACTGTATAGATATGTTATCCTGTTGGAGCTTGCCTTGGAATTGTAATTCTCTCGTGTATGCACCAGCTTTGTTGAAAATGACAAAAGAAGTTTGAGGCCAGCCTTCTCTTTGACTCTGTCTTTGTTGTTCGCTGCAATTCGCTGGTTTTCTGCCATTGTGAGCAAACAATTCATGGGACATATTTCCACAACAGGGGTATAGCAAAGTTTTCTATGCAATACTCATTTGGCAATTTGTGTCACTGTTGGTTGTAATGGTATTTGTACTGTCTTGCAAGCGATGCTATAGCATTTATAGTTGCATCGCTTGTTCCTTCTGCTAATTTCGTGCTTCTGCATTGCCATGTTTTTCAGGTTTCCTTCGTGAGTGTCCCATGAATACCAGCTGCAATGCCTATTGCATAAAAAGAACCAGAGTAGCCCATGGTTTTACCATTGTTTTGCCCTGTCTGCTAATTTTTAAGTTCGCAGATATGATGGACGCTACGGTTTTAACGAATAATATAGCGTTGAGACAGCACACGGAAAAGGCAAGGACAGGACAAGTGCCTGTCCTGTCTATATGCTGTCGCACGGGTGTGTTCTTCATTCAACCCTTATGTCTGACCAACTGGCTCCTCAGTATAATTTGTTAACACTGTGGTTTGCCCAATGTTACCATGTGCAGTTGTGCTTCCTTAATATGGACACTTTGGTTTCCAAGCAAAACTGACGATAGAGTTGTTGGTATTAACGAATTGAAAGGAAAAAAACATGCCAGTATTAAGGTCTGCTTCTGTTCATACTGGTGGTCAGTCGAAATGGGACATGATTTTGGGCAGCTCCAAGCCCATTTTCTGATTCCATTGACCTTGAAGCAATATGGTGCAGCTTGACCCGCTTAGTGGTCAATGATTTGTTTAATGGCGTCTCATGACTAAGTGACCTAACTACTACTACGACTAGTCACGGTGCTCAGCCGGCTGACAGCTGCTCAATGCAGCTTTCTACGTTGCTCAAGCTGCAGAGGGAGAGTTTATCACAGTCATTCACGCAATATGGAAGATTTTGAAGCTCATCGACGTGGAAACTTTGCAGTGTAAAACATGAAAGTACGAAAGAAAAGGACCATCGCTCAGCCATTTGCTCTTTTTCACTGCATTCCTCTGGTGCCTTGCACTCAAAATGCAGAAATTGAAACACTTGGTTGGGGCAATGCAGATTTTGTTTGCATTACTGTGTATTAACGGTGTGTTAACTGTGTATTACTGTTTATTAACGAGGCAAAAAATACATGGGCCCTAATGGGCATTGTGCATTTTCCTCTTGTCCATTGTCCAGACCAAGTTTCTATATTAGTGAGAAAGAAGAACAATGAAAAAGTTTACTCCCCAGAAAAATTATCGATAATCCGAGTAGTCCATATTAGCAAGGATCATATTAATGAGACTTGACTATATAGAGAATTCGATAATTGTGCAATCTGTGATCTGCTTCATTGCAGTATGTGACACATGAAATAAACTATTAACGGAGTAGCGGAGTTTGGTAGAACTACTCAAAGTGCTTACAGCATAGGAGAATAAACTTGGTTATGCCTATTCTGTTTGCTTTTAACAAGGATGGCCACATTGCCAAAGAGGCTTCATCCGGCTTGGTGAAAACGTCTTGCTGCGAGCGCTTTTTTTTTTTTTTCAAACTCAATTTTTTGTGGTTTCAGGCAGTTGTGAAATTTGAAAATAATGTGCAGTCGCTAAATTTTGTGAAATACGTGTGCCCCCTGCTAAGCGGACCATCAACAATGTTGATATATTGATTATATGTTCACCCAAACCTTGTGTGCTACACTCATGCAACCATATGACATATGACCTCATCATTAATGGTGCGTTAGGAACCATGATGACCCATTGTACTTACTAGTGTGCTGCATGCTTGAAAAAACATGGAGGACCTGATGCAGCCACTGTTAAAGTGTGCATGTGTGATATGTGCATCCTGTGGTTTAGGTGCACGCAGATATCGTGGTCCTTAAAGAAAGCATTCCATGATTTGCCGGGCAGTGTACCAGTGTGGAAGGCTTTCTACCTTTCCTGTTTCTGCCGAATGACGAACAATCCTAATGGAAGAGCTTTGTGTCATTTAGTGAACAAAAGAAGCATAGCAGTTTCATTTGTGCAGCAAGTTGTTCGCGGAACCTTGTTGCATTTTTGCAGGGACCAGTTTATGGGTCACTGTTGGAGGGTGTGGCTGGAGGAGGGAGGCGGTCCCATTCGACTCATGCATATTCCTTGAGAATTTTTCATTGCAGAAATGAAGTTACGTAGGCATCATTTTCATGTGTAAATTTTCTCTTTAGGGATGCCGGTCACCACCCCATTAAATCCACCCCTGCGCTTTTGCCTGTTTTAGTCCGATCGCGAAAGTCGAGGCATAGGTTCTCGTAAAAACCAAATCATTTGGGTTACGCTTCAAACGTGATGACCTTTGAACTGGTGAATGTGTTTGGCACCCACATTTAAAGGGACCATGAAAAGAATTAAAAGCCGCTTGTAAATGTTAGAAGTGATGCTCAGAAGCATTGACACCAAGTATGAATCTTCGGAACTGAGCCGGCAATTTATTATGAATTTTTAAAAATCGTGTTTTTTAAAATTCGCGGGCCGCTTGGTGTCTTCGTAGGGAGCAATTCTGAAACCAAAATCGGGAAAACAGACGTCACTAGTCCCATGACGTCGGCAGGCCACCACACGCTGTCATTCGCTAGAGCCGCGGCAGCTTCGACGTCACGGGCACACTTCCGGTAGCGGTGAACATCGTCTGCTCGAGCGGCCGCGCGACCCCCTCGGGCAAGCGCGAGCGAGGGCATTGCCTTCGCGCATATGGTTTTAATTTACCTCTGCCGCCTCTTTCTGTCGCGAGTTCGGGAGCCAAGAAAGCGCAGAGACCGGAGAGACGCTGCTCCTCGGGAGTGGGACAACCGGAAGTCGTAAACCGAACGTCAGCGAATGACGTGTTCATGGGCGGAGCCCAGTCCCGGAGCTGTTTTCTTTATTTTTTCTTGGTGCTCCGCGCGTACGAGTTGAGGGGGGAGAGGAGGAGCGTGATTTTTAATCGCCTATAACTTCGTTGTTATTGATGCTAGCTCAAAAATTCTTGCGCTGGAGTGACGAGTGATGGATTGCCTATATTTACGTAATCTCAATAAATTTGTTTCATAGTCCCTTTAAAGGTGCAGTGAAGAGGAATCTGAACTCATCTTTTTGCCGCGGGAACTCAATCTACACGTTCCGAGCATTCTTAGAAACCTCGATATATTGCCCTGTGTGGCCGATTTCCCTAATTAAAATTGAATTAACGTCCGGCTCCCGCCCTTTTTTTTTTTTTAATTCTCCCCGTACGATGGGCGGAGTCGACCAACGCGTGGAGTGCCTTTCACCCAGTCCTGTGGCGGCTTGCCGCTCTGCCATCGGTGGAGTGATACGTAGTAATCCACAGTAATCCGTAGTAGCAAATGGTCGCGCTTATTTTTATTTCAGCAGGCTTATTTTGCGGCTATATTATCTGCGAATGAAATTATTTATTCACGGAAACTGAAATAAAGCGAAAGCAAAGCCTCCACGGAACTGGCTGAAAGGCACTCCACGCGTTGGTCGACTCCGCCAACCGTAGGGGGGAATTCAAAAAATAAAGGCGGGAGCCGGACGTTAACTCGATTTAATTAGGGAAATCGGCCACACAGGGCAATAAGTCGAAGTTTCTAAGAATGCTCGGAACGTGTAGATTGAGTTCCCGCGGCAAAAAGATGAGTTCAGATTCCTCTTCACAGCACCTTTAACACCCGCAAGTGAAAATCACTGGGTGGCACTTGTGCCATGCATTCATCTTCGCAGTGCATGGGTGCGAGCGTTGAGACAGCACATCACATGTATGTCGCCGGGTGACATTAATTTAATGTGTGGTAGCCAGTGCTTAAAGTCTGATTCCATCGCAGGCTCCTCTAGCAATTTGAGGACAGGTGGAGAGGAAAATAGAGAGAGAGAATGCAGCTGGTGGCCTGTTTTATGCATCGTTTTATACAAAGGGGAGGAATTATATTTAAAAGTCATTTTCTCAGTTTATGGCACAGACCTGAAACAAACGATCCCCACACTTTGCCAATGTGCTCGTTGCTGTGTGTTGTTGTGTAGCCTTGGAGCTGATTGGCTAGCTCTGGGCTCACTCGTGGTGTGAGGGCATGGGTTTCTTTTTGTCTTCCAGCCTTTGTTTAGTGCTGCCAACTTTTTATTTTTCCGTCTTGGGTTTTAGAAAACATTGTAATGTTTCTTACTAAAGGCCACAGTGAGGTTTTCGAAATGATAAAGCCACTAATAATAATAAAATCACACTTGGGGCAGGCAGTGCTATATGCACGCTGAGTGAATCCAGCATGTGAAGCTCACGAATCGAGGCATGGGGGTTTTGGTTCTTTAATAATGTTGGCATGGCTAGAGTTGCTAAAGCTGCTTCACTCGCGTCTCAGTGCAGCTGTAGTAGGGCAGAGAAAGATGAAAGATGGATGCTGCCCCTCGGTGGGCCTTATTTGGTGATGGCAACATGAACACGAAGTCGGAATGCTCTGTTGTGGTGCTGAGACTCTTCCTCTGTTGGCTTTCTGCTTCCAATGTTGACTTTGTACACGCCCGGCTCTGCAATGGTCTCTGCCAGCTGCAACGTCACTCCGCCATCACTGCGTGAAACATGCATGTAGATAGCCAGTTCAGGCACATGGCAGTGTGGTGCCACCTTTTATGCAATATGGGGCTGGTAGGGGTTCCATTAAAGAAAAATGGAAGGAAGGAAAAGACTGGTGCTGGCCATGGCATGTACTATCTTGAAGCACTGAGCTGTGGCCGGCAGAAATAGAAAGAACAGGGGAGTAGATAGGGAGGCAAAACAATGGTGGGAGGGATAGCTAGAAAGAATGTGGGAGAGAGTATATACAGCTATGTACAAGAATGCAATATTGGATGTTTATTAATTATTGCAAACATAAATTACTTTATGACAAAGAAAAGTTTAGCAGAGACACGTAAGACTGCTTGCATGTGGGAATGTGAAAGCATTGCTGTCCCTGAGTTCACTGACACCCACCCACATGATCACACCACCCACGCATGCGCGTACATGAGGACACTCGGAACACTATACAGCGAATGATAGCATCACAGTTTTGATACGAAAATCGGTTTTTGAGGAAAGGAAATGGTGCAGTAACTGTTTCACATCTAGGCGGGCACTTCGAATACGCCTTAAGGGAAGGGGTAAAGAGTCTGGGAGGGCACACAATTGAAGGTGCATAAGCTAGCCTCCAAATTGATAGCATATGCAACTAGCACATTGCAACGATAAATCGTATGAAACCGCCGGGAACGCTGTATGACAAACGGTTGCGGCACAGTTTTGGTGTGAATACTGTCGGGAAAGCTGGCGCCACATGGAGGTCGACCGGTGGTGAGGATGTATATAAACGAACAACATGTATATGATTGTCTGAAGCGGCGGTGCTCGTCTTACTGTGTGCATCATGCGGCCGCTTGATAGCGTCACCTTATATTTCTTGCCATCGCTGGTATTTTATGTACCATCTGTGAATACACACTAGAGCACTGCACGGGCCTCAATCTCAGGCCCAAGCCCGGCCCGGGCCTGAGACCTGAAGCCCGAGCCCGGCCCAAGCCCGCTAAATTATCGCTCTAGCGAGCCCGGCCCGGCCCGTGAATCACGGAGTGGAGCCCGGCCCGGCCCGTGAATCACGGAGTGGAGCCCGGCCCGGCCCGTGAATCACGGAGTGGAGCCCAGCCCGGGCCCGGCCCGGCCCGTTTCACAGTAACGCTTGAGGTATACTGCTCACCCTGAGCAAGAAGACTGCTACTAGACCGATAAGAAACTGGCCGACAAAGGTTCTGAACCCACAGTTTGGCTTGCAGAAAGTTGGTTCTTTTTAACCCAGAAGGAAGTGATTCAGAGTAGTGCTCGCCAGGCCCGTCTTTTAGACAGTGATCTCGTGTAGGTGCGCAAAGATAAACTCGGAAATTCCGAGAGCCAAATAAAAAGGGCTGCATACGCGCGTAATAGACTACTTTGCATTCCCCCATGATTTTAATCAGTTATATCTTGCCGCCCGCGAAGTACAAACATTAAAGCTGCCTCAGTGGGATGACATTTTTTTAGTGAACGCGATCTCAGAGGTTGAACTCATAGCCGAACTGCTCGCCTTTCATCAGAAAGGAAAAGCTAAAAGGTTTGAGTATTTCACGGTGTGTGTTTTGAAGACTATAAGCTTCCTAAACTAATATGTTCTTCCCGAATGCGTTTCTAATAGTGTAGGTATGTTTTGGGATGACGATCAATCAATGGCCAATTAGGACCGGTTTAATTTTACTCTTAGTGGTGGAGCAGAAGATAACGCGCGAACCACGTGATAACTTACAGGGCAAAACTCTTGTCATCACAACCAGGCTGAAGAAGCGAGGAGGGATAGATGTGGTCAAGAGATGAGATTTACAAACACTCGCGAGCTTTTGTGGCTATTTCATTTACGAGACGCTCCGGTGCTGACCAAAAAAACCAAACGAGCTTTAGTTCGGGGATTTTCTCACATGAGAAAAATATAGCTACAAAATAAAAGCCCAAGGGGAGTTACGCTGTCAGAGACACCGAAGCAGAGGGCTCCGGATCATTTCGACCACCTGGGTTTCTTCAACGAGCAAAGATACTACAAAGTACATGGCTGTCATGCTTGCCGCCTAAACAGAAATGCGGCCGCCGAGGCTAGGAGCAAACCCTGGTTCCCCGGCTCATTAATCACGCGCCTTGAGTACTAAGCCACCGCGGCGTGGAAATAAGAAAATAAATAAGTCAATGAATAGAGCTTAAGTTTTTTTCTCAGCGTGCACTACAGCCCATAGCTCATCCATGTCGCTGATCCAGAGTCGCAGTTGTGTACTTCACTCTGCAATATTGAATGGATAGTCGGACACCAGCCATTTCTGTACGGACCCAAGCCCGGCTCGGGTCCTCAGCTTTAAGCCCGAGCCCGCAACTTCAGGCCCGGCAAAACAGATCATGTTCCGGCCCGCGGGCCGGGCCCGGGCTTGCGGGCCGGCCCGAGCCCGTGCAGTGCACTAATACACACACACACACATGCCGCCGGCTTTTCTCGTAATGGGACTACTAGTAATGGTTTCGCTTTAAAAATGGTGGACAACCATTTGTTTTTCGCTAATATATGTACAACGTGGGAAACTACTGCATTCCATATCGGTCTTTCAACTGTAGACAGCTAAAGGCTGGTTAATAGAGCGGTTCTACAGTTTATACTTCACCGACGAAAGAATAGCCCCCTTTACACAAGTGTGCATACTACGTCTATTTTTAAGTTTACGCCACGAGCTTAGAAGTTTGCAGGGATAGTGGTTCCTGACATAATTTTCGGCGCATTTGAAGCATTGCGGCATGGGCCTCATCGGGTTCAAGCTTCGCCCATGGGCGCAGAATAGAACGATTGGAGGCACACATTCCAATCCATCAATCTGCGCATGGACCGCATCATTTTGCAATTTTGGACAGAGCAAACCGAAGAGGAGCAAAACTGCGGTGCGTCCACATACCGTTTAACAAAGCAGTAATTGTACCATTGGCTAAAACGGTTACTGTCGAGGGCCCCCTGGTGCTTTGGTTTGCTAGTGCCCGCGTACTCAGTAACGTTTTACTGCAAAATGGCCACTTTGCTATCTTTTTTTGAAGCTGCAGTCGATTTATGATGCGACTGTGTGCAGGTAGAACGGGTTGCCTGTGGATTGGTAGCGGCCCCGAAGTGCTGGCTACTCGGCCTTGTTTATTATAGCTGTAGGCAGACTGGTTTAGAAGGGAAAGATAAGGGACGCCGGAGATGGCGGCGTCAAATGGGAGATAAGGATGGCATTTAAACAAGCAAAAAAAACTGCGCTTCTGACGTCGGCCTACGACTTGCATCCGGTGCGGCTGTCGAAGCGATAAGGGATAACGGGTTCGCGTAACGCTGACGCGACCGTAATGCTGCGCACAACTCCGTTCGAGGCCTCGAGCACAAGTCACCCGATCGTCCCCGTCGCTTATCTTCCCGTTCCAAGGTTTGGCGACGGTGCAAATTCTGCAGGCCCTTATACTGGGCCGTGCAGTGGCAAGCGGCCAGTAAAACAACGTACAGTCTTTGTCAAAAATTTAGAGCCCAGGGGGTTTGCTTCTAAGCCTCGCAGTGAGACTCCTGTAACATTCGTGGTAGTCCTACCCATTGGAGGAGGCAGGACCAGAAATCTTCTTACCTTCAGCAAATTTGGAGCTCTGGAGATGCATTACGAACCAGACAGTGTGCTTCAGAAGCAAACCCCCTGGACTCCAAACTTTTGACAAAGGCTGTATGTGCTGAAAGGTACATTTATTTGTTTAGAAAGAACACGAAAAGAGGTAAAAAATATAAAGCATTCGCTTTGAGTGACAAATTCCTTCGTAAGCGAGCTAGCGCGGTGCAAGATAAACTTGCGTAAGTTCGTGTTTAACGTTAATGAGAGCACAGGTGTTGACGTTCGCATACAAATCAACGTAAGCTTACAGGAAGGGCTGTAAACGCAGGATGGGCGTCTATCAAACTTCCTGAGCCAGGAAACTGACTCCGCCTCGATTGTTTCCAGCATTTCCCGGCGCACTGCAACACCTTTAAACCTCAGGAAAAGGGGCGCGGACGATGTGCGACTCAGCCAGGAGTGGGCAGTACGTCCTCATCTGTGCACGTTTCCGCGCGAGTGTGATTTTGTGCAGCAGTGAACCAACCAGCCCGAGAAGCTACACGGAAGCTTCGCATCGATCCCATTCATGAACGACAAGTGTAGTATAATAAAGTGACAAACGTTTGCGCTACGGTCCGTAGTTGTGTAGTGTAGTTCTGACGAATCGCTCGGTATCGCGATCATTGACACGTCCCCTGTGGACAGGCCCCATTATATGTAACTTCCGCAACGACAGCAGCACGCTATTTGTGGCATATCGACAGAACGGCGAAAGTTCGCCTACACAGGCAAAAGCGCTTTGTCTGCAGACCTCGATAGCAGCCCGACAGATTCTACTGCTCAGCAGTGCTCTGTAACAGAAAAAGAAGTTGGCTGTAGTTTAATTAGCTCAACTATGCCTGGATATACAAGCGAAAGCTTTATTATTCCGTGGTTACCACCGCAGCTGCAGCCTCCACGGCTCTTCGTTGTCGTCTTTCGTTGTCTTTCAATCGCCGCTGAGCCATGCAGCGATGTTCTCGCTCTTCGTCGGTCTCTGCCGCCAGCTTGCAACGTTTCGGCCCCCTTCTATCCGCTAAATCCCTCGCATGGTTGGCAGCGTCAGCCGGATGATCAAACTCGGCCCGCCGGCTGAGCGAAGACGTCGGCTCCAACCGACTCGCTTCATCCAAAGCGAAAAACTGGCAGGCGCGCATGCGAGAACGGCGCCTTCGCCTTTTCAAGCGAACGGAGTCATGTTGCTAGTCACGTGACCACAGCTGGCAAGACGACGGTCGGCGCAGCACCGGAAGCGGACCCGCGGCTGCAGCTGCGGCGAACCACGTGACAGACACACTCCCACGGCTCCTCCGCTTGCAGGTCAAATGTGCCTTCCCGGTGACCTTGGCTCCTGCTAGGCCAAGTTTATTTGCATCTATACATGTACAGATGTATAGATAAGGCCAGTAAAGCTTTCGCGTTAAAAATTGACAGACGATCACGATAGCCACTAATGCGAAATTTGAGTACAGCTGTTCGTACGCCGCTTGTCACCACCGGCAGGTGGAGTGTTATGCCAACAACGCCGACGACTGCTACGCAGAAGCCAGGAACGGGCGCCTAAGAGCTGCGCTCTAAAAATAAACTCAAAGGGCGGTTACCTCTGTGTAAATGATCGAGGTGTCGGACTAGTGCTTGGTTCTGAAGGGTAAAGCTCTGTGCATGTGCTTCGGGAGGTCGTCGCAGCAGTGGGAATAGGTACAAGGAGCTACGCTGTTGCATATGACGTCTCTGGGTTCGGACCACTCAGCGTGTTGCGTTCCAATGACGGCAGTGCAACCCTCCTCCTCCTTCCGCGATAACCAGCCTCCGGTTACTCCGACTACTACTATTACGACTTTCACCACAAGTAATGGGCCTTTAACAGCTATCGCTGTAAGAGGAAGGCTGTTTCGAGTAGCACTGGGCGCTGGCCTTTCATCGCGTTTTGTGTACTGTAAACCTGGCAGTGATTACAGCCATATTCGCTCACCTGGACACGACCCGGAAGCGGTCCTTGTCTACGCCGTGAAGCACGTGGTAGTTGCTGTCGTCGCGCAGGTGCTTGTAGGCGGGCCGGATGTCCAGGATGTCGCGGCCTCGTTGGGCCTCGTCCACGGACATCGCCAACTTGACCAGGTCCCAGTGGGAATGCTCGTGGCGGTGCTTGTGCTCCGATGGCTGCTGGCTGTTTTCTCCAGTCACAGCTGCGCGCTGCGTAGCGCGACACCAGAGTTTTTGGCATTGCTATCTTCTAGGTAACTATAGCATAGCGTATACTGTCTACTGTTATTGAGGACGCCATTGCGCATGAAGAGATGGCGCCGATGGGCCAAGTGCAGATTCGTCTTAGGCCGCAGTGTAATATTCAATAACGCATTCACGGCTGGCGGCCGCGATTGCAGTAGACGGTATGCACTATGCTAAAACTTTAGTTCTGCTAGTAATGTTAGCAGGGTTGCCAGACAGCTGTATTTGTACCGAACGGCTGAATGGTTACCATTGCTCGGCGAGTTGATTGTGCGGCGCTATTGTTGTGTTGTTCTTTTCGCGATTTATTTTGCTTTAAGAAAAATAAAACTGCACCTTTTATGAGGACCGCATTTCCCTTATGATGACTTTACTTGCATCTGCACTCCATGCAATGGTGCAGCATCTGCTTTTCGCGTGGCGCATGACCTCTGCGATGATGCGCAATCTGCCGGAAAACCACGCCGCGCGCAGCACTTCGGAGCTCATGCCTGGGAAAAAAATATCTACATATCCTTGCGGAAATTTATTTTATCCGCATATGGAATAACTTGACAAAAAGCAAAGTGTTTTCGCTACATTTGGGCTATGCGGAGTCTAATTTGGATTCCTGTGGTTGGAGTGATCTGGCAACCCTGGACGGTAGACGGTATGCACTATGATAAATCTTTCTATTGGTTCCTGTCAACCGTGGCACGTCTCCAATCAAAACTTTTTTAATCTGTAGCCCAACGTTTCGAAGCCGGCTCGGCTACTTTTTCAGGGCTGCCTAGGGGCCAAAAGGAGGAAAGCATTGATGTAAAGGGTGCGGGAGGGGGAGAGGACTTTGACACTGGGGTTAGGTCACGTTGCCGGGCTGTGCGGTGATGGCCGATGGCGCCTTTTCTTGTTATCGAACCCAACCAGAGAGGAAACGCTGTCGAAATGTTTGTTTGGTTCAGTTATGGGGTTTAACGTCCCAAAGCGACTCAGGCTATGAGGGACGCCGTAGTGAAGAGCTCGGAAATTTCGACCACCTGGGGTTCTTTAACGTGCGCAGACATCGCACTGTACACGGTCCTGTAGAATTTCGCCTCAATCGAAATTCGACCGCCGCGTCCAGGATCGAACCCGCGTCTTTCGGGTCAGCAGCCGAGCACCATAACCACTGAGCCACTACGGCGGCTTGTTGTCGAAATGTTCACTTTGCAGTCTGCCTATTTCTCGGGGTGTCAACGTTTGTCCGGCAGCAAAACTCCTATTTATAGATAAGAAAATTGAATTTAAAATTTTCCCGCCACTCGATCCGCACTCGTGACGTCTACACCGAGAGGGACTGGCTACCGTCGTTTTGAGGTGAATGGCAAAATTCGATGTCGACGCACGCAGTTTACTTACGGAATCGGCCAGTGATGGCGACACCTGCATTGTTTTTTTATTGCGAAAACAATACTAGTTTCACTTTCAGCCCGTCGCGTAGCGAGGCCGGTAGCTACCATATTAGCATATTGGATTGGATTGGATTGGATTGGATTGTATAACCGATGCATCACCACAAGTCTAACCACAAGCACCACCACCAGCTACACTACCAGCTGAACCATGGCGTAGCTACGGACATTGCTTTCGCAATTACCGGGCTTAACCAAGCTACGCCACAGCCTTTTTTTGTATTTTCTAGCTTATTAATGCTCCGTTTTCGGTGAGAGCAGTCTCTTTGTCGTTAGAATGCCGTACTCTATCGACACGGGCCAACTTCAGTTTGTCTTCAGTGTATAAGACATGCATTCAGGTATTGCACGCTCGTTGCACATGCTGGAACTTCTCGCCAGTGTACCGACAGCTGCCGGAAGAGTGACAGTGGACGACCGCAGAGCAGCCTGCCGTAAGGTGTGGCATCCTGCAGTACTCACGCTCCTGTGCGTGGATCTCCGGAAACGGCGCGTGACGCGGTGGCCAGTTGCGTTGACCGCCGACGGCTTCCCGACGTCCCTGGTTCTGCGGTGCTGCTGCGCCGTGGGCAGCGAGCCGCCTCCGTTGAGGTTGCACGAGTAGCAGCCCTCGGTGGAGATGATCTTGCCGTCGTCGTCGGAGGCCGCCCCTTCGGGATCGACCAGCGGGTAGACCGGGATGGCTGCACCCAGGCTGCCCAGCGCGTTCGTCACCGACTGTCCCCGGCTGTCATGAGCCGACAGGCAGTGCCTGCGTGGGCGGGGTCCACGTGGCGTATTGAGCCTCTTGCACTGGTGAATAGCTACGAGCGTGACTGTACAGACGTCCACGCACCTTTCTGGAGCGCTCGAACAAACAGGGAGTTCACTTGCATCATTTACGAGTGACTATAGAGCTCGAGACAAGACTTTATCGTGTATGTATAATTACCGTAGAACGTGCTTAACTCCTCATTTCTTTCAAAGCTACAGGGTGTTCCACCTAGGACTTTAAACAATTTTTAAAATGGGCTTTTTGAGTTACAAGAGCGCTTTTTTCGTCATAACATTGTCCGCGGTATACTATATCAGAATACAGCTAAGACGTGCTAACTAGCGGAGTGGCTAACTGATAATGGGTACTTAACTTTCACTATTGCTGTTAGGCTGCTTAATTATTGGGAGGCGCGTAGCCCACCGTAAGTAACATTCATATCAGTTTCTAGAATTTTGAAAACGCGATTACCCTCGGCGCTGTAGCCCAACAAATTTTGGCTATTTCGACGAGTTACATAAACTGGAGAGGTTGCTTTGCCTACAGGCTTCTCGAAAGCGCATGTGTTTTGGCGCGAAGTAGCAAAAATGTGCCGGCCCACAGCGCCGAGGGTGACGGCGTTTTTGAAATTCTGTAAAGAGATATGGATATCGAGCCCGCCACACAGCGGCGATGTTTATAAATGCACAGCATAGCGCACTATGATCTAGAAAGGTGCACGGACGGCTGTGGCAAAGGGCGTTTCGTCGTTTAATTTCAAGAGCGATAAAACGTAAATGAGCGGGGCAAAATATAATGAGATCAAAGGGAGCTCTTTTTATAAATCTCCTGGATGCCTCTGAGTTCTGCGCTTCGCCGTTGGTCAGCTGAAACTTAAAGCCCTATCTTCCGGACCATTGAGACAGGAATTGTTTGGCTGTTTTAGGGTTTGCTACTTCACGTCACTTAAGCACATTCGGCTGCCGGTGTGGAAATTTTCAGTGCATGTTCGTTTCATTGGGGCACACGCTGACCGCCCAGTGGCATAATACTGCACTACTTTGAACTGCGCCCTTCAGCAGGGGCGGATTTATGGAGCACTCTTGAAGGGGGTGGTTTGGGAGAAGGAGTGGTTCCATTTGAACCATGTATTTCTTGGACTTCTTTTCGTCAAAAAGTGGGGTTCAGCATTCCTACGTAAAATTTCTTGCTTATGTGCGACAGCCCCGCACCTTCTTAAATCCGCCCACCCCCAATGCCGCTTACTCCGGGTACAGCTAAACCGCTTTCCCTGCCAACTTTCAAATACTTTTGTGGCTACAGTTAATGGTGCACGCCATTTTCATCGTGGAACCCAAGCCACCAGAGCTTTTACAAGTGACACCACGACCGATGCTCGGATATGATTGGCTCGAATAAAATTTCTCTCCCTCAGAAGGCAACTTGCGCCCGGCTACATGACAGAGAGCGTGGCATAAAGGCCCTCGCAGTGCTCACCCTTGGCCGATGCGCTGGAAGCCCTCTGGGCAGCTACACAGGAAGCCGCTGGTGCCCGTGGGTGTGCAGTCGTAGAGGCACGGGCTGTTCTCGCACCCTTCACCGCCTGAGCCAGGACGGAACCGACTCGCATCACCACCTCAGTAACCGAAGTTCTTGCTGTTGTTATTTCAGTAGAAGTTGCCAGCACCTTATGCAGGACAAAATAACAAAGGCCTTCCGCGAGCGACGCCAATGCTCGGGTCGTATGCAGGGGCTCAGAAGCCGCTTTTGTATCGCACGTGGATCGCGAGGACTCACCGATGCAGCCGGTCATGATCTCGTCGTAGCGGAACCCGGATGGGCACGAGCACGAGTAGCTGCCAATTGTGTTGATGCAGGACGCCGAGCCGCATGGCCGGGACAAACACTCATTGTCATCTGCAGAAACGTGGATACACCAGCGAGAGCGAATTACACGGTGCTTCAAACGGTCAAGCTCCTGCAGACGTGCCCGAGTTCCAGAAGGACGTCGACGATGACCTGGTCGCGTGATCGACCAGGTACATGAACGAAAAGCTTCAACGTTTCATTGGCGGCCTCATCAACCCCCTTCGTGCAAGATACCCAAGAGGAGCAGGAGCTTGCCCCTTTTAGGCTTTTCACAAATACCGCCAGTGGGGTGTGAAGATGGTTTTACTCATTGCACACCATAAATTTTAACGCTCCGCTTTGTTGTCTCTTTCAGTCCTAAGACGACCCTTGCTGATCTCAAGGGGACAATAAAAGGTGTTATCCTGGAAATAAATATTCACTATGGTAACAATAGAGAAACTCTTCCTTCCTGTTCCTGACAAATCTCTCATCACCTCCCAAAGACGAATTTTCTGGCGCATCCATATAGGTATACTCCTGGCCTCTTCCCTTCTTTTTCATCCTCTGTCTCCGACTCTCTCCTGCATTTCCAAATTGCTCGAAACCTATGCTACCCCGGAACTTTCCCTGTTCTCCTGTCTCGTGGTCACTCGATCTCCCCATTACCTATATCCCTCTCCCCCAACGTGATAGGCCTGGCTAACCTCCGACCAGCTGACGGACCAGTTGGCTACGGTAGCCCTGGCGCAGAATACTCTCGAAGCTTAATGCTGTACTAATACAACACATGGTGTCATGTATGTTGAAAGCGACCAAAAGAGGCAGCGTACAACACGCGCAGTTAACGATTTATATGAGTCCCATGGCTAGGCAGGGTGATGTGTGTTGTTACAGGGCGCGGGAGAGAAAATAATGCTGCAGCCTTACGATAGAGCCAGACGTCAGAAAATGCTAAGATTGCTAGTGCATAGAACATGATTGCGACGAGCATGGTACCATGCACTGACCGACGCACTGGTTCCAGTAGTAGTTCTGCTTGTAGCCCTTGGGACAGGTGCAGCGGTACGAGCCATCGAGGTTCTCGCATCCGTGAGAGCACTTGGCCGTGTTGGTGCACTCGTCCGTATCTGCAGCGAGGGACAGCCGCAAATCCATGGTGTGAAAACGCAATGTGAGGCAGCATAGAAGTTGCTTACCTTGCGTTCCGAATCTCCAGTCCCTTACGTTCGCAAGAAACAAACAATGAAGAAAGTTAAGATAAATGACGAAATTGGCTACGCGGAGCAATTGCGTGGCAGGAAATGGGATTGCTTCACCGTGTTCGGGTGATTGAAGAAGTTGAAGCTGATTGAAGTTGTATAGCTTTCTCTTCCAGCTACGTTTACATGGGTACTCATGGTACTTCGTCTCTATAAGTATGGTTTGTTGTGAGCGAAATAATAAAAAAAAACCTTGGAGACGAACCAAACAACACTTCTAATTGAAAATGTAGAAAAATTCTGGCAAAGGAATTCAAGCCGTGCTATACCAGGAAATCTCTGACGAGAGAAAGTCCCGTTGTCCTCAGGGCATGCTTTTTCTAGTTTCAGCGCTAGCACAATAATGGTGCCTGCATGGATAGATAGACAGCAGTTATGAATTTCCGAAATAGCTGTCTCGGGTGTACGTGGGTTTTACAGGCACCAATCAGGAAGCAACGAGGATTGTCCTTTTCGCTGTGTCTTGACGCCATAAGCTTTGACTGCTTCAAGACATGGATAACAGGGACATTGAATCTAGTCTACCGACAAGTAACTATGAAGAACCGATTCATTTTCCTCTCGTCTCTGCGTCAATATCAAACGCATGAAAAACTGATGCAACGACACTTTACAGTAGCACGGTGCCAATCGCACGAGGAGCTTCCGTGGATTTCGTCTCAACGGGGCGACAGCCAAAAGCAAGCCAGAAATGAAGCAAAACTGCGTTAGCCGATAGGCGATCCGATGGAGAAAAGGAATGCTCCAAGATTTCCGCCCTTCTTAGAGACGTACATATTTTTAGTTTCTATGTCCCCCCCCCCCCCCCCCCCCCCCCCCGTGATGCCTCTTCTCCTAGGCCCGCCTAGATAACAGTATTACTTTTTAGCAAGGGCGTTACGACGTACAACGTAGACGCTTTATACCTGGGTCGGTATGATATAACGACTCTTTCCCATTTACATTATATTTTTGAATATCCCGCTCTTCGTCATTGGCTGAATCGACGCCACGCCCTTGGCTTTAACCAAGAACGAAGAGCGAACGCGGGATGTGGCGCCGCTTCAGCTGATGGCGAAGGGCTGGACATTCAGAAATAGAACGGAATTGGCTTGAGTATCGTTTTATACCAGCCCCGAAAAGAAGTTCCATACACGGCATCGCCCTGTTTCGGTTCCTGGTCTGAAACCTGCTCTTGCATGTCTGTACTGTCGAAATAGCTGCGACAGTCAAAGAAGGGAACTCACTGAAACGAGGGACCTACCTCTGCAGGACTGCCCCGATGCGTCGGTGATGTAGCCGCGCTGGCAGCTGCAGCGGTAGGAGCCCAGCATATTGGTGCACGTGCCGCCCGGGACGCACAGGTACGGCTGCTCCTGGCATTCGTTGATGTCTGCGGGAACGACGGGAGGCAGTTGCGGTATAATGTTTTGAGCCAGCTACCGGTCTCAACCCGCGAAGTAAAAAGCCAAGCGAAAAAAAAAAAGCAGCCGGGAGTTTCAGGACGCGCTGATCATTCGTAACAATGCTCACTTTCACACTACCATTAACGAGGATTCACACAATCTGCTCTGTTTTCCTTGCACTATTTTTTCTCAACTTTGTCCCACCTTGCGCTCTATTTGCGTTTCATAAGTTTACACTTACACGCCCTCCCTTCTTGAATACCTCCGGTATCAAAAGTGCAAACAAATGAACAAGTCACAACGCCCCCTTCCTCAGGCTTGCGCCGTAACACGCACTATAATTTAGCCGAATTTGCGTTTGCTTCTTCTGACGATAGCAGTAAGCGAAAGATCGTGGTGAAGATCGCCCTCTTCCCACAAATTACGCCTCAACCTTGATTCCGCGCATTCAATACGTTTCTTTGAAGACCAACATCACGAAACAACTAAGAGGCCAGATCGCAACACTCGATTTAGAAGAGGCTACTTTTCTTTGGTGATGGCTTTCGTGTTCTGTTTGTTTTTATTAATTTTTGTCCCTTCCTAAGCAACAGTAGTTGCTGTGTGCAAATCCCCATCCGTTCTTTCTGATCGCTTTTTCACTGAATCTCCTGCATATGAGCTCTACACACGAAGCTCCATCGATGCGCAAAATAAGCAAATGGGCTGCCTGAAAGCGTCTACAGGAAGAGATGTGTGTGAATTGGAACTTGCACGTGGTGCAACCAAAACAAAGTGCTCCCACGTAGGTACAGCAAAACAAAAGTGGAAGAACTCGCCTTCCAACAACAAAGAGTTTGATGCATGGAATAAGTTAGGGCCCGTTTTCTAGTAAAATATTTGGAACTCATCTTTAGCTCGCACTTATGTGGAGCCGGAATAAAGGAGGCCGATGTGAGACTTTGAAGAAAGCACTTCTGCAAGCAGAAAATGCTGATCGGTACTGCCCAGTCAACGCGGGCGCTGCACTTGACGGATATATTTTAAAGGCTGCATTCTGTAATACGACCACCAACCTCCGCCGTGAACCACCGCAGGTGTATTAAGTTCGCAGTGCACACACGTGAACTCGCATGCCTACCGAGGCATTGGCTTTCGTGGGACTTGTAGCCATCCTTGCATCCACAGCGGAAACTTCCCGGTGTGTTGATGCAGCTGTGTTCACAGTTGTGTCTGTTCGTGGCACATTCGTCAATGTCTGCAACGAGAAGAGAAAAATTTCGCTTATTTTTTTGTGTGCTCGTTTCACGTTTTTTTTAGATCTCGGTTCTTTGAAATACTTTTGTTCGGTCTGTCTTGGTTAGGAAAAGAATAACTCATTTCGGAGACATAGAAACTTGTCGAGCTCTCTCCGTGCGTGGAGTGAGGAGAACCTAACCGGGCTGAAGTTTATAGACGGCAGTTGTCTCTTTTAAGGACTGAATTAAGTTATAAAATGACTAATATTTAACGAATAAGTCCTGTTGGACCCTTAAATAGCGCAGCAAAGTTTAAAGTTTCGCCGCACTGTGGCGTCAACAAGCAAAAAAAGAAAGAGTAAAGAAAGAGGTTTTGCGTTGATCGCAAGAACCAGAGGCTCAGTACACGTTTGTATAAAAGTCCGGGAAGAAAGAGGATGAATGAATAGATATAAAAAGTTGACGCGTACGTGGCAGTGCATGCATCTGACTAGACTAAGCGTGTATGGTTGACTGTGTAAAATGACCCGCAGTCTGTTATTGGGGAGAACCGGCAACAGCTCAGTTGACCCGCAGTCTTAAGACGTTCCGAGAAGCGGTTGATGCGTGCTTGTTCTGACCTTTGCAGGAGACCTTGTCCTCGGCCAGAACGTATCCCGGCTCGCAGGAGCAGATGTAGCTCCCGTCCGTGTTGACGCACTTGGACTTGCACGGTGGAACACTTTGCTCGCACTCATTGATGTCTGCACAGAGGCGCGCGCATTATGGACGCAGTGCTCGCTGCAGTATCTCACTCACTCACTCACTCACTCACTCACTCACTCACTCACTCACTCACTCACTCACTCACTCACTCACTCACTCACTCACTCACTCACACTCACTCACTCACTCACTCACACTCACTCACTCACTCACTCACACTCACCTCACTCACTCACCTCACTCACTCACTCACACTCACTCACTCACTCACTCACACTCACTCACTCACTAACTCACACTCACTCACTCACTCACACTCACTCACTCTCACTCACTCACTCACTCACTCACTCACTCACTCACTCCACTCTAACTCACTCACTCACTCACTCCACTCTAACTCACTCACTCACTCACACTCACTCACTCACTCACTCACACTCACTCACTCACTCACACTCACTCACTCACTCACACTCACCTCACTCACTCACCTCACTCACTCACTCACACTCACTCACTCACTCACTCACTCACACTCACTCACTCACTAACTCACACTCACTCACTCACTCACACTCACTCACTCTCACTCACTCACTCACTCACTCACTCACTCACTCACCTCACTCACTCACCTCACTCACTCACTCACACTCACTCACTCACTCACACTCACTCACTCACTAACTCACACTCACTCACTCACTCACACTCACTCACTCTCACTCACTCACTCACTCACTCACTCACTCACTCCACTCTAACTCACTCACTCACTCACACTCACCTCACTCACTCACCTCACTCACTCACTCACACTCACTCACTCACTCACTCACTCACACTCACTCACTCACTAACTCACACTCACTCACTCACTCACACTCACTCACTCTCACTCACTCACTCACTCACTCACTCACTCACTCACTCACTCACTCACTCACTCCACTCTAACTCACTCACTCACTCACTCCACTCTAACTCACTCACTCACTCTACACGCGTCCGCATTCGAGCCGGTTTTATTTTTATCTTTTGTTATTGATGTTATCTTCATATGTTAGTGTAATGAGAAAGAGAGATTAAGAGGAATGCAATCGACGAGTAACGTCAAAGTAAGGTCTGCAAACGCTGTCTGATGGCGCAAGGCTCTAGGTATGGCGCTTCCAATCATTCTCCCAGAAAATCCATCACCGCTAAATCGCACCTTTCTGACCCTCCAGATTCTCGTGTGCCGTTGCAGCCGCGGCAGAGAAGTTTTGTTTTACTCCGCTAGTGTAAGTCTGATCACTGCTGAACCCTGGCATTCAATTCACAGCTTTCTATTCGTAATATACCACTGGAATTCAAGCTAGGGTTGTATTACCCAAAACCCGGAAAATCGTTCGGATATCAAAACTTTAGTGTATTATTAGAATTTAGATTTCGATCTCACCGATGCACTGCTTGCCCGATGCGTCGGCCTTGTACCCCTGGTTGCATATGCACCGGTACGAGCCCTGGGTGTTGACGCAACGGCCGTTCTTGCACAAGTGAGGCATGAGGTCGCACTCGTTGATGTCTGCACGGTAGGAGACGTGGCTGATTGCGGGAACAACGTAGGGTGGCTAGATGCCCGCTCGTATAGGCCAAGGTACTCAGAAAGACATGCCAAGTCCTGCTTTGTCTCTCATATTCCCCAAAAAATGTAGAATTATGGCATTCCTGAGTGGCTTTCTGCACTCGTGAGAACCAGGTGACTAGGATGAATTGAAATGCGCACTGAGAACAACTCAATCCAATTATTGTTCTCAGTAAAGAATGCTTCCCTTGCTCTTTCTGGCTATGTTGAAGGTTGTCCGGCATCAAAAGGCGCATTTATCGGCGAGAAAATTGGATTTTTAAATCTTCCCGCCAGTTGATTCAAGCTCGTGACGTCCTCACCGAAAACGACGGGTTGCCGTCATGGAGGTGTAGCGTAGCCTCTGAGACCCGTGCCGAAAATGGGTGTCGACGCACGCATTTTACGTGCGAAATCGGTTGGTGGCGGCGACATCTGTATTTTGCTTTTTCGATCTTTTCTAGCATCTGAAAGCTGCGTTTTCGGTAAGAGTGGTCTGTGTGATTAGAACGCGGTGCCGTATCGATACAGGCCACAACTTCTATTTGCCTTCAGTGCCCCTTCAAACATCGGCGCTGCTGTAACATATGGTGCTGAACTTTGCGATATACTTTGAGTTCTGTTATGTTTCTCAACGCTACAAAGTGAATAAATGGAGTTACTGTTTACATCGGCCACTCCGTTTCTTTGAGCTGTATTGATGAAGAAAGTATAAGTAGAAAATGCGCTTTATGACGGCCGCTATGGCAAGGTCGCCAAGAATCAACTGCTAATGACATGTCTTGCTGCGCTACAAAAGAAGGTTTGAACACAAATACCAACAGCTTGCAGCTTGTACATTGCCAATAGTTTTTGTTCTCTACTGAATAGTCCATTGGGCACGTTTTATCGACCTAAGAACATTGTTCGATACTGGCACCTGGTTTGGTTTAGTTTATCTGGGTTTAACGTCCCAAAGCGACTCAGGCTATGAGGGACGCCGTAGTGAAGGGCTCCGGAAATTTCGACCACCTGGGGTTCTTTAACGTGCACTGACATCGCACAGTACACACCTGGGATACTGGCGCGGGATACTGGCACCTGGAGTACTGCAGAATGGCTATTGGTTTTGGCGCCAGTAACTTGCTTTTTAAAGGAAACACATGCTTTTTTCAAGTACGTTTCATGCTGGCACTGTAGGCTAGGCATAAACCCCTAGGGTTGTCGCGGCGTATGCGAATTATAGAGACACACACGTAATTCACTTTTCCCGACGCATTGTACCGTACCTTGTCCGTCTTTGTTGAAACCCGTTTCGAATGGACACAGCTGGCGGTATTCCCCTGCACAGAAATGCAGAAGCGAGCACAAGTAACAGATGACAAGTCACTCAAATGAATATAATCGCTAGCCTCTTTTTTATTTATTTTATAAAAAAGCGATTCTAATGCTGAGCATTGGAATGCTGAGAATTGGAACTGCTTTTAGTGAACCCGCGGGCCTGAATTTTTTAAGAACCGCGGAAAAGCTTCCTAGTGAGTACTGTACAGAGGCGTCTCATAGCCGTACTATCCAAAAGTCCTTGTTTCCCTTCACTACTGAGGACGAAGAAACGGCTTCTGAAGGGTTCTATAACCTACTGTTAAGCCAATGTCGGACTTGCTGACCATTGCAAGTGTGACTGAAAATTAGGTAGAAATATTAAATTTGCGCCCATGCTTGGCGACGACTACGTTATACTGTGAAACTCACGAATATTTGGCGATTCAGTGTCATAATGATAAAACGACGAAGCCCTTTCAAGACGTCCTATTGTAGCCCCGTTTGTGCACTGCTGTGAGCGACATCGCGTGCGTGAAAAACTGGGGCGCTACGCGCAAGACCCAGGCATGGCGTAATGGAGGCGCGGCCACTGACTCGTGTTCCACAGCGGACAAGGCTCGCAGCGTGGTCCCCAAGCGGCGCCGATGCCGCAGCAGCAGTCCTCCCGTGACGACTCCCCGGCGGCAGCCCCCGGGCACGACGACACGCTCAGGTAGCACTGGCCCTGCCTCGTGTCTGCGGAGAGGCGAGCGCGTGTCACGTGCATTGGGAGCAGTCGCGATGTCGCTTGCACGCGGAACGCACGCGTGGCACAGTCGCAACCAGCTCAAGCGACATTTGAATCGACGGCCGTGCATGTAATGTGGCAGTCTGTGATAGCGAGATGAGGCTGTGCACGAGCGGCGAATGTCCGCTGAAATTTTTTATTGTCTAGCCAGCAAGAGAATGCGAACACAACTGTTTTTGTTTCCTGTTTGTCAGAACAACAAGGAAAGTATCACAGAACGCTGGAATGCGTGATATGATTATTGCACGTCTTTTAAGCGGAGGACAGACTGGACAGTGGAGCATTTAAGTGTATGTAAGCATTGTCTTTGTGACCTGAGCATAGTGATACAGTGCCATCAGGATAATGGGACGCACATTCATGTCAGAGATGGAAGAAATACTTTTAGTGCGTGAAACAAGCTTAGCTTCCTTTCTCAAGCGACATTGCTTTATGTTGGATAGACTCGGTACTCACAGGCATGGCTGATACGCGTCGGTTGCCATGTGTTTACTGTGCCGCGCCATGATCTCAAATGGTACTTCGTTACAGGCGAGGGAAACATTGAAGGTCTACCTCTGAATCCGCCCATGAAAATTGAAAGGTTGGTTTGCTGCTGAACGCATGAGCTAATATGTACAGATGTGTTAGGGAGGTAAGCTAAAGCCTGCAGGAAAAAAGCATCAAGTCTGAGGATAGCTTCAAGTAATGTGCACGGTAGATAGCCTCTCCTGGTCTTATGCTCTATTCTCGCTCTCAGCTCTCTGGAGAGAGTGAGTGGAAACTTGCAGGAATTATGTGCAGGGACAACGGTGTATTCTGTGCGGCGCGCTATTTGACTTACCCAGACACTGCTTGCCATCGCGGCTGGTCTCGAAACCCCCATGGCAGTGGCAGCGGTAGCCGCCGTGCGTGTTCACGCAGTCGCCGTGCTGACACACGTCCGGCTCTTCTCGGCACTCGTCGATGTCTGTCTCGCACGCAGGCACACGGAGAAGAAATAGGAAGAAAGAATTTCGCTGTCAAGCTTGTGGTCCAGAACGAAGTAGTAATACTTTCGTCCAGGGCTCGCCTCTCAAAACTACGCAACATTGTATCGACAAACTCAATGAATTTGTAGCGTTAGAAATGAGAGTTCAGAGATGGACAAAGCTTATGGGTTGCAAATGGCATCTGTCGATTTAATTTGATGCTCGCAGCGAAATCTGGTGCAATTCCCGTTGTCTATTCATCCAGTTTATCACATAATAGTCTCATGACACTCACTCTCAAGATTTCATGGCATTGGAGTTGAAGGTGTAGATTGTACCAGCCAACGAACGCTTTGAATTTTCAATACCGGACGCACGAAAAAACGGTACGTGACTGGCTCGCGTCCATGATTTCGGCAGTCGATATAGCACGGGATGTGCGATAGCAAAAATGCAGCACCGTTCATGCAGCGTTGCGACGCGCGAAAAGCCATGATAATTAAGCCCAATACTTTCCGGTGCCTGCGATATAGCTTCGGCTTCAGTGTTAGATTGTGAAGCTAAGAATAATAATGCACATCTCTCAGAACGGAGGGTATAACAAATCGCTCGCTTTCATTAAAGGCTACGAAAACCAAGCGCTCACTGCGAGTAAGCTATACCTTGGCAGTCGTCCCCGAGGCCAGAGGACCGCATACCGTCGGGGCAAACGCACTGGAAGGTGCCCACTAGGTTCTTGCACGCGAAGCGGCAACCGTGGTTGCCCGCCGTGCACTCGTCCAGATCTGCGTCGTGCAAAAAGAGTTGCATCAGGCTGCGCGAATGATTAGTGTCCTTATTTTCCATAATCTTTCATGCTCACTCTAGTTACACATGCCCAACATTCTCGGAGAAGTTTTTTAATATTGGAAAAATGCAAGGTAGTCGTATATTGGAGGTAATGGTCCATCCTTCCGATATCTACCAAAATATTTCTTTCATGGCGTTTCCATCGCTTTAATCGAGCAGTTAAGACTGCCATAGAAAACCGATGGGGAACGCTTTTGAGGAGAGCAAAAACGTTAATAGCAAAAGAATGCAAGCCTGCCGACGGGATATCTGCGGATATATTGATTGTTATAATCAAATCTTACAATATATGAGAAAATTGCGCTCATAAACTCTTTCCCGTTCAAAAATGTTTTTGTCCAGAATTATTGCATATGTCTATTTGCAATGTCACCCATCTAAAATGACTGCCCTGGGCCGGCTCGATCCTCGCCCTTTAACTGATGATAATATCCTGGGGCCGTGGCCACAGCAGTCGACTGCCCTCAAGGCTTACAAGGCACTTTTTTGCTTCCTGAGGTCGACTGGCTTGAGGGACCAGTTGTGACTGTGCCCCTCGACTTCCACCCCACTCTCTCTCTCTCTTCAGTCCCCTCATTCGTATTCCTCAATGCAGAGTATACAACCACAAAACCCTTCTGGTTGAAATTCCTGCCTTCCCTTTTCCTCTTTATCTCTCTCTCTCTCTCTCTCTCTCTCTCTCTCTATATATATATATATATATATATATATATATATATATATATATATATATATATATATATATATATGAGGTGATTATTTGAAACAGTTCCCCAGGTCATACTAACAGTTGCACAGATTACGGAAACATAGTTGGACTTTTCTCCCAACAGCTGATGTTAATAACTTTCTAACAAAACGTGCATCTCTGACAGAAATACCTTACTGGTTCGTTTGCTCAGTGCAATGCTACAACACTGAGGGCGCCAGTTGATGCAGAGCAACTACCAAGACATTTACGTTTGCTCACACCGCACTGTGTAGCCACTCTGGTTTTAAAGTGAGCAGCGCCGGCGCAGTGCCCATCACCGCCCTTGCAGTGCATTGCAAAGACACCGGCTTACGTCCGTGTGTATACCTTGGCAGTGTTTTCCGTCGGGCGCCAGGGCGTATCCGTAGGGGCACATGCAGCGGTACGAGCCGGGCGTGTTGAGACAGCGGAACGCGCAGTCGTGCGTGCCCAGCTGGCACTCGTTCACGTCTGCGAGGAAGAAGGCAGTGAGCAGCAGGAGGCACGGACATGTCCCTACGTAAAGCTGGAAGTGGAGTGTGTGCGCTCAAGAACAGTGAAACTGTCGGGGGTGAAACACCCTTGAACTCATCAAAGGTGATCATTTACATATCCGCTTTCGCCTCCTCTGCGGTTGTTACGGGTGGTTTGTTCGGACGTGTAGGGAGCCGTTTTAATGACACAGAAACTGCGCAGCTTAAGCTGTGCTTGTATAGCAAGGCAGCGGGTTGTGATTGCGCAAGCGCGGAACTCTGCTTTTCGTTCTGCGTATGCGCTCTGTTTGGCTACAGTTTTTCTAGTGTACGTGCAAAACCCTCGAGTGCACGTGTACTGCAGCTCCTGTTCTAGGCTTTGACGGCATTGTCGAAGGTATGTTTTAGAGGCCCCAGGACGAATACGTGAAGAAGGAAATGTCATCAAAACGCGATTCTTACATGAGGCACAGATTCGAGCCTGTTTGTGCTGTCCTATCATTATTCGCGTCTCTGTCCTGTTTGTGCTGCAATATATCTGCCAACACGCATTAAGCCGGCCAAGAAACCGTGTTGTTAGGCTTTTTGGACTAAGTATCAGATAATTCAGGATGCTTTTAGCAGTAAGTCATGCTTTGGATGAGGCACAGGTGGTATATTCGGTAGCGAAGAGTTGTTTACGCTGTACCTTTAATCTGACGACATGTCTACGATATTTTTTAAGCTTTCTTCTCTTTCCCTAAGTACACTGCGCAACGACGGGCGTAAGAGAAGAGAGGCACCATAAGTTGAGAAAGAAGGTTCTCGCACCTTCGCAGACCTGGTTTACCCCCGGAGCGTATCCGGCGAAGCAGCTGCACTCGAATCCACCCACGGTGTTCGAGCAGCGGCCCTTGTCGCAGACGCCCGGCTTCTCGGAACATTCGTCCACGTCTGCGTGGCGCCGCCAGGACGGGAGGGGAAAAAGTAATTTAGGTCAGGCAGGCGGACCTCACGCCGTATATCGCACAATGCTGTAAAACGTGAATCCAAACTCTACACATAACGGAGTAAAAAGGGAGAAAATTTGTCTTCTGGCGCCCACCCTTTAAAAACGGGAGTTTGCTATAGGAGAGCTTACTCCCTGTTTTACTCCCATATAGGTGTATTCGTGTTTAGAGTGCTGCAGGCGGTTTTCACTACACTCTAAACACTAATACACCTATATGGGAGTAAAACAGGGAGTAAGTTGTCCTCTAGCGAACACCCTTTTGTAAAAAAGGAGTGCGTTAGAGGACAACTTACTCCCTCTTTACTCCTCTATGTTTTAGAGTGTAGGTTTCAGAGTGTGAGAAGGCAAGTCGCCCACGTTTGCCTTGTGCCAACTTTGACGCCATTAGTCAGCTATTATCTTACCTCGTTTCCTGGCGCTTTTTAGCAAGAAATTCTTAACTGCAGCAAGCTGCTTTTGTTTTCAATGGGCAGGAGCTAGCGTTAACGCAAGTGGATGGCACTCAAACGCAGGCAGTTAGTAAGGCTAGACTTATGCTCTTACACTTACGCCTCAAATTAGACATACTGCGTTTGAAATTGCAGGCGTCGTCCGTACAAGATATGAAAGGCTGATTAATACATAGGAAGCACCAGGTAGAGTAAATTGCACAGTAGCTAGGTGGGCGAGTTTGTGATACTTATTCGTATTAGTTTTTTGCGCTGTTAATTTTGGGCAGTAAACCGCCGCTTCAGCATCTGTTTTTCAAGGTAGCATGGCAAATCCTTTTGTCGTAAGTCATCTGCGGCAATGCGCGGATGTTGCAAACCCTTGGCAACAGAAAGGTGACTCACCGACGCAGCCTCGGCCCGACGTGTCCAGCTTGAATCCCGGCTCGCACTCGCAGCGGTAGGAGCCGTCCGTGTTGATGCACTTGCCGCTCTTGCAGATGTCGGGCGTCATCACGCACTCGTCGATGTCTTCAAAGTGTAAAGGGAAGAGGATGTGGAGGGCGAAGAATAAAAAAAAAAGTCGGAACAATGTGCACTTTTATGACAGTGTGATAGGAACCAAATTTTCCGTCTTTTTAGCTCGACTCAATTACAGTCAACTCCTTTGCTGTTGCGCTGTGCCCAAAACTGATTTGATGTCTTATATTCCCGGGAACGGGTGTGTCTTGAACAGCTGCCTAGAATAACTAGGCTGGCTAGGAAAGCTTCCGCGTACGTCCTGTTTTTTCTTTGTGTGTACGCCAACAGTGCTAAAGAATTTCGCCTTTGTGCCTATACCCTTTCACTGCGTGGAAAGCGGGCGATTCCTCTGAGGTTCTAGACTAAAAAAATCAATTTTGATTTTCACGTAACTGGCAACGAGGACAGTCGTATAACTAAAACACGAGAAGACGCAAAGCGAATCGCTTTCAGGCTGGACATTTTTATAACTGGGTGGATTAACTGGGAGTTATTATAATTCGGAGGAGGAAATAATTCTCAATAATTACGATTTATATTTGGCAGGCTAGAGCCAATATTTGCCGAGCAACGGGACCAGCTATACCTTACTGCTACTGTAGGCATGTTTTTTTCGCTACAAAAGTACGCGTCTACCTCGAGTTCCGCAAAAATTAATGAATTCAGTAGAATGAAACCTTGTTTCGAATCCGCATTTTTGCGCCCGATTGGCGCGGTACCCCGCTGAGCTTTGTGTGGTGCGGTAAGTTTGCGAGAAACAAAAATAAAGATAATGTAGAATTACAAAGCTGTTTTGTCATCCAGCTTTCTGCACTTGACAGTGTTAACATGCACCAATCGCCAGTAGATACGTCTTCGCCTCTGCGCGGACGGCCAGTGGCTCTCGTTCATTTCATTTCTTTGCGATTTGTTAAGAACATAAGTGTTTCTATTAGATTGACGTTTAGTTTGACAACGCCGAGGAAGGCGCTTCATTATCAATATAGCTAAACAGCCTCCACAGCATCCTTTCGCAGTAACCATTCTTAATTCGATTGCAAGTATAAACATGTATAACGTACTCCACTGTCTGCAAACGTAGCCCCGAAGCCGAGTATAAACAAACAACTCTTATAGCGTAGCCACTGCTGAATAACGTGTCTCCATAGTGCCCATATGTTTACAGCTGCGTCGACTATAACTTAACCTAACTCTCTGTTTCGTGCTAGTTTGGGGAAAAGATGATGCTTACCCAACGTGGCGCCGTCGACTTCCACGAAGCCGATGCCCAACGGACATAGCGCCCTGAAACTGCCTTGTTAGGCACCGAGAAAAAAAAAGCATCAATTCGCAGCTTGCATCGCCATCTTGATCAGTGTCATGAATAGACTGCAAGCGCTTAACAGAAAAAGGAGTCGAAGAGAAGGACGACCTCTGAACAAGGTTCATGTTTGTACAGTATACTTCACCGTTCCTCAATATATGTACAGCCTTTGTCAAAAGTGACCGGGCACAGGTGGTTTCTTTCTTAGCCGCGTAGCGAAGCACTTACGGCAGCCCTTAAGCTATGAATCTGTATAGAGTGAGGTGAGCCCTTGTCCTCACATTTTTACATCTTTCAGTCCTGGGGGCTGCCGTAACGACTCCATTATACAGCTGAGAAGCGAAAACCTGTTGCTTGGTTACTTTTGACGAAGAGGGTACAACCTTTATTGAATGATATTGTTAATATCATTGATTCGTTATGCTTGCTGTTCGCTTTTCCATTGATGTGAGGCATTTGGTGGATGGCTGCACATTTATTGAAGCGGAGAAAAAAAAATAGGACGGAAAATAACCACAAGGCTCAAGATTACGGCTCACATTCCTTACTCTTGTTCCTCTCTCCTTCAATGCGAGTATAAGAAACAACCTGGAATAAGTACGTGATTTCGTTAGTCGTTTTATTCAAGCTTCGTAAGAACTTCTACACGCCGCGGTGGCTCAGCGGCAATGATTTTTGGCTGCTGATCCCGGCGGGTTCGAG
This sequence comes from Amblyomma mixtum, assembly GCF_055824585.1. Lineage (NCBI taxonomy): Eukaryota > Metazoa > Arthropoda > Arachnida > Ixodida > Ixodidae > Amblyomma > Amblyomma mixtum. The sequence continues at coordinate 19,745,000 of NC_143016.1, forward strand.
TCCCAGCGGCAGTGGCCTCATTTCGATGGAGGTGAAATGCAAAAGAGCCCGTGAGGTGTGTGACGTCAGCGCTCATGAAAGAACCCCGAGTCATCTAAACTAATCCGGAGCCTTCCACTACGGCGTTCCTCACAGCCCATGTGTCGCTTCGGGGCACTGAACGCCACATTAAAAAAAAAATTCATCACAAACTCTTTGACGATTCATTCAAAAATAATACAGAAATTATTCAATATTTTTTACTTTGTTTTACAATTTTTGAACTTTCAAAATTCTTTGCAACTTTTTTGTTTATCTTGCCACATGTTTATGCATCAGTTTTACATCTCATTCTTCCGGCTCTACGTCGTACCTTATGAAATGAGAGCAACGTTGGCGTCCCGATAATCATAGCCAAATCAACAGCAACGAAAAGAGGGCGTTTGAGTGAAGACATCTCGCCCGAGTTGTTTTTCAAGCAGGCAAGCGTAGCAGGGGGCGGCAGAAAGTTATGTGGGCGGATGAGATAAAGAAGCTTGCGGGGATAGGGTGGCCGCAACTGGCAAATTACAGGGTTAATTGGAGAGACATGGGAGAGGCCTTTGCCCTGTAGTCGGCGTAGCCAGGCTGATGATGATGATCGAAAAGAGGATAGAAAAGGAATCCCCTCGGTGTTCTCAAAAAGAATATTAAACGTTAACGAGGACGGCAGGGGCTTAGGCGCAGTTGTGACATTTTGAATTTTGCTGGAATATGATGACCATGGCTGACTCAAAGGAAGAAGTTTCGCATACCAACGGAAAGAGTTCTTTGTCTTAGCGCTTCCGTCAAGAGGACTTACCCTTGGGGACAGCGATAAGCAGCTCACGTATAGGTCTTACCGATTAGGCAGCGTCAGCCATTTATCGGCAGTCGTAACCTTTTCAGACAAGATTAACGATTTTGATTCAGAACGAATTTTTTCTCCCTAAATTGCAGAAATTGGCCTCAAGAAAGCCAAGTCATTAGCTTTAGAGTGAAAAATGCCAACAAATAATTTTTTACACGCACAGAAAAAATTTCTGGCAAACCGTTGAAATAATTGAAAAGTGAAGTATTAAAACATCATAATTGATGAAATCGGCACCTTATGGATCGCGGAATCGTTTTGTGTACACAGTGTACACAGTTGTGTACGAAGCGTCTTAAAGGAACCCTGAAATGGTTTAGATAGGCATATTATATTGCAAAACATCTGTAGAGGGTGTCTTTGTAGATATTTGACAAAAATGTTTAAAGCTCCGCGTGGATCCTATAGTTTCGAAATAATTTTTGACAATTGCTGCTAAGAGTGCCCGTCTGCCCACTGACGTCATCTGGTAGGGGAGGCGCGGTCGGTGAGATGTCGCTCAAATCGGTTGCGATCTAGAGTCAGTGGAAAATTTTTGAAAGTTATTACAGTGACTTTATTGCGAGCTACTGCGAGCAGCAATTTTTAAAAATTATTTCTAAAATATAGGGTCCGCGCAGAGATTTAAAATTCGACTCGAATACCCACAAAGACTACCTCTACAGATCTGTTGCACTATAATATGCCCATCGAAATCATTCCAGGGTGTCTTTAAGGTGTTTACGAGATCACAAGACGGATGAAAATAACTGCTACAGTGGAAGATGGTGTGAGACAGGAAAGCGGCCCGCTAACGACGACAGTTCATGGCGGGCGCATCCCCTGGAGGTCTCAGGGCTCCAGCACTCACTCTCGGTGGGAGACGGGCAGCGGGTGCAGAGCGAGTCACCCCAGCCGGCCGAGCCGTGCATGCAGCAGCACTCCTGGCGGCTCATGTTGCCCGGTCGGGGTTCCGAGCACCGGTCCCGGTGGTAGCGCAGGAAGCACTGCTTCTGCCTCGTGTCTACAGGAACAGAGGGGAAATGGAGAGAGGGAAAGGAAGGCACGTGGGTACGAAGTGAAGTACAGAGAGTCATAAACGAGGCGATATTCACAACGAAGGCATTACCCTCGAAGGGAGCTCCGCAAGGCTTCTTCTTGAACTTAAAGCACAATGAAAATTGGCAGGCGTGGTAATTTGAATGTAGCCAAAGGAAGTTTTTCTCCGAAGCACCAGACTGCGTAACGAGCCGATCAGTGTAATGAGGCACAATGGGGTCGCGTGCTGCTAATGAGCGTACTCGTTAGAGGAATTCTGTGACGTCGGTTAGCACCGGGTAATTATCGCCCTAAAGTTGGTGGATGAATGCTTTATTGTGTTCTCATAGTTTGTTAAGTTTTGGCGACGGTTCCTGCTTTTTAGTGGCGGTATGTTAAAATAACTGCGCAGATAAGATTGGCGTACTCGGTATAGGTTATTTCTTTTTTTACGAAAAGCTTCACCGGGCAAGCGACTCAAAGTTTTTGCGAGGTTTCCTCTCACGCTGTGGCATTTTCACGCTTTTAATTTTTTCAAACATGATAATGTGGAAACCGATTTCTTTATTCTTCTTGCAAAAGCGTGCCCTTTCCTTATGCTCGCGTTTAGTATGGCTGCTTGCATTGAAATGCTTTATGTATCGTTTTAGAGTTGGGCGATGTAGGATTCCAGATCAACGATATCAACTCTTGTTTCTTCAGCGCGTGGCGAAAATAGTGACAGTTAATTTCTCTCCTGTTCCCGACTCTCACTCAAGCACACCAACAGGTTTTGGCCACCCAACAATCCTGCTCTTTATAGAGGATTCCAAAACCACAGTTGTCTGTACGTTGACTCTCCATCTCTCGACATCACTGCTTATGCCATAATAAATGCTAGACACTCTTTGAAAAACTGGTCAATCACTTTGCAGTGTTTAGCGCTTGTAACAACCCTCATGACAAAAAAAAAAAATCCCAAAGCAAGGCCTCCGTACCGATGCAGGTCTTTCCGTCGGTGGAGAGCCTGAACCCTGGCGGACAGGTGCACGTGAAGCTTCCGCGGGTGTTGGAGCACACACCTCCCATGCAGAGTTGCGGGATGGACAGGCACTCGTCCACGTCTGCGCAGGTCAACACACACGACTCCGGTGAGGGAGGAGAGGAGACACTGGGTGCGGCCAAGGTCCGAGCTCTTAGGCGGACATGTCTCGATATTACGAAATCCTCGTCTTAACGTTTTTCAAAGCTAAACTGTGAATCGAGCGCGCCCGCACCCACGCAGTGGCGGCCGCTGTGCGACAGCTCGAACCCTCTGGGGCAGGTGCACTCGAAGGCGCCCTCGGAGTTGCGGCAGCTGCCTTCCTGGCACATGTCGTGGTCGCACTCGTTGATGTCTGCGCAGAAAAAAAGAGGGTGTGAAAAAAGCGAAAAAGGCCTAAATGCTGCAAATGGGTGCAGCGGCTCGACTCCGCTGGTTAGTCGAACCATCGCTTCCCGACAGGCAAGCGAAGGATTGCTTGTGTCTCACCGACGCAGCTGCGCCCGTCGGGGCTGAGCTCGTAGCCCTTCTGGCATTCGCACTGGAAGCTGCCGATGGTGTTCCGGCAGCGGCCGTTGTGGCAGATGCGGTACTGAGTCCGGCACTCGTCCACGTCTGTCGTGAGGGAAGTGTAAGGGACATGTACTTTCATTTTACTTAGAACTGATTTAGCCACAGATAAGAGCAGCTTCACGAGGCACCTGTTTTTCTTTTTTTTTTCAGGCAAAGAGTCAGTGTTTCCAAAGTTGTAGAGGTAGCCCTCTTTATCTTCGCATGTTTGGTGAGGTAACCTACAACCAACTCACCGGTGCAGTCGTTGTTGGGAGACAGCTGGAAGCCGGGATTGCAGACGCAACGATAGGAACCCGGAGAATTCTCGCAGATTCCGTTAGCGCAGATTCCAGGTCCCCGTGTGCACTCGTCGTAATCTGCGACAGAGGTACATTACGGCATCACGAAACATGCAAGAATGTACTGCGGCGTTTAAAAACCGTCACTATTCCCCGATTTAATAAACGCACTGCAGCGCATTGCTTCGTCTGCATGGCAATGAAAAGTGTCATGACTTTTGGCGGAGGCATGACCGCTGGATCCGTTTCGTAATATATGGGGATCCTATTGCTATAAGGCTCATAATTATAAGCCAAACGAAAGCGTAATAGAATCACTGCACACAGAAAATATTGCGTCGTCAATGTCGACTAGTGTCCTCCCGTGAACGCAGGTAGCGTAGCGTATTTCATGCTGTGACATGCCATATAAATGAAGCGTGTCGCGCCATGGGACTGATATACTGTAATGCGGTCGCACACCGGCTGCAATTTCCGTAGCGATCAGTGCCATACACGGTATAGCCGGCGAAAGTGGACAAAATAAATAACACGTGGGATATGTGTCAACCATGCCTGTAGTTTGAATGATTAATATTTGAGTTGTAATTAATATCACAGTCGTACCCAAGAACGTTTTGGATCACTGTGCAGGCAGGTATACACCTTCGTGTATTAACTTTTTTTTTGTTTTAGTTCGAAAGCACCACTTCACGAGGTGTAATCGGCTCACCGAGTTTGTGTGAAGCTTGACCTTGAAGGTAACTTTGACAAAACTATGCATAGCAACAGCCCGCGCAGAAATAAAACAAATATTGCTGTGTCTGGGTTTCGAACCCGCGGCGACGCGAACAGATCAGCATCGCTGGACACTGCACGAGGGCACTGTGCTACCGCCGATCACGCCTCCTGTTAAACTGCAACACACTCTCGCGCTGTACATTGCACTTTGACGTCTTCATCAACCTCCCCATCTGCGGCGCGAACACATCAGATCAGCTTAACCTCGATCAGAGCTTAACCTGAGTCTAATATCGTCGCCAGACGTGCCGACGACTCAGCAAAGCAATGATATGAGCCAGTCAGGCTAAGCACATGCTTTCGCACATCTACTCAGTTTAACTACGTTAAAACCCTACAACTTTTTGAGTAAGAGTTTTTGGTACCATTCAAATAAACTGACATCTGAGCGAATAAACGTTTCCTCCTACCAACACAGGTGTCTCCAGTAGGGGTGGCATAGTAGCCTGGGTTGCAGGTGCATTGGAAACTGCCGTCCAAGTTGACACAAACTCCGTTCTGGCAGATGCCTGGCTTCTCGGAACACTCGTCCACATCTGGAATGACAGACGTTTCTTTTCATCATCAAATTCTAGACTACTCGTGTCTCGGTAGATCTCAGCAAGGAAAGAGAGCTTTCTTGATATACAGCTCAGGACAAGGAAACGTTCAGAAAACCACAACAAGATCTCTCCGCTACCGAAGCTACTTGGGGAAGGCATAAACGTCCGGGAATGCAGCATGCGCACTTTCGGCTTTCCTGACAACGTCCATAAGTTTTAAGGCTCCCGGCTTGGCTAGATAACAGCAGCACATAATGACGTATGTAAATGTTCTGACCGTCATTAATGGGCATTGCTTGCTGGATGATTTATGAATAGGCGTATTGCGGCGGTTTCTACAGGACGTTTGTTTCGGACACATATAGCATAGAAGAGGCGAACGAAATGCTAAAAGCATGAGTTCCGAGCGAATAGGATGGACACGCAGACAGTAAACAAGGAAGAAGAATTTGGGCAAGCGGAAAGTTGGGCAAGTTGAATAACGTTCATGATGTAAAAAATAGCGCACAGGGAACACAAGGGACGGAAAGTAAACGACGCAGACAAGCGCTAACTCGCAACTGAGGTTTATTGCTGACGCGCGCAATATAAGGTAGTCACTTTAAAAGCATAAAACAAAAACAACCACAAACAGTCCCTCCTCGAAAGACCAAGTCAGAGGAAAAAATTGAAATTGAAGCATCAGGCGCCACTCATCGCTGTGGAAGATCAGTCAAAAAACCGTTATCAAAAAAGGAATTCAATGCAACGCTGAGGCTAAAAAATCGATTTCACAGTCTGCCAAGTTAACAGAGGGCTCACTGATACACGGATTCCGACATTTCCTAATATGGTATGCCTCCATTATCTCGCGTACGCGCTGATCACGATGTCTGAAAAGTATGACGGTACTAGAAAAAATCGGTTTGCAAATTTTCCCCTTCTGCTCTTCTTTTTTGCTACATTCCCGGCAATGCTCATGAAGTTAGCGCTTGTCTGCGTCGTTTACTTTCCGTCCCTTGTGTTCCCTGTGCGCTATTTTTTACATCATGAAGAATTTGGGGAAAATTAGTGAAGGAGCCCCATGTGCGACCGCCGCAGTTGAGAAGAACCACCGGGAGAAAATCTTTGTCCAGCTGCAGGCATAATTCAACTCTGCGCCGACGTAAGCATTACGGGCGACCCATTTCCGTGATCTTGCGTCCACCAAAGACACTGCGTGCGACTGTTCTCACTTGTATAATAGTACACATTTTAATCAATTAAAGGAGATGAGATTTCTCATAGAAGTTTCATGCAGCTTTTGTATTCGTTACTGGTGCTCAAAGAGCCAAAGGAAAAGAACCACTCAACCTCGGATCCATAAAGCGAGCAATGTCGGTACTGACCTTGACAGTCGCGGCCGCTCGCCGATAGCTTGTAGCCGTCCGGACACTGACACTTGTAACTTCCAGCGGTGTTCACACAGGAGGCCGTTCCACCGCATAGTCCACGCGTTGTTTGGCACTCGTTAACATCTGCGTAGTCATTGGACGGAACCAATGTAATAAGTTAAGAAACATCTTGCGATGTCGAAGTTAACGCTTGGGACGGAGAGTAACGAGGACAAAAGTCGTTGTGGCAACAGAAGTTCGCAAAACAGAGACAGAGATAACCGGGCTGATTCCAGTTTTTTAGCTCGTCTCATTAGACGCCGATGTTTTCGCGTTTTTCGAGAATGCGAAAGCACTGAAAAAAAAAAAGATAATAGGAATACCTTTAGGGTGTGATAGTTTGTACGTGGGACTTCATAACTCAATATTGTACGAGTTCAAATGGGGCAACCTGATCTCGCGCAAATGTACGTATTATTTCGACTGGCAACAGCGCTTGGTTAGGTGTACAGACACAAATTTTTTGAGGTGTCAGTTTTTTGCCTTAAAAATTGCCTGCGGATCTAGTAATCATGAGAACAAGCTTAAAACACCAGTGCACAGCGTGAATAATTAATTACGAACTATTTTGTACTGACAGTTGCGATTTCGGTTGGCGTCAGCGCTTGACGTCACGGGCGACCGGCCAACCTGGGCTACCACATTCCTAATGACGTCGACGTCGCCAGAAAGCAGTGGTTGATCCTGTCAGCAACCACTGTGTTCGTTGAGGTCACAATAACTTGGGCAAGTGCACCTTGACGTCACTCGGTGCGAATCGAAATGCGGAGCGCCTCCTCGGACGACATTCTGAATCAATTTAAATCCTGTCCCACTTGACGCCTATGACTGAAACTTGATAGAACGCCCATGAAACAAAACCATATCATTTGTTAGCGTTAGAAATTTTGTATGTGTACCCATTTAACAGGAAAAAAAAAACGTTTATACTATCGCAACTGTTCCTGTAATTAGTCCACGCTGGCCGTGGCATACTTCTGTGCTCGTGGTGTTAGGAAATCTGTAGCGCCTACGTCTCTAACTAAAACCTGAATCGCTCGTAGTCAAGTTCGTCCTGGCTTCTGAAGTGTAGTGTCTGGCAGTAAAAGTCCTTGCTGCGAGGGACGAACTTATGGGACGAAGTGTGGGATGGGAGCCAGTCTTGGAGTTTTTGGAGTTGTTTTATTATTACAATTCGATCGATAAAAGTGCACCCTCTTTCACATGCAAGCACCTACTTTACGAGACGAACTGCTTCTCGAGCATACCAGTCGGAACTACGGAAGCCTTACCTCTAAACAGCCTCGCGATATCAGTAACAGCGCACAAAACCAGACGAACGGCGGCCGACCAGTGCTTCTTACCAAGCCTGCGATTGAACAGATGCTTTACGATCACAAAAGGTAGCCACGCAAAGTCTTCATGACACAATACGCTGATTGTCTTGCTACATATATTGTTCTTTAATATCGACTGGCGGAATTAGTGAGGAGAGCTGGCCGCTCGAGACCATCGCACGCGATGCCCGCGGGGATAAGTAGTCCGTGCTCTCACCTTCGCACATGAGCAGCTGCTCGTTGTACGTGTACCCGTCGTAGCACTGGCAGTGGAAGCTGCCCACGGTGTTGGTGCAGTGGCCGTTCTGGCAGGCCATGCCCTGGCACTCGTCAACGTCTGCACATTGGGAGCGAGACGCACGTTAATCTACGCCGCTATTCTGCGTCGGGTTGAACTGGATAGTCGAACATTCGCGTGCTTACCATCCACTTCCAAGGTGATCGGATTCATGATGGTTCCTACCATGCTGGCGGCGCACAGCTTGGCGTATTGCGCTGCGTCACGGCACACAAGAAAAATTTGGTTATGGGGTTGTTATGGGGTTATGGGGTTGTTATGGGGTTATGGGGCCTAATGATGGACAAGCAACTAAGACCATCACCTGACAAACACAAGAATAAATGTGCGCGTTTATTTTATACTAAAATGTGCTAAATAAATTTTAAAAAACACCTTAGTTCACTTGACATGCTTGCATCTTCGTGCGGGAGATGGGGCCTGTGCTTTGTCTTGTGAGCGCAATCTATACTTCATGTCACGAGCTGTTTGCAGCATTGTGAAGGCTGCGGTGGTCTGAGCCAATTAAAACAGCCTGCGCTGCCCGCTGATTGGTTGCCGTCTCAGTGCGCATGCGCAGACGACGATCATGCAGACGATGCCGCAGTGCCCAACGCTACTGTTAGCTGCGCTGTTGGCCAAAGACTCTATAGTCCTTACGAAAACATGTGACATCTGGCACACTTTTGTCATGCAGCTCGGATAACGAGGACCTCTCTCAAGCTTTTCTTCTTTCATGCTCGGCCGACTCGGCGGACGCCATGGTTACGGATCGCGGCGCACCACTTTGCACCAAGCCTTCGCAGTGCTGTATTCGTGCGCGAACTTTCTCTATCTACGATTTTAACCGCTGAATGAAGCACTCGCTGTATACTTTCAAAACGCCATCCTGAAGTACCTTTTCAATTACTACAATAATTGTATGGAAAATAGTTACAACACTGCTAAAATATTTCAGGGACTATTTGTTTAGTTCCTCGGCCCTGATTAGAAGAGAGAGCTCTACCCTTCGCAGTGTTGCAAGCAACTTGTGAGATGAAGTATAAATGGTTCGAGCCAGTGAACTCGCTACTCACGCGTGTTGGGCTGAGGGCAGGGTTGGCACTGGTGGCCCCAGGCCTTGCCAATCGAGCAGCAGCAGGTCATCTTGGTCTGGTTGGTCATCATCGCGTGGCTGCACACGGGCGGCTGCCGCAGGTCCACCACGTGGTAGTGCTTGTAGCACAGGTCCTTACGCATGTCTGCGCAGGCACACCTTGATAAACGCCCGCAGTACATGCACACGCACTAGCACTGCCGGGCACGCAGTAACGAGCACTACATTGTGCTCTGTCACGGCTAGTTAGCGATCTGGCGTTACAATGTGCATGCCAGCGCACGCAGAAACAAAACAGTAGGCGCATAAAAATGGGTGTCGCAGCGCGCATATTTGCGTTCTGTACGGCATCTAACGTAGAAAACAACTTAGCGCAGGTGAGGCGAATTAAGGAGAGAAGGAGACACCCAGTGAATCTTGATGTGAAATGAATATGAAGTCCTCGAAGAGTGTGAGCAAAGCGTGAACGTATGTGCGAAGTGATTTTGCTCATCTTTTTCACCTGCAATCAGGTGAATTACTCTCGCAGTATGCTTCAATAAGAAATCGTCACTTACTTCAGCTGCTCTGCATATTTCAAGCGCACACGCATTAGTTACTCTGCGGTGTGCTTGCAACGCAAAGTCGGTTATTTTTGTTTGATTGCTTTTGTTTGTATGAGATTCATGCACGATTGCCGCGCTGCGCGTACAGCTGAGAACGGAACGGGCTGGCGCGACTGAATCTTACCCACACAGGTTTTTCGTCCGGGCACGACTACGTAGCCGGGCGGGCAGTAGCACACATAGCTTCCGTCGCTGTTGTGACAGGTGCCGGGGCCGCAGGCGTCCGGGTAGACCTGACACTCGTCCACATCTGCGCCGGAGAGAGTGCGCCAAGGGAGGGGAAAGAGTTACCACTTTTGAAGTGTGGAATGCACTTTCTGTCATATAGATTATTTACGTTCTTGAGTACTTTGAAGATATTCGCACGCTATATTGCTCCGTGATTGGCTAGCGCTGTTCCTGCTGTGTAATTGGCTAATGTGATGCTCGGCGGTTAGCTAGCGCAGCGGCACGTACCAGTCATAAACATTTTCATCTGAATATCTAATATTTATGGCCAGGTGCGGGATTAACTGAGCTATTCGCACGTAATATCGCCCTTTGATTGGCTGACGCCTTTCTACGCATAGGTGGGAGATGAATTTTTTACCGGTGGGTCCGAAGGTGCACCCAGTTCTTTTGCATTAGCAGTATAATCTTCTTAACAGTACAGTTATCTGATACTGCTGAAACTGCTGTGGAGCAGAAATGAAACCGTGGATCAAGTGCTGTACTAACGAGTTTCTTTCGCGCTATGCAGTTCCAGACAAACCTTCAAACACCGTCTAAAAGTCGGTGACAGACAGTGTGCTCAATGAAACGAGAACACCTTCGCCGAACAGTCGAATGAACGCATTTAGAATCTTAGAGATCTTTATTTGATAATGTTAGGTGTTTGGCCGAGTACATGAGAAGACCTATCCGAATTTCATTTTTGCTTCGTTTCGTTTCTTTTACTGCGACTGCAGTGGGAGGACCATTACGCAAAATCACGGCGTGGGCGCATGAAACCGAAGGCTGCGCTTGTTAGACTTGTTGAGGGGAGACAGCAGCCCTGGCACGACTTTTCTGCTTTCTCTTCCCTGACGAGAGCTGCGCACATTAGTGCTCTTCGAAGTCCACTCACCGACGCAGTTGCGCTGCGTGTCGTCCAGCGTGTAGCCCTCGGGGCAGACGCAGTGGAAGCTGCCGAACGTGTTGGAGCAGCGGCCGTCGTGGCACACGTCCACAAGCTCCTCGCACTCGTCCACGTCTGTGGGAGCAAGCGTGGAACAGAAAGCCACGCGTGAGTGGGTGTGATAGCTTTCAGTGTTTGGTACCGCACTTGTCGCTGTCGAAACTCGGATTCCCATGTTCGCTGCTAGCCAGAACGCGGTAATTGCGGAATCCAGAGAACTCCATTGCCAAGCTTATTCCTGTGCTTTAAGGCAGAAGCGAACATGCACACAGAAAAAAAAAGAAAAGAACAATTGAGATAAAAGTGGCGTTAAAAAAGGGAAAAAGAAGCGCGTAAATTATAGCTGCTTTTATGGTGTCATATGCACTTCAGAGTTTTTGTAGCGCTTGGTACGCACATATACTAACTTCGTGTTTCCGTGGTGGTGTAAATTTAATTGCACTAAAGCCCCGAGAATGCTACTTTCTTGAGAACTGCGCAAATTACCTGTATTCTGAGGTGAAAATGTGCAGCGTTTCTAACATTGGCATTCGCTGCTGTAAGTTTAGCCGAAACTATAGTCGGATACAACTGAAGTCTGCAGTGAAGCTCCGCCCACATTCCTCCATGGAAAAAAAGTAGACCGCTGTTAAAACTTTTTTTTTGTTATCTTAACAAGAAGCTAATAACAAGAAAAAAAATTACAAGCTCTGGAATTTTGATACCTGACTTGTTTAATATAGTGAAACATTAAAAAATTGATTTCATTTACTCTTGTGATTGGCCACCGGAGTAATGCAGTTCGCCGCAGACCGTGACACAGTGTTAGCAACTGCTGTTTTCTAAAGTTGTCTTCTACTATAGAAAGGTGAGTGTGCGGCTCATTCCGAGTACCGTCGGTCCTGACCAGTTGTACCCCGTTAGTGTAAGTCGACAAATGGTCACAGCTCTTCCTTCAGGTGGTAGCTGTGGCGTTGCCATGTACCTTCGAGTGCGACCGTGATCTGGTTTGGTCGGAAGCCGGGACCACCGGGGCACAACTCCTTGTAGGCGGCTGAACAGGAAAAAAAAAAAAAAAGGATGTTATCGTTGTGTCTTAAGATGCAAACTTTACGGCGTTGTTAGAAGAATACACAGGTGTAACAGGAATAAACTAAATTTTACGATAAATGCACGCAGTTGCACAGTCTATTTATTAGTGCGAAAACATTATATGGCTCGTTGGCAACAAACCCGGCGGCGTTGATCAGCAGTAGTGGTCCGAAAACCCTGCAGTGACGTCACCATCATCTCGCATGACGTCAGCAGTAGACCATCAGATAGTGACGTCCACAGCAAAGGAAAGCAAAATTTCTTCCGAAGACGCGGGGAATTGAGCCAAGGACCTTCAGACTGCGAGGCGAAAACGCAAGCCATAAACCACAAAACCGCAAATTTTTTTGGCGAATAAAGTTGAACTTAGTGTATGCGTATCCTTTCGAAAGTATGCTAATGTTTAGCAGTGTCATTAGAAAGGAAAGAATCCTTAATGAACCTCGCAACAGAGCTCACGATGAGACAATGCTTTCGCATTCAAAACACGTAAGTAGTTTTAAGTGGCTTCCGTAGTTGTTTTACGATTAGTTCTCTACACTAATAAAAAGAGTATCCGGTTAATATGCTTCAGATAAAATTGCCTGTATTGCGCAGTCCCATGATGCTGTCCTCATCGAAATGCTACAGTTCTTACATGCCACGTCACGAACTGCTGACAGTCTGAAAAGAAGCATGGCCTCATCCTGCAAACACTGTGAGAAAAGCACTACAAACGTTTTCTACAAGAAAGTGTTATTGTTCACAGTAGGGTCATAGTTTTTGCTTTTATGTCACTGAAATAATACTTTTTCAGCATTTAAACTCTTAATCTCAACTGCTTCGAAGCTATTCTCTCTGTAACGATAGATGGATACCAAGGGACGGAGGGGTGGAGGACAATAAAAACATTTATTATTCAGATTTATGGGGCTTTCCCGAGACCGAGGTTGATTGAGGAGGCATATGTGCGCTCTAAAAAGAGATCAGTGGGAAATGTGCCGAGATGGTCTCGCGTATACTCTCTGGCCGACCAGCGCACATTTATAGCGAAGTGCTAATTCGAACTTGAACTCCGCTCCGATTGCTACTGATGAATCGCCATTTGGCAGCCTTGTAGCACAGCTGCTGTCTTTGTTTTCTTGATGTGGCAGCGTCGAAATCAGTAAATGGGTGCTTCGTCCGCGCTTTTCGTCATTAGTTCCCTATTAAGCCGAGTTATATACCCTACTTTCTCTCCTCATGTGAGACTGCCTTTAATAAGTACGCATCGGCCACAGGAATACACAGAGCGAGTAGCGATTTTTCTGCTTGAAAAGGGTGTAGGGCGTGTAATTCATGATCGCATCGCTCATTGGGCGGGGTCAGTTGCACACACAGGAGCTTCTAAACCGCCGGACCTAAATTCAATTGTTTAAGATTCTGTAATAAAGTAAATCTCTTGACTCGACTGGAAAACGACACCAGCGGGTTTTGGAGGAGAATATAGGACACCGCTGCATCTAAGACATATACAAACTGGCACTACTGTCTCCCACTGTCACTGTTTTTTTGAGAATACGACGGTGCAATACTGCTGCAGCTATCGGACACATGGTGTAAGTCCAGTGCTTGGCAAATAGCTCCTTTAACAACACGGTGTGCACTGTGCTCAAAAGCGAAGGACGAGGTGAGGAGGCAAGTAATGTTGTCTTTTTTGTCGTTTCGTTTGCGCTGCTGATTACAGTATTCGCCATGTTGTCGCTAACATGTGCACAACAAGGTCGCCAACGTAGGCTAACACGGGCCCATCTTTGGCACACACGCACTGGAGTTCTTGGGCGGGCAGATGTCGCAGGCGCGGCCCCACGCGGCTCCCACGGTGCAGCAGCAGGTTGGGCGGGACATGGGCTGGTCCATGGGCGACATGCAGATGCCGCGGCCGTCGAAGTTGCCCCGCACATGCCGGTAGCACAGGTCCTTTCGGGAATCTGGGCGCGCGGGGTGCGCATGCTTGAACACGTGCATTTAAGAATGCAGATTTTACGCGATAAGACTGACTGTGCACCTCCACACAAATCCAATAGCACAATTAAGAAATAACAAAAAACGTTATGCTCCACGGCTCACTGCAATGCAGCTATGTAAAGGCTACTCGAAATTATACGAAACATTAAATTGCCTCCATATGTTGCAGAGAGGCAGGCTGGTATTACCACGTTAGATTCCTGACTTGAGAATGAGGACTGATGCGCAAGTTCTTTGTCATTAAAAATGGCCCCATAGAATGGGGAAGAGGCTGTTATTAAAGAGCACTTTATTTTTTTAACGAAAGCTTTCTCTCCCCTTCTGTTTTCTACAAGTTTGGTGGAAGACGCGCACAGTTCTGAAGACGGGGATCACACTGGTTTGTAGTGTGACTTTCTGACTGCGCAGTATCAAACTCAGGAACGCGAAAAAAAGAAACATTAACTGGCACCTACTACCAACTATCTTTATTCGTTCATTCATATGGCAATTTAAAGGCAGCCATCATCACGTGACAAACCCGGACAAACTAATACCACAAGAGGTTACAAGTCTGGTTCGGGCCAATTGGTTCGGGCTAATTGGTCAATGGTCACATTTACCGCGTCCATATGACCACGTTAGTCAACGGTCATATCGACCGCTGACCAATTAGCCCGAACCAGTTTTCGGAACCTGTTAACGCGTCCCGTTCTAGCCCTGTTTACACAAAAAGCTACTCAAAATGTCGCGAGAGCGTTTCGTATATCCTAGGCGTTCTCGGTGACCTTTGCTCAAAGCGCTGGACACATTTCAAGTTATTTTAGTGCGAAAGCACTTCTAGTCGCATTCGCTGGGATAAAGTGGTGCGTCTGTGTGAAGCCTCTGAGTAGCAAGCATAACTGGCTCATCTCACCTCAATCGCGCGATGATTAGGCGGTGGCGTCCATCTACAAATTCAGGCAGTTATGCGCCGTTTCTTGTCTCAAAACCAGCGGCAGGTTAGGCTCCGTTTAGTTTGAGGAAAAGGAAAGGCGCTTAACTGGCTCTTTGGGTCAGTGAGCACCTCATTCGCGCTTTGTGGTACGTGGCGATGGTCTGAACAAATAAAGTTTTTATGTCTTTTCACCTGCAAGAACTGTTTTCGGACAATATTTTGTGCTTAGCAATGCTAAACCGCCAGCCATTTTTCACTCTCATGGTGCTGCGACCTGGCGAGAGGGTCTCGAGCGCAGGCTGCACAAAGCACCATCGCAACCAGTGGTGGCGGTGGAAAACATTTATATACAGATACACTTAAAGAGGTTATGCACGAGCTGGTCCAGAGGGGGTCAGCCCTTACAAGTACTTGGGGGAGGTCCCTAGTTCGGGACCCCAGTGGCGTCGGCCGCCGCCCGGGCTCGCGCGACCAAGGCCCGTTGGGCCTGCAGATCAGAGCAGCGAGCAGGGTCGCCTCCCAGTCCTCCCGGGTTGGGTTGGGGTGAGGGGGATACCGGACAGTACGAGGCAACTTTGTGTGAGGACAGCGATTTGCCATGACTAATGAAACTGTCGCTGACTCACCGACGCAGCCAGTTTTGCTGGGCGTGAGGCTATAGTTGGGAGGACACTGGCAGATGTACGAGCCTGGCGTGTTGACGCAGCGGCCGTGCAGGCACGACTCTAGGCTGGTGCACTCGTCGATGTCTGGAGGGGAAAAAAACGACAAACAGCATGCAAACCGCTTTCGTTTCTTCCTTTAATTTTTACCCCGCTGTAAACTGTGAAATACAGGCTGCAGCGCGGAGAATAGAAAGCACACAGTTCTCTTACCGGTACAGTTGCCGCCCGTCGAGTCTAGCTGGTAACCAGGGTGGCAGATGCAGCGGAACATGCCAAACACGTTCTCACATTCGCCAAAAACGCATATGTTGTCGAACGCCGTACACTCGTCGATATCTGCAGGGGCAGAAAGGAGCAGAGCACGGTGAGCTGCCAGTCTTCACTTAATGGCAGCCAATAAAAAATACGAATAAGAGCGACGTGCACAAAATGAAACGTGCCTCAAAGTGAACAAGCGAACGTTTCTATTTACGTTCTAAAGAAAACCACAGTGCCCAGCGTCTGTGAAATCTAACCGCAACAATGTCTGCGGCTTAAAGTCAACTGGCAAGCAATAAAAAGGGAACCAATTCTGTGCACCCTCAAAGCAAGAGACATGGAATAAGACAGTCATTACTAAATACAAAGAGGATTTGTGCACGCAATCAAGATCGCAGCGCTTCCAAGCGGCCTCTTACCAACACACGCTCTTTCGTTGTCCTCAGGAGCAAATCCCATGGCGCACTCGCAACGGTAGCTGCCCGCGTGGTTGATGCACTGGCCGTTCTCGCACAGTGACGTCGTGCTGCTGCACTCGTCGAGGTCTGCGAAGCGAGCGTCGTGGAAAAGCAGCTTAGTGGCTGGCGCACATGACCGCTCAAATAAGATGACGCTAGAGACAGCGTCATCCAGATACTTGCCATTTTGTAACTGCGCGTGACGTAGCGTCACGTCATAGAACCATTGCATCGACACACACATGGCGTCTAGTACATTACATCCGCGCTGTCATTGGTTCCACTGCAAGCGGCGTCGTATTGCGCATGCGCAACTATCTACGCATATATTTAGTTTATATAGAACACGGTGCATAATTAGGTCTGCGCACTGACCTTGGCATCGGAAGCCGTTGCCGGTGAACCCGCTGTCGCAGACGCACTTGAAGGAGCCATCGGTGTTTATGCACGTGGCATCGGTGTCACAACCTCCGTTCTCCCTGAGGCACTCGTTGACATCTGCGGAGACGGCGTGCGAAATTATTTGAAAGCCGGAGACTGCATGCGGTCGCGACCACAGAGGCGGGCGTTTCAAACATGAAGAAGAAGACAACGAGAAAGGGCGGGGTAAGCAAGAAACTGCAGCACAGGGGTTAGGGGGCTGCACAAGGCGCGGGGGAGAAACAACAGAACTACGGTGCAGTTATGCGCCCTAGAGGGCCCCTTGTACATCTTCACACTGACGATGTGACCGCAGGAGAAGGCTGATGTTTGTTCACGTGCAGAGCGGGTGTTTCGCAATTTACGGCCTCGGGAGCAAAAAGTGTTTAGCTGGAACGAAGACATGCTATAGCGTATCGAAACTGTTACGCAAGTGCCTGCTTGGAACACATTTCGGGCGCACTAGAAATCTTAGGCTTCATTTTGATGTGACTATAAATGATATGGTAAAAAAAAAAAACATCACGGAATTCGTTTTCACGAGAAATAAAAATTGATTTAATGTGGATGCGTTGCCAGGAAAGCCGCTGGGACGAGACTAAGAACATACCGTCTCCGCGTCTTTTTTGCATGACCTCGCAGAAACTAGCTCACCTGCAAACACTGTCCTGAAAACACGTTTTGTACATACGTTTAACATTGTTTGCACACTGCGTGGTCCTGTTTACCAATGCTGTTACTTGAGAATTGCGCGTCTAATGCAGCATCGCTGGGACTTAGCAATCAAGACGTAAGAAAAGGTACCACACAAAGGTCATTACAAGACGTGCTTCGCTAGGAAGAATTAGTTCGAAATGTTGCCTTCTTCAGTTTGTTAGACAAAAAGGAAAAGCGAAGCGAGGAATAGAAAGAAGAAAAAAAAAGGGGGCAGAGCAAATGAAGCCGAGCGTGCAAAAGCGTTGAAAAAGACCGGCACCTCTGCACGTAATGCCGTCTCCTTGAAAACCGTCGCGACAGGCGCACTGGTACGAGCCATCGGTGTTGATGCAGTCGGCGAACTCGCTGCAGTCGTTCTCGCCGCTGGTGCATTCGTTGTCATCTAGAAAGTGAAAGTGAGGTTGCGGCGTGAATCTCAGTGATATCAATGAATTATTAAATTGTGCTTATTTGTTTTCAAATACTGTTAGCCCTCCCCGGCTGTTAAAGGTGGACATTCGACCAATACAACAAAGTGCCAACTCTTTTTCAAAAGTTTCTAGTGAACTAGCTTTATCAAATACTTGTCGGTCAACGCTATTCAATTCTGTACCTGCTTTTGGCAAAAACGAAAATTTATAGACGTCTGCTCTTGGCATGTAGGACACAACTGCAAATGGATGATTAGTACGAGATTACAGTCTCCAGGATGGCCGCAAATACAAGCTGGAGAAGAAGTTTAATTTATTATGATATATGTGTAACAGTGCCTAGCAATTTTTCTGCGAATAGCACATGGCGGTTATTCTGCTCGTGAAAGAAGTGCTGTTACAGACTGCGTTCTTCCGAACCTGTTGCTAATTTCCATGGGACAAGACAAGACAGCATGTAGAACGCATAGAAGGTGCGTAAAGGGTCTCGAAGCTGTTTCCTTGCAAATGGCTTTAAAAAAAAAAGAGAAAAGGTTGCGTGCTCACCTGTGCAGTGCATGTGCCCCTCCTTGACGGAGTAGCCCGGCTGGCAACGGCACACGTAGGATCCCACAGTGTTCTCGCACCTTCCGTACTGGCAAAGGTTCGGATTTCTTTCGCATTCATCGTAGTCTTTAGGAAAGAGGAGAAAAGTTTTGCTGTAAATTTGGGAACGATTTTGTTACTCCACAAATAAATGGAAATGAAACCACGGTCTCAAGTTGCTCTTTTTGATGCCAGATGCTAATCCGTGTCATCCCAAATGCATCTTCATACGATCATGCGCATCTGGCTAGAAAGCATGCGATCAACACCTTCCTCACTGGAGTTAACGTCCTGAAGAGAGAACGTGATGCAGGGAGCTTAACAAAGTTCTTCGGTCAACCTTTTTTTGCTGCCCGTTTTCACGCGCAATGGCACTCTATTTTGAGTAGACGCCATTGGAGAGTCACAGCAGCAGTTTGGTAGCTACAGAAGAATGTGTAGGAGAGGAAACTCATTTGTGCGGGATGGCGGGTGTAGTCTATCAGAAAATGCTACAAGTTAGGTGCCGAAAGTAGTGTATGCACTGGCAGCACCAGATGACGCCATATGCTGTTGTCTCCGGGTGCTTGTGACGCTATGTAGCAGCCCGGGATGAGGGATTTATTTCCCCAAATTTACTTGCTTCTTTTTTCTCTCGTACATATCACCACTATATTGCTTGGCACTCAAGCCTGCTAGCGGAGCGCCGGTTCACCAGTATTGGATATGGATGCTGATGCTCTTGCATGTAAGCAACCGTGTGCGCTCTTGCCTTCGTCATCGTGGAGGAAACGGTTCCCTCACCGATGCATCCCTTTCCGTCGGGCGCCGTCAGCAGTCCGTCCGTGCAGGTGCAGGTGTAGCCGCCCTGCGTGTTGCGGCACCTGCCGCCGCTGCACGAGTCCAGGCCTCGGGCACACTCGTCGATGTCTGCGAGTAGGGACGGCGTACACGGATTACGACAATGCAACGCGAGCGCGAATGGCGCTCATTCAGGGCTGCGAGTGCAAGCTGGGGTAACAGATACGTTGGGATGCCCGAGTAATCTGCGCTCTCACAAAGTACGCCGGCATGGACAGGATAAATATCGCCGTTGATGACTGAAGGTGACCGTTAAGCAAAAGGCCTTGTTTGATTCGGCTGCCAGGATGTCCACCCTGTGTAGTATGACAAATCAGAACTCGCGCAGGCCCTTTAAACATGGCCGTCACGAGTGCATAAAAGTATCCGACAGGATAACGCCGTCTTTTCAAGACAGAAGAGCGCAGTTTGAGGACAATATTTTAGTCACCAACAAATATCCATGTAAGCGGAAAACTTCCCGCCAACGTAAGCGTGCATTTTAGAGCGGAAGCTCTACTCTTCACATGCAAAACCTCGCGGTCATGTCGCTCCGAAGAATGACCTCCAAGCGGCGGAGTGGGGATGCGGCTGTGACGTCATACCACGTGACTGGCCACGCCTCGGCGCAGCTGCGACGCGCGAAGCCGGCGGCGTTAGCTCGCCTTCTTAACTGCATTGAACGATGTGATTCAACGCTCAATTCGCAGTTGCGCTGTACCACGTGACTCGCCGTTCATCTGATGAGATAATAAAAAGCGCGAAGCTTTGGCGTTCGCAGATAGCCTTGGAGGAGTCGTGCTCTGGAACCAGTGTTTCGGCTTTGTACCGCAGACAGCTGATTGAATCTGATGATTCTTATGATCAAGTCTTCGCTTTAATCAAGCAAGAACCAAGTCAGTTGATATGAAATAAAGTTAAACCGCAGCAAACCTTGTCTGGTCATGCTTAATCCAGCTTCCGCTCTGTAAACCGGGTTCAGCCGGGTTAAACCCCAGCCAGCTTTTTCCAGTCATGTCGTTCACGTCACTGCTGTGCGCTTCGCTTTGGCGACTGTACGGCTGGTGTGGAGCACACTGACCTGTGCAGCTGACGCCGTCCGGCAACAGTTCGAATCCTGGCTGGCAGGAGCACAAGTAGCTACCAGGGGTGTTGATGCAGTGCGACTTGCAGTTGCCCCGGTTGATCGCGCACTCGTCGATATCTGTAACGCGCAAACAAAAAGAAACGGTAAGCCGCAGGCCTTTACCGAAACTACCAGGCCTACATGTGTACGGCTCGCGGTTATATAGCCGCGACTATAGAGATAGCAACATGTTCAGTTCGCACCCTAGCCAATGAACAGACCCTGCTCATCATCACTATCGCACAGTACTTTGCCATTAATCAGACAAGCTTCAGAAAATGTTCCTTGTCCAGCACGAATAATTACGTTATCTGGAAAGCTGATGATTCCAACCAAACGGCTGATAATGATGGCTTGACGGTTATTTAAGCGCGTTGATAACATTGACTTTTTAGCAGTATAGCCAATACAATAACGTACGTGACGATGAAGTTTATATTAACTCTCTTGCACAAGTCTGAACGCTCGTTAGGTCATTCTTTTCTATCAGTGCATTTGGGATTTAGGAAGCGGTGTTTGATTACGCGACATCTGTGTTCAAGGAAAGCACTGTTCTAGTAGGTGCACCTTCGCAGCTGGATTGGAGCGAGGTTTGCTTGTAGCCATGGTTGCAGATGCACTGGTAGGCGCCCATCATGTTCTCGCAGACTCCGTTGGAGCAGATCCCACTCGTCCGGCTGCACTCGTCGATGTCTTGGTTCATGCGTTTACAGAGGCATCATATCATCGCTTGACCCGGAAGACGTGGGTTCGATCCCGGTTGTATTTCGATATAGGCGAAATACTAGAGGCTCGTGTACTGCGCGATGTCAGTGCATGTTAACGAACCCTAGGTGGTCTAAATTATCCGGAGCCCTCCGCTACGGTGTCCCTCAAAGCCTTAGTTGCTTTGGGACGTTAAACCTCATAAACCAAACCAAACCAACCATCATATCATCGCTGGCATGCAACTTGAACATTCAGACTTGGTGGCATAAAACACACAAGACCAGTCACTGAGGTTCTTAGATTAGGGAATATAGCTTCAGGTACATTAGCTCACATACCACAATCTTGCTGCCCCTGTCGGAGAACAATCCCTAAACAGTTCAACATAAAAAAAAGCATGAAACTCAGAGGCTGTTCAGAGAAGCGTTTCTCCTTGCATCAAAATTGCGGCCCTTTCCGCGGATGAAAGAAATGGTGGTCAAATGTTTAGGGCAAATGTTTTAATTACGAAGTTCCTGTGCAAGCTGTATAGCTTTAATTTGTAGCCGTATGGCCGCGCTTGGGTGGATGCCAATGAGTAATTAGCTCCTTTATTACGGATGAAAGAAATCCATCCGAAGGACTCTACTTCCAGTTAGAGGGTTATGCACTCGTTCGCCGATCAGCGGATAATCGCGTTCTGCGTTCTCTTATGCTTTGCGTATTGCCTCGAGTTGACGATAAGTGGAATCCAAGTTTTTCAGGTCGATAATATCTGCACCTTATTTGGTAACCTGAGCTGCCTGGGTACTAAAAGAAAACAGAGCGAATCGGACATTAAAAGAAGTAATGGCCAGCCATGCCAAATGGTTACTAGAGGCAAGAACGAAGAGGAAAGATCCTTGTATACAAGGCTGAGGGGTCCCGCTCAGGCGCTTTGTCCGGACAGCTTAAGAGAGGCGAACACAAGCTCAGAGGTGTAATGTGCAGGCGAACTGAGACTGGACTAAGAACACGAGGGCCTATAAGGGGCACGAGCTTTTGAGCAGCAAACCAATAGTTCTTATGTAAGGTACTGTCAAAGCGGTCTTCGTGAGTTACGTTGAGGGCAATGAGAATGCGTTGACGTACCTTTGCAAGCCTTCCCGTTGGGCGTCAGCTCGTGGCCGTCGGGGCAGACGCAGTGGAAGGAGCCGGGCGTGTTCACGCAAGTGCCGCCCCTGCAGAGGCCCCGGTTGCGCGAACACTCGTCCACGTCTGCGCAGAAAACGGTAACAGCGCCTGACTGTCTTAACCTAAATTCCTCACGAGAGTGCGCCGTTTGGACCTTGATTCGACTCGCATCTTTTAGGGCACTTTGCAAGCAGCTGCATGAACTCATAAGCCTGAAAATGCGTGCAGAATGCTGCTGGCTACTTCGGCCGTATGCCGGCCTGTCTGGATGCCTAAACGAAGCAAAGCCTATGAGAAAAGAAACATGGTAAACGACTTACGCAGTGAAAAACGCTGGTGATGTGCAAAGTTGCTCTTCGACAATCATATTGTTGCGAGGAGATTAACTGCTCATTGTCGTTGCTTTCTGCCTCTTTTTTTTATTTCGAAGAGAGTGGCAGCATGAACTGATTATGTTTCACGGCACTTCATTTCTTTAGGGTTTGTGATAGCGTTTAGCGGAAATGCTTATTGTTCAAAGCGAAGCACTTACCGCGGCACGCCTGCATTTTCATGAAGCTTTCAAAGCCGTCGTTGCACTCGCAGAGGAAGGACCCGGCTGTGTTCTTGCACGTGCCGTTGCCGCAGATCTCGTGGGTGATGCTGCACTCGTCGATGTCTTCGCAATAAAACCAGAACGAATCAAATTATACAATAATTCATTCTTGATGTACAGAAGCTTAAAGTGACCACAGTGTACATTAGGTCCACCTAAGGAACTAGCCATGGGGGAGCTGAGGTCAACAGGCATGAAACTTCGATGCCGTACGCACAGTCATCGCCATCATCATAATACCAACAGTATCATCATCATTGTGATGATCAGCTTGACTACGTCCACTGCAGGACAAAGGCCTCTCGCATATCTCTCCAATTATCCCTGCCCTGTTTTATCCCCGTGAACTTAATCTCATCCGGCGACCTCACTTTCTGCCGCCCCCTGCTACGCTTGCTTTCTCTGGGAATCCAGTCCGTTATTCTTAAGTACCAACGGTTATTTTACTTTCGCATTAAATGCCCTACTCAAGCCGATTTCTCATCCTTGATTTCGACTAGTATGTCATCAGACCGCATTTGTTTCCTGACCCACTCTTCACTCTTCCTGTCTCTTAACGTTACATGTATCATTTTCCTTTCCACAGCTCGTTGCATTCTCCTTAAGTTGAACCCTTTTCATTATCCTCCACGTTTCTTCCCCATCATCATCATCATCATCATCAGCCTGACTACACCCACTGCAGGGCAAAGGCCTCTCCCATGTCTCTCCAATTAACCCTGTCTTTTGGCAGTTGGCGCCACTGTATCGCCGCAAACTTCTTAATATCATCCGCCCACCTAACTTTCTGCCGTCCCCTGCTACGTTTGCTTTCTCTTGGAATCCACTCCGTTACCCTTAAGGACCAGCGGTTATCTTGCCTTCGCATTACATGCCCTGCCCAAGCCCATTTCTTCCTCTTGATTTCAACTAAGATGTCATTAACCCGCGTTTGTTCCCTCACCCACTCCGCCCTCTTCCAATCTCTTAACGTTACACCTACCATTTTCCTTTCCATAGCTCGCTGCGTTGTTCTTAACTTGAGCTGAACCCACTTTGTTAGCCTCCACGTTTCTGCCCCATAGGTGAGTACCGGTAGGATACAGCTGTTGTATACTTTTCTCTTCAGGGATATTGGTAAGCTACCGTTCATGATCTGAGAGAACCTGCCATATGCTCTCCACCCCATGCGCTCATTCCCCATAGGTGAGTACCAATAAGATGCTGCTATTATATACTTTTCTCTTGGGGGATATTGGTAAACTGCCGTTAATGATCTGAGAGAACCTGCAAAATGCACTCCACTCCATTCTTATTATTCCAGTTAATGCCCCCTCATGATCCGGATCAGCAGTCACTACCTGCAAAATGCACTCCACTCCATTCTTATTATTCCAGTTAATGCCCCCTCATGATCCTGATCAGCAGTCACTACCTGCCCTAAGTAGACGTATTCGCTTACTACGTCCAGCACCTCGCTACCAAGTGTAAACCGCTGTTTCCTTCCGAGACTGTTGAACATCACTTTATGGTTTCTGCGTATTAATTTTTAGATCCACCGTTCTGATCTGCCTGTCTAACTCACTAATCATGCTTTGCAATTCACCTCCCGAGAACTCCTGAGATAGATACAGTTATGCTCGTATCCGTTACCGTGCGCGTAACAATAATAAAAAACAGCTATCAAGCACAGAACGGCAGTGCGTAACAAGTGCTAAGCCAGCTTCATTAACGCGGCTTATGAAAATGGTGGCTTGCAAAAAAACGTGTGTTTCAAGACGTTATCTTAAAAAGGGCCACTCGCTGGCTTTACCAGATGTGGTCCAGCTCGCCGAATGCTATGCGGCATTTTGCGTTTAGTGCGCAGTGTCGGCAGATGGCACCACTGACCTGTGCAATTGATGCCCTCCTGGTCGAGGGCGAACCCTTGGTTGCAGACGCACGTGAAGCCACCGATAGTGTTCTGGCAGCGACCGTTCTGGCACAGTTCAGGAAAGTAGGCGCACTCGTTAACATCTGCAAGGACCGAACCACCGTTATGACAGCATAGCCGACGCAAGGCCTCAGTTGGCGTCTTGGCTCCTGAATCGTACCAATGAACGCGATGTCGGTGATGCCAATGTCCCTCCCCGAGGGGCCGTAGCCAGGCCCCTTGGGACACAGCTCTCGGTGGGCCTCTGCAAAAGAAGTGAGGTCAATGGAAATCGACGCGCCACTGTAAATACAACGCTGTTGTAAAATGTATTCGGCGAGATATGCTGAATAATCTTGTTTTCATTCATCTTCACAATCCTCCCAGCTGTTTTCATGGCTGCTGGGTGTGTTAACTTGTATTGCTGGAAGTATTCCTGGTAATTATAAATAATGAAGTTCGCGACAGTAAAAGAACAGTTTATTTTGAAAACTGACACCCTCAGTGCCGTCAATCGGTAGTTAGTGTGAAACTATTCTTGGGGAAAAAAAATGACTGTTCATTGCTGTCACAGAAAAAGCCTTTAGAAGCGGCTTTGCTTATTGCCAATGGCAACTAATGTTAACGTTGACCATAAACAGTATAGAGTTTATTGTCAAAAATTTGAGTTGTGCAATGCGTACAAGTTAAGCGGCACGTTGAAATATCGACACCAACTCGAGCTATACTGCTCCTGCAATAGTGGATCGCTCAATATTTTCGATATCGTGCTCCTCGTTTCAAGCGGGAACGTAGAACTAAGGTGTATATCGCGGCCTAAGGCCGGCTCACCAGTTCCGGGTCGGGGGCAGGCCTCGCAGGTGTGTCCCCAGGCCTTGCCCAGGGTGCAGCAGCAGATGGCTTTCGAAAAGAGTCCGTACATACCGCGAGAGCAGCGACCATCCTTGAACGAGGCGTAGCAGATTTCCTCGCGCAAGTCTGCATAGGGTTCAGCGGGAAACGCACAATGAACGCGGTTCGTTTTTCACTCCTGTTGTCGGCTACTCTGTCTTTTCTTTCTTTGTATCAGCCAGATTTGGGTTTCGGTAAAAATAATTAAAACACAGTTTCCTCACCAATGACACCTCGCACTGTTGAGAAAATAAAATTGCCTTTCCTCGGTCACAGAATGAATGAGATATGTCGAAAGACCTTACCTGGAAGACCTAGAGGATTGAGAGTAAAACATATTAGTATGTCAATGAAACGAAGCCTTGCGTGCATTGAATTCGGCCATGACAATTCTGTTTCTCGATGTCATGGCAAGCAAAGTAATGTACTATAAGCGTGTGTACGCGGTGAAAAGAGTACACCATTTGCGTCATAAGCAGGGAGCTCAGCAAAGGCTGTTATTGCCTATTGAAGGCATCCGCTGCTTTGACTGACATTCACGGCAACTAACAAAGCACATTTGAGCTTGTCTTTGAAAGAGAGAGAGACAGAGATTTCAAATCGGGCCATTAAGCCCAATAATTAGAAAAAAATGAAACAAAAGCGGAGAGATTCAACGGAGACGTACCGACGCACCGTGTCCCCGCAGAGTCCAGGGTGAGGCCAGGCGGACAGTTGCACTGGTACGAGCCCAGAGTGTTGACGCAGAGGCCGCCGCCGCGGCAGATTCCCGGGTACAGCTCGCATTCATTGATGTCTGCGCGCGAAAACGGACCGTTCATTCCAGCAGCAAGCGACTGATATAGAGTTCGCTACCTTTCACAAAAAATTGGTAGGCGATCCTTTGTTAGGAACGACTCTAAAATGAATAGATATAGAGAGAACAAGATAGAGAGAAAGGGGGGAAACGAGAACAAAACAGAACTTTCGCGAACTAAATATTTAGGTAATTCATGTCATTGATAAAAGCACAAAAATTTTGGATAGAGACAGGCGGGCGCGAGTTGCACGGGAGTAAATAATGACAGGTTTGGAAAGCGAGGTAATCTCTGCAGGTTTAGAATAAAAAAAAGCGTCTTAGCAGACGTTGTTTGCTGCCTTAACAGTTATATGTGCGCTTACCGCCTTAATGCGAACTGCAGCGTCGGCCTCTTGAGCATTGGAGACAAGGCGCCGCAATTTCACGCGTGAGTGTACTGCAAAAGTTGCTGTCACTCACCTGTGCAGGTGATTCCATCGATAGATGCTTGACCTCGGGGACACTTGTGCGGATCTGAAACGTAACCGAGTTTTTACGCTAGTTCACAAGTCATTTCCAGTGAAGGGCAATGGTAACTCAGGATGAGATTGTAAGAACGTGACGCTTCTCTTAATGAGGTGCAGGCTTACATTGTGAAGAAAGGCTACGAAACGTGCGTTTATGTTATTTCACCGCGAAAGTGATGAGAAATGCATTAACGTCATTTAAGGACACGCGGGCAGAAATAGCTTTCTTGTAACAATTTTTCACAAGCTCCACCTTCTCCTGCCGCCTTTTAACGTTTGGTCTATGTCTATGGCCCGAGAAGAGTCTCTGTATATCTTGCTACAAGCTTCTAACTTTTAATCAGCCGTTTTCACAATACAAGACAGAGTTTGAATTTATATTCCACTGATTAAAACTTAAACTTACTACTTCTGAAAAACTACCTTTACTATATTTTATGCCACAGACATAACAGTTCGGAGTGAAAAACTAAATAATGCTCCCATTACATGGAACAGCATAGAAGCCACATGCAAGAATGAAGAAATGTCTGTAATAATCAAGATAAATGTGCTAAAATTAATTAAATTGCCACGGGGAGGTATATAGCGCAAATTTAGAGAGAAAAACAGCGTGAAGGCTGCAGAGAAAATGCATAAACGATACGAGCGAGACGTATCCTGATTAACGAAACGCTCTGAATTTTTTCGCATCACTATGCCCACTTGTGCTGAGGCTGAATAGTTGGCAACGTAGTGTGCTCACCCCTGTCCGCTGTGCAGAGCTGGCAGGGGCTTCCCCATGCCTTGCCGACCGAGTTGCAGCACTCCGAGCGTAGCATGCTCCTCTTCACGTCGTTCTCGCACTGGCCATTCCTCACCGTCAGCCAGCACAGGCCCCGGCGGTTGTCTACGGTTGTGATGCGACAAGAGGGCAGTGGTCAGATACCCATTAGCAGGGTGCACACAAATTTCAGGGAAGAATAGCAGCGATTCAGAGAAATGGAACGAAACCGAAGAAGTGTTGGAAAACTAAAAGCCCCTGCGCACGAAGTTCGACCAAATGAAATGCTCAACCTTAGCACTGTGCTTTCAAAATCATCACCGAACGCCTCGTAGTAGGACGCGAGGCGGGACATCTTCGGGGCTATTACTTTAAACAATATAAAAGTTTGAATTTAAATGCTCCGGCTAGCGGTGTAGATCACAACATAAGCGCCAATGCCGGCCCCGTCGGCGGTATCGTTCACACGTGATTAATTTCCCCTCATAGCCTTTGTTGCAAAAGCCTGCCCAACAAACAAGTGTGGGTTATTTTGACCGAAATTGTAAACGTCTTCGTTATTCCCCCTTAATCGGCGAAAAGAAAGGTATGTTTTTCCTCTATACGGGCAGGAAACGTAGGCCTCACTGTCAACGATGCGTGCGGCCATTCTCACCGATGCAGACGTGCCTGGACGCGTCCAGCGTGGTGCCGGCCGGACATTCGCACCGATAGCTGCCAGGAGTGTTGACGCACGTTCCGCCCACGCAGACGTCCTTGCCAGAACTCAGGCACTCGTCCACGTCTGTGAATGACGTAACCGTAAACTTTGCTGTGTGCATGCACCTCGGCTTAGAGCGAGCAGAAGGTTTAAAAAGCAGGTAGTTTAAACTCTTCACGGCAACCACTGTAATTTGAAATTACGCTGATTATCCGTAAGATGCTGCTGATTCTATTTTTTTATTTTGGGCATACTATACGCTAAATTTTCCCCCAAGATGGAGGGGTGTAAAAAGTACTTTATTTCCAATTCATTTTTTATTTAAAATGCTGCCGATTTTATTGCAAGACCATAGCAGGGGCAATTAGTAGACCGCAAACAATGAATAATATAAACATATACATGTTCTTCAAGGGCAACACATGTGATCTAAAAGTAGGGGCAAAAAGAGACGAATTGGCCGTGGCGAAAAGATATATCGAAACACATAATCAACAACGGCCGAACTATCTTCACAATGCATTCAACATCGCATACATGACAGTGTTGTGATAATCTTATGAAGAGTTCGCAGTGCATTCATTAGACTGTGCGTACATCAAACACTCCATCTGTGACGCGAAAGAGGATAGGGCTTGAGTGCTAGTAATGTTATCATCAAACGATTTCATTCACTAATGGAGATCTCTGAATTCACTAATTCGTACTTGTAGACACCGGTTGAGGCGTACGTTTAGCTCAAGTCAAAAAGAAAAAGAAAACTGCCTGCTTTGTTTAATATATCAGGTAATTTCACACCAAAATATTGAAATACTGAGGTATATGTCACCCATAACACACCTATATGTCACACCTTGTTTTGAGCTTTAGCTTTAATCTACTAGAGGCATTTTGTCGCTTTTGTAACTTCTTCCTTTAAAACATCATGATTTCATCAATCAGTGCATTACACGAGCTTGATGTCAACTTTGAACTTATCTGGAATCAGTGTGAATACTCGACCAAAAATATTTAACCCCGTTCAGAGCTGACTTGACCGTTTCATCTCGTCTACACGTGAGGCTGCGAAATTAATGTAACTCGCGTAACGTATTCTTGACACTTGAACGAACTGCTGACTGACAGAAGAAAATTCATGGAATTTATTTAGTTTTCCTAAGCCCCATGAGCAGAGAGTAAGGAGTTCGTAAAAAGGAAAAGGTGAATGCCGATGTATGTATAAGTCAGCGTCTAGCAATGTCAATCTAAAATTGCCACTCATTTCGCGTTTTTCTTTTAAATTCTCTTTCGTCTATATATTTCTGGTTTGGGTCTCTTTTTCTGCTTTCACCACTATGCTTACATTCCTGACAGCATAAATCGGCGACTTCCGTTCAGGGTTCAACGTCGACGTATCGCGGATGAAAGGCTTCGCCACAGTTAACTTGTCTATGCAGTGAAACAAGCTTTACAGTAGTTCAATCGGGTAGGAAATGGGGCATAATTATTTCTGATCGCATTGACTCTACAGAGGGCAAAACAGATCTCTAAAACGATCGAACTGTGTATTCCGCAGCTCCCAAAGCCGCTGACACCAGGAAGGCAAAAAATTGCGATGAAATCATATGAGTTTAACTGACCGTGCTTACATCCAGACCATTTTTGACCAAATG
Source organism: Amblyomma mixtum (assembly GCF_055824585.1). Classification (NCBI taxonomy): domain Eukaryota; kingdom Metazoa; phylum Arthropoda; class Arachnida; order Ixodida; family Ixodidae; genus Amblyomma; species Amblyomma mixtum. The sequence continues at coordinate 19,775,029 of NC_143016.1, forward strand.
TTTAGTTACTGCTCCCACCAGAGAGCCTTACAACGCGACTGACACAAGTGAAACAGTCGTCAGCTTTTCGCACTCGGAGGAAAAGTACTACTGATTTTCCTGAAGGCCTTTCTACTGGCCGAGTATCGCTCGATTCACTCAACCTGTCTCATGCTGGGCCATTTTATGTGCCTGGGCACTGTTCGTCGTCGAGGATCGTGGCCAAGGCGCTCACCTTCGCAGGCGCTGGTGTGCGTATTGTGCCTGTACCCGGTGGGGCAGGTGCACTGGTGGCTGCCTGGTGTGTTTCGGCAGAGACCGTTCTCGCAGAGGAGAAGGTTCACTTTGCACTCGTTGATGTCTGCGAGGAGAGGAGCAGAACAACTTAACTCAAAACTAGGGCCTTGGGAAAAGGAGCGCATATTCCTATAAAACCTATTTGCGGTTCTCAAAGTCTAAATGAACCTAAACCCTCCAGGGGGAAAGGGAAAGGCATGGGAAATAGAAGTGACGCCAGCGTTACGTGTGCATACTCACATCGTGTTGGCACTCACCTTCGCAAACCTTCCCCGTGCTGTCTACTTTGTATCCCGCGTTGCAGATGCAACGGTAGCTACCTCTTAAGTTCTCACAAGCTCCATTGGGGCAGATGTTCGGGTAGACCCAACATTCATTGATATCTGCGCATCGAAACAAAGTGGCGGACATATACAATCAGGGTTGAATCAGAAGAACAATCAAGATGAAACAGTTGAGAGGCGTCGACAAAATAGGCTGCTGACGGAGGCAGATGATGGAAAGTAAAAAAATAAGTTGCGCTCACAGGTTGCGTGTGAAAGGTAGACAACCGGTCTCTAAAGCGCTAAGGTCACGTGAGAAAAATAGGTTTTTACATGAGGAGACGGCACGCCTTTGCGATAGTAGACGTGCTTGTGCAACCGGTCTGATACGGTGATAAGAAGAAGAAAAGTGAAAGGTTTTCTCCAGAAAATGAAGACATATCGACAGCAATAGTGTAATACTATATCAAGTGCTTTTTTATCTTCCTAGCAACATATCAGCGCAGACGAACTCTACAATAATGCGTCTGTAATAACTATAAAAATAAAAATAGCAAAAAGCACGGTGTTTTCTGAAGCATTTTTGTCTTCCACACGTAAAAGAAAGGCTTCTCAGATAAAATACAATACTAGCAACTATCAGAATGCGCTTTCAGTTGAAAAGGTTAAACACATTGAAAATATTCTTTCGTTCTTTTGGTTGATCTTGTAGACATGACATTTCAGTCGTGAAACACAATCCGCAGTGTCTAAACATGCTGAAAGTTTTTTCTTTTTTGTTATATATGCTCGCTTTCATTAAGGAGTGGCTTCTGTGTTTATCGCTCGAACATACGGATTTAGATCATTAAGGAACGTCGACTGAAATGCGACGCCGTCTCAAGCCTTCTATTTCTGAACAGCTTGGAGAAAGCGTCAACATTCAGTAGCTAGAAAGTTAACTCTTTCCTGTCCGCGCCTATTCCCATCGATAGCCCGCTATCGATGGTTTCAAGTTTGTATTTTCCAGCTTTTTGAAGCGTTCCAGGACAACTCGCGCTATCCAGTGTGAAATAAAGCAACTCTTCTTTCAGTTTCGCTTTTTGTTTGACTTTTTCCGCCAAGCGGTGATTTTGGAAGCCCCTCCGGAGTCAGCTGACCGGCGCTCCTTGTTTCCATCATGGCGTCGACGTCGCGCGCTGCTGCTGCGCCGAAACCGCGCGTTTCCACAGAAATTGATGCTCCTGAGAGTTCGTTTTTGGACAAGAACAGCAGCAGTGAGGATTCAGAAGACGACTTCGGCTCTTCAGACTTCAGCACCGACAGCGAAATTGCGTCAGACCGACCCGGAACGTCAACACCATGCCCCGGTAAGTTTCGTTTTCTCCCCCGAAATGTTCCGGTTTTGCTGCGCGCTTATCGGAAAAGATCAGAGTGTTCTGAAGGTCATTACTTTTATCTGCAGGGTGTCAACGTCTTTCGGGCGGGATTACTTGCCGCCGGCAGCGCAGAAAGTCGTGTTTTCGGCTCGAAGACAGCCAGGGGTCGACCTCGGCGTTGCGCGCCGGAGTGTTGCACGGACTCGGCGGCGCGGTCGTCAACAGCTTCATACTTTTTGACGCGCATCGCCAGGAGCATCCCGAAGCGCCAGAATTGTCGAGGACATCAAGATTTGATCAGTTCGTGTTCAGACTTGAATTGATCGAGCAACTGCTCGGATTTGATGAGCCACATCCTGAGGACCCCAATGTTCGCCCTCTGTTTCCGCCTCGTGATTCACCTCAGGGACTGCAGCACAAGCCGCAGAAAATGCAAAGTACCGGAACTGCAAATTGTGCTACGAAGAAAAAAAGGTGCAACAAAAAACAAATGTTTTCTGTGAGACATGTGCGGCCAACCTCTGCTTCACGGCAACAAGGAACTGTTTCGCGCGGTGGCATGATAGTCGCTAGGACTACTGTTTCCTTTCCTAGCCCAGCTAATACTGTTTGCAGCAAACTAAAATTTGTTGCAATGTTGCATCGATCCCTGTTGTAAAAAATGTATATTTTGAAATTTTTTTATGTTTTATTTTTGTGACGAAACTTTGATGTTTTCGTGTGTTTTTTCTTTGTAACTACAATTTTCTTTCTGATAACTGTTTTTTTCATCTCTTACTCAATAAACATGTTGACTGTGACTACTAACAATGTGAAGAGAATTTCCTCCTCTACAATTCGGTACCATACACTCCTGTACCAAGCAAGTTTTGTTAAAGAAAAAAAAGATTAATGATATGACCTGAAAACCACCATTTTCCCCGCGGACAGGAAAGAGTTAAGCGAGGATGACTTTACGCATTGGGGTTGATCCACCACGAAAAAAGTCGAACGGCAGCTACGCAGGCCGACTGCCGGACACGTCTAGACGGCGTACCTTCTCCGTCGATTCCGGCACCGCTGCCGTTGGGGCAGAGGCGCGAATACTCGATGCTGCCGGGCTGCGGGCAGGGCGTACACTGGCTTCCCCAGGCGGCGAGCGTGGAGCCGTGCTGGGGTGCGGCGCAGCAGCACGCCGACTTCTTTACCAGCATCGGGGATGGCTGGCCGCAATCCCCATTCTTGTACCACGAGTAGCAGTAGTCGCGCCGGGAGTCTGCGCGCACGGCAGTGCAACAGTGACTTCAGTTTGACCTTTATTCTGTACAAGCTCTCTTCGCATTAGCTTGCAATTTATGAATTGCAATTGATGTTCTCCACGAAGGTGGAATTGGCAGTAAACACCGGAGGGCTAGCTTAGGTGCATTGGCCGGCTGTTATGGCGGTAAGTGCCCTTGCTGACGTATAGGTCTATGAGTTTTTGTAGTGTTCACATTACAAATTATTTAGGACTGTACAGAAGCATCATTTGCATAAAAACTAATGTCTCTAGAGCAAGAAAAAATATTAGCGCTACTGGTTTTTCTTTTTTTTTTCAAGATGATTATTACATTGGGGCCTCTATTCTCAAAGCCGCCGTTGTGCCCGTGCCAGAAATTATGTCAACGCATGCTACTACGATGTATTAGGCAACAGTAATCACTGCTGGATATGTATAACTGCTCCACAAGAAACAATGCAGTAGATGAGACAAGACAGACGCACAAAAACATTGTTATGCATTTTGCTGTAGCAAGAGTCCGGAGCGGAATTGTTTACGAGGACACCAAGCAGTCTGCATTCTCGGAGTTCTTTGTAGCACGAAACACGCAGCTTAAGATGTGTAGCAAAAACATTTTTTTCAGTCTTCATGTTGCACAATATAGAGAGAAGCACTACTTCCTCACGTTGCATGCTCCTAAAGGACGAATAAACACAAAGTGCTGCTTACCGACACAAGATCTGCCACCCGGCCCAAGGCTGTAGCCGTCGTCGCAAAGGCAGCGGAAACTGCCCACTGTGTTCTCGCACCGTCCGTTGCCACACACGTTGTCAAGCTCGTGGCACTCGTCAATGTCTGCAGTGTAAGAGATAAGAGTCGGTTACCCCTCTTCGTCACAGTTCACAACACCGCTCGCAAGGCAAATGTGTGAACAATCTTACGCCATTGTTTATTCTAAAACGGACACTGAGGTCAACGTCTTATACGAGGGGGTACCCAAAAGAAACCGGACTTATTTTTGTTCGAACTTATTTGTTCACATTTTAAGCACAGACCTTCAATCTGCTTCAAAGTATTCCCCACTTGCAATGATACGCTTGTCAAATCTTTCATTCTGTTTTTCAAAACATTGTTTAAATTCATCTTTTGTGATGCTTGACAGTGCCTCCGTCGTTTTTTTCTTCACCTCAGCAACATCAGCGAAACGCTTTCCATTCACCTATTTTTTCATTCTAGGAAACAAAGAAAGTAGCACGGGGCAAGGTCGGGAGAGTATGAGATTTGAGGAATAGGGGTCATGCCATTTTTGGTCCAAAATTGTCGTAGAGGCAGGGCTGTGTGAGCAGGGGCATTGCCATGATGGAAAAACCAGTCACCCGACCGCCACAAATCTGGCCGCTTCCACCGCACACTGTTGCCCAATCTTTTCAAAACATCCAAGTAGAAAGCTTGGCTAACTGTCTGACCCTGCGGAACAAATTCTCAATGGACGACTCCTCTCACGTCGAAAAAACAAATCAGCATTGTTTTGAGGTTTGGTTTCACCTGACGAGCTTTCTTGAGGCGAGGTAAATTTGAAGTTTTCCATTGGCATGATTGTTGCTTTGATTCAGGATTCGATTCAGGAACACTTGAGTTGTCCCCATAGCATCGTCCTTGTACGTCTTTCTTAATATTTCAAGAGTTTCCATTCAACTTTTTCCGAGCAAAAATCAGAATTTCACCGGCGCACGCTGTTCACGAAAATCAGCCATTGCAAAAACGACATTCACACAAAACAGTCGTCACTCTAAAGCTCTGCCTAAACTAGTCTGACCTCCTTCAACGACGGCACTCGGCTTACTGACTCTGGAATGTTCGTTCTATGCGCTCCTAGTGGCAAAACGTGGTACCACAGAAGCTTTGCCGACCAAAAAATTTAGTCCGGTTTCTTTTGGGTACCCCCTCGTAGTTCACAGCAAAAAATGATTCTCTATCTGTTTCCGGCTATGTTGAACGGAGGCGGATTTAAGTTGGGGCGGGCTGTATCACTCCTGTGGAGGCAAGCAGTGACGCGTAAAATGGTGGTGGTGGTGAAACATTTATCGTGCATTAAATTTTTACAAAGAGGTGATTGGGGTAGGCCCTATTGGCCCTTTCCCCTAACAATACTAGGTGGAGCCCCTAATCCGGGGCCCCATTTGCAAGCAACGCCGCCCGCGTCCGGTGAACCAAGGCCTTTTGGGTCTTTAGGTCCTGACAGCCAATCAGGGCCGCCTCCAAGTCCTCTCTGGTGGGGTTGGAGTTGGGGGAGATAGATGGGTTTAATTGACACGCCCAAACCATGTGGAAGGTGTCAGCCACCTTCCCACAGAACTGGCACGTGCCATCAAAGGATGTGTTGAAATATTTAAGTACCGCCGGGCACAGTACAGTGTTAGTAAGAATTTTGATGAGGAGGCGCTCGTCAGCGCGATCCAGTCCCTTACAGGGAGCCGGGTAGCGCCGGTGCTCCTCCTTGTAGTAATCGGTGATGTGTTTGAATGTAAGGGCCAGATTGTCTGATTGGGAGTAGGCTTCCAAGGACAGGGATATAGCCCGGGGAGAGAGTGCGCGGGCGGCCTGATCGGCCTGATCGTTTCCTTGGAGTCCCTGGTGACTGGGGGCCCAAATCAGGTTACGTGGAGTTGGATCTTCGCATCGGCAGCTATATTCTAGAATGCGCTAGGCAAGCGGGGGAGCCCAGCCCAACTCATAGTTCCGACAGGCCCCTCGCGAGTCGGTTATGATGTGTTTTGACTTGGGATTGGTGAGAGCCAGAGCAATGGCTATCTCCTCCGCGTGTGTTGCGCTGTAGGCTTTGAAAGTGAGCCCGTTAACTGTGTTTGTGTTGTGTACGACTGCGGCCGTGTACCACCCCCCGTGGTGTGGGCCGGCAACGTCCACGTTGTGGTCTTCTCTGGACATGTTGCGGGGAAGGGGTCGCTTTCCTCAATATGGTAGTCATGTTTGATGTGTAGCCGGTCCAAGAGGCGGCGACCGGACGTGGTCTGTGCAAGACGCGTGTATTGGTTGACTAAGTGGGCTTCTCGAAGCTCCCGGAATAATGAAAAGGCGAACAAAAAGTTGGAGGGGGCACTTAAGCTCTGCCTTAAGGGTATAACGCTACAGCGTTTATGGGTTAATGACCATATATGCGGAATTGGACATTCTGTGCTTTAAATTGATAGATCGCTGGCAGTCCACATGCCACTCCTGGCGCAGTGGTGCAGTGGTGTAGCGATGCGCCACGGCCCTGCGATGCCAGGTGCTGCCACTGGTGGGCCTTGTGAGATCCTGGTTTCTATTTCCGAGCAACCTCAAGGTCACGGAGAGAGGCTTCGGACAAACATCGGCGAAATCTGAGATTGGGTGTTTAGTGCTCGCGCGCTAAAAGCATTGGTGTATAGGTAATAAAATCCCTACGGTCGATTTTAGCTCACCGAGATTGTGTATTTGTAGACGAATAGCATACTCCGTAAAACGGTCCCAGTTCTTGTTTGCTACCTGAGCCTCACCAGCATCGACTAGGGTGTCTACTCTGTCTTTTCTCACTCACCGATGCAGTGATGGTGGTCAGGAGACTCCTTGAAGCCCGCGTTACAGCGGCATTTTACGCCACCGTCCGTGTTCACGCATATGCCGTTGCGGCACATGTCTGTAGTCTCACACTCGTTGATGTCTGGAAGAGTGGGAGGAATTTGTGCGAGGCACAACAATACTTAAGAGGGAAAACTCGTTATCACTCTGCGCCATTTTTAATTTGTAGTCTTACGCATGAAATAAAGTGTCACGCACTTGACTACGTATAACGCAGTTATGATTGCTCGGGTTGCGGTACGACATTTATCGGTTCATAAATTAGACCTAACCCGTCTCCGCTTGAGATGAACGCTAGAGACCGCAGATGGCAATGCTATTGTTTACACACTACACACTATTTAGAAACTGCTGACCTTTATATTCTTCACCGAAATGTCAGGAAAGGCTTCGTCAAGTGCTCACCTACACAGAACTGGCCGTCCTGCGACCAGACGTAGCCGTTTTTGCAGGTGCATCGGTAACTCCCAGGTGTGTTCTCGCATACGCCACCTCGTAGGCAGATCTGGCTGTTCTCGGCGCATTCGTTGATGTCTGCGTGAACAACTCATGCTACAGAAAACTGCAGCCACTGAAGGGAGGAGAACTGTTCCGCCGCACAGCACCAATCAGAGCTGCTTGGCTCGTCAAAGCCTGTCAGTATCCATTCATTGCACTGACATAATTTTTCCTTCCCTCCCTCTTTCATTTCACGAATAAGTAAATAAATTAAAAAAAATTTGATTTCTGGTGTCCCTTTAAATTAAATTTACATGTATGCAGCAAACCTGAGCCTTACGTTTTTTAGAGGCGTCTGCAGAAGCATTCCCTCACTGCATTAGCTACACTGTTTAACGGTACTCTTAACACGTGGTTCACTTACCGATGCAGGCGTGGCCGCTGGGTGATAGCGTGAATCCAGGATTGCAGACGCACTTGTACGAGCCTGCCATGTTGACGCAGCGCCCGTTCCCACACATGCCACTCTCCGCGCACTCGTCACGATCTGCGTCGCAGCGAGCACAGTTGCATCTTCAGGTCTGTGCAACACTCAGTAGTGGCCGTCTCTGTCGCTTCTTGGAGAGTTTTTTCCTTTTGAAGTTTGTTAAATGCTGCCATTACGCAGACTCGCCAGTGATTTGCTAAAGCCTTGGTTTGTGCCACTGAGGAAGCGCTGACTTGACCGTATATAGTGCTGCGAACTCTTTATTGAGGAAGGGAAGATAAGTATTTGAGTTTCGCACTCCGGACAGTTTTCGAGAACGCAATCATTGCTTCGCCCCATGTTTTCGTCTGTCTTGCTCAGGTTTATTTTATCGCTTTTCCAGTTATGCTTTTCTTTGCTTTCCTCACTGCTTTTTTTAAAATGCGGGAGTGAAAGTCTACCTACAACACTGGGATTTTTTTTTATATGTGTTACATGGAGAAATATGCACAGCCGTTATTCCTTATTGCGATGGTTCCTTGAAGAAGTTTTTTTTAGCACTAAAAAAATGAGGACACAGAAACAAAGAAGTACACAGCACGGGCGCTGCCTGTGTACTCGAATGCTTCACCAACTAGACCCACAACGTGTTTTGTTAAGTGATCCTTACTGTTGCTGTTGTTACTGTTGAAAACTTTTATTGTCCAACAGATAAGGACCGCACCGCCTGGGCCGCTCTGCCTCACCCCCCTTTACGGGGGAGGGGACTTAGGAGCGGCCAAGCCGCACGGGATGGTCGCAGTCGATGCTGGACGGGTTGGTTTCGCCGGCGGCCTCTTCTGCCACTTGGACGGCGATGAGTTGGAGCTCAGGGTCCGATCTCCGCAACAAGGTTTCCCAGGCTTCCCTACTGCTAATGTTTTGCGCCCTGCCTGGGGCGTAAGTGCACTCCCAAATTATATGGTCGAGGGTTCCTCTCGCCCCACACTTTTTACATTTATCGTCCTCGCAGTCCGATCGGATATGTTTATTTAGTACTGGGTTTGGGTATACTCCAGTCTGCAGGCGTCTCCACGCCGTTGCCTGACTCCTATTTAACGCCGTGTTTGGTCGGGGAAAACACCTCCGGCATTGCTTGTAGTGTTCTGTAATCTCTTGATACGAGATTAATCGCCCTTCTCTATCATGTTCGGCCTGAGCCGACCCTCCCTGTACAGCTCGGAGGTAGAGATCTCGAGCTGCACTGAGGGCCGCCTCGTTACCGCTGACAGATTCGTGCGCCGGAGTCCAGATGATGTTGATCGTACTATCAATCGCTCCTTGTGTTAAAATTTTGGTGGTGAGGGGGTTTACCCTCCTTCTACTGAAAATTTGGATTGCAGTTTTACTGTCGCTAATAATGTATCTAGCTTTGGTGCCAGCGCAAGCGATCGCTATCGCGGCTTCGTCCGCTATCTCGGTTTCTTTCCCTAGTATGGTGGCCTCCGTGATGAGGGTGACCCCCCCCCCCCCCCCCATCTACCACCGCTACGGTTATATATCGACTGTGTCTGTCCCCTGCCGCATCCACGTAGGCGACTTCATTTCGGGGTTTGCCCCGATATATTGTTTCTATCGCTTCCGCCCTTTTCTGTCGCCTTTCCTTATTATAAATCTTGGGGTGCATTGCGCTCAAAAGCCAGCTGAAAAGAATCAGCGCAGCCGCCGTTCGCTCTTTAACAATCGTTCGCTGTGGCTGTGGCGACGAGTGTAAAGCGTCCGTCCCTTACCGCTGCAGTCCGTGCCATCCGGAGTGGTGTCGAATCCGCGCGGGCAGAAGCAACGGAAGCTGCCCACGCTGTTGACACAGCTGCCCAGGGAGCAGTACTTGGTGTCCTTGCACTCGTCCACGTCTGCGAACGGTAGAGATCAGGCGAAACGTCATTGTTCATGCCGCGGGATGACTGCCCTCTCTCTCCCTTATAGCAATGAAGGTTCAGCACTCTCCTAGTTTTATTACATTCTGAAAACCATTTGCCTGCCTTCAGTCTCTGCACAAAACTCGCCGCTTCGGTGGCTAGTCGGCCGCTGTCGCGACGCCATCGTTTTGAGACCATATATCGGCCTCAATGACGGCTGCCGACGGAATTCCGTCTAATGGGGCTAGTAAAGCTTTTTTATTAAAACATGTCGAAGAAGCAGCCTTGAACATTGCAGACAGCGGTTGTTTAGGAGCGCAGCGTTTGGTGTCAATTAAGGTTCGCGGACGTGCGAGACGTAATGAAGAAGGGTATGAGTTTCAGCCAGTTGGTGGAACACAACTCGCCCGAAGAACCGCAGAAAACACCCGGCAATGTTAACAGCTTTGTTGCGTCTCTTTCCGCCAGCCTTTCTTTATGGTCCTTCGGGATTTATATGAGATATGTCATGCTCGTTTCCGTGTACAGAATATCTAATCTAAAATAAAGTGGACTGACTGCAATTGAGGTCTTCGTGCTCCAATTTCTCCGATGTTAGACTTTATTTTGCTTCAGCCTGCTCGCACAGGACATACTTCTTAATGTCAGTTATAAAGATTAAGCGCTGTATGCACAAGAACAATTCATGCGATGTGGTTTGAGACGTTGTATACAGTAAAGAAAAAACTGGTTGGCTCTACTCAGCACTTCAGAAGTCGATGGCAGAATTAAGAATATCATGTGCAGGAAAAAAAAAAGCGCTTGCTTTATAGGGATGAAAACGGCGACGCATAAAACGGCATGAGCAAAAGACTTGATCAGAGGCCTATGAAGACTAATGCTTGACTGCTCGCGTCGATAGACCTAAAAACGTTTGTAGTGTGCTGACGCGGAAAACATATTTGTGTTGTTTCCGAGAAATCCACCTCTGTCAATGGCGTACTTTGCATCTATCTCATCCACTGTACAAATTCCCGTCTTGCTTCATATGATGAAATGATCACCACGAAGTCTCGCAACGTCTGCGGGCTCCAGCGCTTGAAGAATGCCGCAGTTGAAATATGGAACGCTGTTTCGCAACATAAATGCACACATCTAACAACGTGCAGGCTAAAAATTACTCATTTCACTTATAGTAACATATTTCACTATTAACAACATTGTTTACTAAAATAATTTTATGTAACCTAGTTTCACTAGAAATTATCTTTAGCGACCAATTACTTGACTTGTTTTCATGCATGATGTAATACTGAGTACGATAACTATTCAAAGAAGCACTGCAAAAAAAAAAAAAGTTGCAATTCAACAAGACTTGCCGGCATCAATATTCTGAATTTCTATGGCTTCACTAATTTACGTTAGCGTGCAATAAGAAATTGTATCATGCCTCTTTTTTCTCAGGCTACTATAGTGTAGTGGCTCATCGGCAGCTCAGTTATACTCGTTTTGTGTTATCGTCATTAATTTGTTTTGGAACTCAGTGATCATGCTGACATGATGCATCTTCCAGAGCTTTTGTTTATACCTTACACGAATCCCATTCTTACTCATTCATTCTCTTACCAAGGTATAAAAGGGAAAAGTCTTTCTGCGACGGCTCTGATATTACTTATTTTGCTTTACGCGTGTACGGCATTGCTTCTGCTAACGATATCCTGCAAATTGATTTTTAAATAGCCCACGGCTACGAATCCCTCTTACTGTGTGTAAAAAAGAAATATAACCAGTCCTACACCGTTGAGACCTGAAGGCGCCCCTTCTTCCTCCCTCCCCCGCCACCTAGACTGAAGCGGAAGTAAAATACGTTCAGGCGCCGAAAGGCTCTGTTGACACCGCCAAGAAACCGTGGGCGCGGTTCAACGACACGCAAACACGTCTAGCTATGTCCCTCGTGCAAACAGCGAGACCAGGACGCAGCGCGCGTATGTGTTCAGTGTTAGTGGCAATGGGGGTAGTGCTTCTTCGCATAGGCGGCCAGACCTTTGCAGCTCTTGTTGTCGGGCGTGGGCTTGAAGCCGGTGTCGCACTCGCACCGGTAGCCCGTGTGCGTGTTGACGCAGCGGCCGTGCTCGCAGAGTCCCGGCCGCAGGTCGCACTCGTTGACCGCCATCTGTTCCAGCGATCTGCAGATATGTTTATATTCAGCTGCGTGCAGAACAAGAGAAACGGGGAAAACGCAACGTCAGCCGGGTCAGAGCAGAAGCGCCACTTCGTCGCGCATTGTCTGCAGAGTGGTCTACTGTACCGCCGCCCTGCCGTTAGGATAAAACGGTTAAAGGAATATCGCGCAGTGAGTTATCTGTGGTAATCGCTGGGCAGGTCGGCAGCTTATTTGAATGAATGCAGCGCTTCAAACGCGAAGAGATTAGCTCAGCTGATCTAATAGCTTGCTTTAGATGGCGAATGACCCTGGCATTAACAGTGACATCTTAAAATAACAAATTTATGACCTCGATTGTGATCCTTCTCACTCGAAAAAAAAAAAAAACGACAGAATCATGCCCAAAATATGAACAAAATGCAACAAAATGTTTTGTCGATTTTTCTGTATCGTAATGTTTTTCTGTAGTTTTGTGGATACGACTTACTATAGCACAATGCTACAGAAAATTATCTTGTTACTACAAAAACTTCTGTTGTTAGCGCAAGTTTATTGAAGAAATGACTACAAAAAGTGTATTGTGATGACATTTATGTTTTGTTTTTCGACAGTTTTATGTTATCATAATACCAGGTTTGAACGGTGGATAAATATGCAGAGCCTGAACAGTTAAAATGACCTGAATTGGTAACAAAACATGTGTGATGTCGCGGAAAACGTTGTGTGAAGTTTTATGCTAAAAAAAATGTATGATCTGGTTTCAAAGACCTCTACGATCATTCGTGCATAACTAGGAGCAAATGAACAATGAGGCAACACAGCATGAACAGTTGTCAACTTACCAAAAGTTATAAGAAATCAGAATAAATATGTATGTCGTCATGCTGCAGAACACGATCGCAAGGCATCTATGACCATGACTGCAGTCGTCACAGACAAATACGGGGCAGTTAAGAACAGCTACTCCATAATAGGCACCACCCCAGAAGAAGCAAGAGAGGTGGCCATCGCCCTAGCTATTGCTACGGCCGACGTCCGCACCAATACCAGCAATAGTAAGATAGGCGTCCGCAACTACGCCTGCGGCTTTGTCTTCCCAAATGCACATCGCATGCTTGAAGGTACCCCAGCACCACAATCGAAAATCACTTTTATCTGGACTCCAGCTCACTCTTGACTCACAGGAAATCCAACTATCTACACTTCACCCTGAGAATTGGCCTACCGGACGAGGGAAATTACCGGGTGATAGACAGCGTCTGGGTTCAGGGGTAGCCCCCAAACTTACCAAGAAATTACATCACCATACCGACTGTCGCGGACCGTCTATCCACCCGCGCACAAGTCGCTGACATAAACCCAAGCGAACGCGTGGCGGCGGCGGCTACAGACAAATGCCTACCCGCACCCGCGTCCAGGCGTCCGCCTCGCGGGCAAGAGGACCGGGGTTCGAATCCCGGTGCCATGCAACTCTCCACCGGGTTAAAAAATGGCTGAGGCTTAGCTAAGGTTAAGCCTAGTCCGATGCGAAGCATATTGATGGCTAGGCTTGGTATACATGGCTTTCCTTTTGTAGAACGTTGTCGCCGAGCCGCATATTGAGCACGCCGCTTAGCCAGACGTTCATCCCGCTCTTCATCGGTCTCTGTGGCACGCTGAAGCTTTCGCTTCTCGTTCAAATCAGCCCTGCTTCTAGGCGGCATCCCAACACCTGGCCGCCTCGTAAGTGCCCGGAGAGTGAGGCAAGCTCAGCTTTATACCGCTGCTGTAGCGTCACGTGGTCAGCTGCAGCGCCTCTGATGTGGAGCCTCCACCGCCGCGGCCGACCGCGCGAGCCGGCAGCCCATCTCTCCTCTGCTGTGACGTCATGTTGTCACGTGGTCAGCCGCCGCGCCTCTGATGTGGAGCCTCCACCGCCGCGGCCGACCGCGCGAGCCGGCAGCCCATCTCTCCTCTGCTGTGACGTCATGTTGTCACGTGGTGTCACGTGGTCACGCTAAAGGTCAATGGTAGCTCCACCGCCGCGCTCGACGGGCTGTAGTGTAGCTCTAGTAATATGCTTCGCATAAAAAAACGCGTGTCGACAGAATTGCCTAACCAGGTCTGGGGTGCGATCTGATCTCGGTGACCAGAAGCGACAACGCACTCCCTCACCAGAGCAGGATTTGGCCACCCTGGTGTAGTACTTGGCCACAATTTTCTATGAACGAGCCAATTAACCCTCGGCCCTCATTCCCCAGCGGCTGCGGAGCAACTAACCAAGGCGGCGGTCAGGCATGTGACGTAGTGGATGGTGCTAAGAATCTAAGAACAAGGGTAAGAATAAGAATCTAAGAATAAGGGTGCTAAGAATGTACGAAAGTTGTAAGCGCAATAGGAAGAACACCAGTGCAAAAAGCTGCTGACAACGAAGTTATCATGCGCACGAGTAATTACATGGCGAGCACATCTCGTGATTTCTAGGCGGCAAGTACCACGCCCCGCCACTGCGCATGAGCAGATCGCCGTGAGGTTGCCAGATGGCGCCACGTTCACGTCCACAACGCGCCCATCTGCTGCATTGGGGCCAATCAGCACGTGCGCACGGACGGGGCGCAGTAAGCGGTAGCGGTACGCGCTATGCTAAATATATCTAATACTATGACGATATGCCTCGACGGGGCCTTTAAAACTTAACGCTTGATGGTTAATTTCTTCTGAGCTTTTTCGCAGAAGAAACAACGCGCACAGAAGCAACAGCGGTGCTGTCAATCGGAAGCTATTAGAAAAGGCGGCAGGGATCCGCGTTACTTACCCGTGCCGTTTCGTGGGCAGTGCTTGCAGGGCGTACCCCAGCCCCGGATGCTGGGCGATTCCTTGCAGCAGCACTCGAACTTGGTCAGCTTCACGGCCAACGGGTTGCGACACATGCCGTAGCCGCCGAACTCGGTGTAGCAGTGGTCCTGGCTCGTGTCTGGAATCGCCAAACTCCAGTGAACGCGAAGAAAGGCGATAACAGCAACGTGGCATCCATTACCGGGAATTCGGGACAAGCGCTTATATTCTCCAGCCACCAAGGGGTGCATGGCTTTGAAAAATAAAAAAAATAGCGCGCTGTTATCATCATTGATAGTAAGAAATTGAATGGCCGAGAGCCTGCAGAACAGAACATGACAAGCCGCTATGCTCAGCGGTACTGACTAGGCGCAGTCCCGAATTGCTAGCAATGTTACAACACCGCATTACGGCTGCAGAATGTACTGAAGCGGAGGAATTGCACCCGAAGAAGCCGGTAATGTCTGCTGAACCGAAGATTATTTCTGCCTACGTATTTACAATGAAAGTCACAAGAATGGAGGGACCGGAACATGGGGAGGAAGAGAGTTTCGAAACCAATGTAGAAGACAGGCGGGACGCGCACATAGACGAGATGCAATGATGTGCAACTCAACAAATCGTTGAGTTGCATATTTGAGCTTGTCTAGATAGCGGGATTTAAACACGGAAGTTGCAGTCAAAATATCGAATTATCCTAGCGAGTTGTAATTCAGGCAGTCTAGTCACATTCCCATATGCTACAAAATTATCAAAAAGTGGTAGGCAGCTAGTAGGCTCACTGATTATGTGCAGACGAATGTCTGGTGTTCCAGAAATATCCCTGTACACTTCTTCGGACCGGTCTATAGGAATTGTCTTCATAGTTGAAAGGTGCTTCTGAACCGTTTATAATCTTCATAGACGAAAGTACAGACTGCGTCAAACTTTCTAGGCGTGTTTCAGCTATGCATATAAAGCAATCCTAATTTATCCACAACTGAAAGCCAGCATACTACGTAAACATCGTCCTTCTACGCAAGTATCATGCTCATGCAGGGTTCTTCTCAAGTGCAGATTTAGCTTAGGCCACACACATCTCGACCAGAGCGACAGAAGCAAGCATGGAAGGCGCGTCTCACCGAGGCAGGCCTTCTTGTCGTGGCTAGGTACGGTGCCTGTGCTGCAGACGCAGTAGTAGCTGCCGTCGGTGTTCACGCAGTGGCCGCCGTTGCAGATATCCAAGTCCTGGGTGCACTCATCCACGTCTGCGTGAGAACTGCATCTGTACTGGGAGCGAGTGTCACTACCTCGACATTTCTCTGTTTGAATCATTTCCACTGGGAGTTCTTTATTTTTATTTTTAGAAATGCTGAACCAATCGCTACACTCAGCCGGCAATTATAAAAATCAATGCCTGCCACTAGGTCTTGGTTACCCAAGGGCTCTAATTTTGCATTTTGCTGTGGTCAAAGTTAAAGCGACCCTCAATTGAACCAGGCAATGGAAAGCGGTGTAACCCTGAGCCTTGAAGGTGTGTTAGCTTTCGTACCGTTCAACTCCATTTGTATGAATAAATAGGAGAGGAGCAGCATATGTTTGGTATTTACATTTGGCCACTTCGTCAGAGCGCCCATTACATCAGAATTTATTTGCATTTTCCAGCACTCAGTGGCCGAAAACGTGTTCATAAAAGCTGTCCACGAGCTACGCTGCATGACAACGCTGCCTCGTCGTCAACTCGACAGTTAATTCCGGATCGACCTTCCTTCAAAATGCGGGAACTGCGCTTACCTTCGCACTTTCCTGTCCGTGCGTTCTTTGAGTATCCTTCATTGCACTCGCAAATGTACGAGCCTGGTGTATTGATGCAGTTGCCTCCCTGGCAGATTCCCGGTATAGCTTCGCACTCGTTCACTTCTGCATCAACACAGACAAGAAATAACTCAATCTTTCGTTCTGATAGCGCTTTTAACTCACACTCATGACACTGCATTCGCTTCTCTTGCGCGTAAGAAACGCTCAGCTAATTTAAGTTAGGAAGAACGCCAACAAAAAAGCGAAAAAACGAAAAACACTACGCTTCAAAATCTGCTCAGTCAGTTCCTTCATCAGGTGTGACTGCGGGCGAGTTCTCGTCTTTTAAACCCGCTTACATCCACGGTCTACGTTCAGTGACCCGGCAGATGACTAAACGAGGGCTTAAAACGGCAAGCTATAACTCGCGCCTAGGCACAACTCATGGAGCAAGCGCGTAGGTTCTGAAACGTCGTGTTTTCCGTTCTTTTGGCTGGTGTTTTTCCTAACTTAAATGAATTCATTTCCTAATCAGATAGACCTCTGTTGAATGTTTTTTTTTTTTGAAAGCTTAGTTAACTTACTATCGTTTTAGAATATGTGGCAGTTGCTCTCAGCGGTGGCAGTTAAGCGACTCGTTGCACGAGGCCCCAAACTTTGGCATAACATTATTAAGCATCCATGGAGATATCTCAGCACTAAGGTCACACACGTAATATCATGTAAACCTCAGCTCGGACGCAGATGACATCTACTTGGCCCTGCTTGGCCCTGAGTCCATTGGTGATCGTCATTAACAGATTCTCTAGGGCACGGCGTTCTTTGGGGTTTCTAGAAGGTCGAGTCGTATACCCTGGCATCCGCGCGAGTGGATGTTGGTGATGTATCCTCGGTCGCACTCGAGCTTCCCAGGGCACGCCTGGCAGGGGTGTCCCCAGGCGACGCCGATGGTGGCGCAGCACAACTGGCGCGTGCACACCACGCCTGGCAGCTGGTCCCAGCAGGACGACTGGCGCATCTTGCGGAAGCACGGCCCGGTCCGGTAGTCTGTGGCAGATATACACGGGTAGCGTTAGATGCTGAACACAGCCACCACAACGAGCCGATGGAGGTTTGAGGGCGTTAGATCGCTGAAAAAGTTTAAAGTATGTCAATTCCAGGGGGGCAGGGGACGGGAAAGGGAGGGTAGAAGTAAGAAGCAAAGACGTTGGTGTATGGATGCAAGTGCTGCCATAATTTTTTCATGATTGTGTTATGCTCATGTAGCATGTACGGCGCTAATAATATTTTTGAACATCTCATAAATAAAACAGGCCGCACAGATCCTCTTTCAAGCTGTCGTGACTTTGAAGCACGGTTGAAAATGAGTATAGTCCAAAGGAAACTTAGCCTCGTCATTGTCAGGTCGTCGTAGGAACGTGTCAGTTTCTGCTTAGGACCGGGGTCGCGAACATTGCTTTGCAAATTATCAACGGAATTTTGCACTTTTATTCTAATTTATATGTCACTGGATGAAGTTAAATAAAAAAATTGGAGGAACACTTAACATCCGCCTTAATGGTTGGACGCGATTGCGCATTGGGTTAACTTTATATTCATAAATCCCTGAGAGTTCATGTGCCACTCCTGGCGCATTGATGCAGCGATTAAGCGATGCGCCCCTGCCCTGCGATGGCAGGTGCTCCCAGCAGTGGTCCTTTTGAGGCCAAGGTTGCTCTTCACGAGTGAACAATTATTAAGTGGACAATTTTCTCACTATCTGGCGGACAGGTTCCCAGTAAGCACTGGAACTCTCTTGGACATCCCATGGACGTCCTAAACGTCCACATAACGTTCGAATTCAATTAAATTTCAATTCAATTCATTTTTATTTTCAACTCGAGGTTGAAGGCCCCCAGGCGAAAAAGCTGTTCTACGACAGCTTGAAAGGTGCCTGGGGGCCCATACAAGGCAGCAGTGGCTACAGAGTGAATTACAGTGTGAGTACACATCTTCAGACAATCATTCAAACAAATATAGAGTACAATAACTAACAAGATAATCGTTATTCATGAAAATTTCAGGTGATCGGCGTTCGGCCTCAATTCTTCCTGAACATCAGAAAACATAGCGGAATTGACATATGTCAGTCGTACTCTAATACAAAGTTAGCATGATTATTGTACACAGGTTGTTTAGTGGGTTACAAAATACTGTCGCAGTTGTTTTTTACTGTAGGTCTCGAAATATACATCCTTCTTTTCATAATCGTTCAGAAGAAATGGAAGCAGGTACTGTAGGGACTGACAGAGATAATCGGTACGGCGGTGTGGTTCAAACCATCTGTCACAACTGCGAGTACGACCATCGCTTTTTTGTTTACGTAAACTTGCGGTGTTCTTTAAAAACGTTTTAAGGACATTATTTGCACAAATGAGTTTCAGTGCCCATTGGGTTGGGATGACTCTGCAAGTTCACGTTACCTGGGTGGCCCTCCTGCCTCCCAGGTTGCTCTCTGGGCCCCACCTGCCAGAGTCATGCTCGTGACTTTTCGCTCACAACGCCGACACCGGATTTTCTGGAGAACGGGGCCTTTAACGCTATCGCGTTAAGAACACAGAGAGCGGAGTGCATGACTGAGATGAAGACATGCACAATACCTCCACACAATGTCTACACACGTCGAGAACTCTCCTCTGGACATTAATAATAATAGAAAATTGGACGAAGGTTTGTAGTGATGAACTAGCAATGCCTCTTTTAGCAGGGATCGAGACATGGCAGCTCACCTCTTTCACATCGGCGACCCGCAAAGCCGTAGACGCAGGAGCAGCGGTCCTTGCCGATGCAGCGGCCACCGTTGAGGCAGGGTTCTCGGCAGAGCCCCGATTGTCCTTCACAGAAAAGGGGCATTTGTATAACTCGGCGCCCGCATTCGAATGCCAGAGTTAGGTGGCATATATAGGCGCGGGTTATATTCTGTGACATCTTCCAAAAACCCGCATGGCAGTACTATACAAAGCGCTATAGCGCTGTACAAACGCCTAGGCGATCCCTAATTGCTGCCTGTTTTCGCCCACTGTGCGAGTATAGTGGAGCTAAAAATAACGAGAGGAACTTTATTGTCACAATGAAAGGGTGGAGGCACGACGTGCAAAGTCGCATTTGAAAGTAGTTCAAGTCTTATGTACTTCTAGCACTATTGTGACATGTTGTAGTAGCCAAGTAAAGACAGGATTAAACCATGATATAGCAACAGAAATAAACAGCAGTCAACAAAATATCTGAGCTCAACGAGTCTTGAACACTCCGCGATTACGGTAAATGATTCAACGTGCTACATATAATATGCAACACAGCGAGGCAAAACAACACGGCAAAGGTGCCACGCGGCCGACAGGCCTCCTCAAAACACTAGGAGCTTAGGACGGTACATATCAGCTTCGTCGCAGTAGCATCAATTTTTCGTGTCCTGAATGGTATGTTGAGTATACCATCTGGGCTCTGAAACCACTCCGACATGCCAGAGACAATTAGTAACCTCCAGTATTCGCTTTCAAGTTCGTTTTGCGTCCGCCAGACGCGGCAGCCAATTCCCGACTGTGAGTAGAGCGCTGCGCACAGCCGAAACCCCGGTTGTTTTGCGGGCGCTGGAAGACATTCGAGCCGGGTCGTACGTCAGCCTGACCGAGGGACGCTGACGGCGCCTGGTCGCCAGCCAACGCAAGCCCCAGATAGAGCGCCAAGCACCGGCCTCAGAGGCCACCAACGTTGCACAAACGAAATGTTCAACCCGAGGAATGACTCACGGCCACGGCAGCATTCATTTATTTCTACCGCTGCTCCACGGCGTGTTGTGGATGACCCCGAGCGCTGCCCTTCCGCTGTCTCGTTTTCTCTCTCAAGACACGATCGCTGTTTCTCGCGAGATCGCTTACGCGCTGCCCGCCCGGTAACGCGAGACGCGACAGCTCTGCTTCTTCCTCTGCGTGCGGCATTTGTGCAGACTGTATACGCGAGGCCTTTGCCTTCGCGGTCTCGGACTCCGCGTGGCGCCTTTCGTCGAGGGCTGACCTCGCCACTTTCGTAGGCGTTCATAAAGTTTCGAAGTGGACGCAGCTGGAGGCCTTGCTTTCTTCCGTTGATTTCATACGCTAAAGGTGAAACCACAGCGAATGATTTGTTTTTCTCTCCATCACAGTGTACTGCTTCTGCAATAACCGCTACATTAACAGTAACAGGATTAACAGGATTAACTGACAATCGGTCGTGACAGTCGGTCGGCGCCACTGGCTAGAGGGCCTCCTTTGAGGGACAATCGATCGACGCTGTGTTCCTGAGCTGTATGCGAATATGGTGCTCCCGCGCTGAGCGAATGGATTCGCCACTGAACCGACCGGCCTATGCGGCGCTGGTGCAAATGGAACGCTGCCAGGTAGTACCACTCACCGTACTCATGGCGCCAGGACGACGGGCTGGTGACCGTCGTTGACGAGCCGTTGCCTTGCGACGGCGCCGTGGGCAGCGTGAGTGGCGCCGTCGGACACGACCGGGCCATGACGCCGCTGGCGCAGCGGCAGACGTTGGGTCGGACGCAGTGGCCGCCCGGGCCGCATGGCCTCCGGCAGATGGCTGCGCGAACCGCGTCGCTCTCACTACGGTGGTCGACCCCGTGAGGAGGCGGCGGAGCCCTGCTGCTTCCCCTTAAGAATACGGCTCATTTATTTGTGAGTTACTCCCAGCGCTTTTACAGACGTTAAAGGGAGACTAAGGACAAGTTTAAGCTGGTTCTTATCGATAGATTACCGCGTTCTAAATGCAGAGAAGCTATTTCCATGAAACACAGAGATTTTATAAGCTAGAAGAGGTCAAGTAAATGAAATATAGGCAACGCCGCCACCGGCTGTTTTCGCAAGCAAACTGTGGGGCGGTGAGAAATTCTCTCTCGCGGATCCCTGAGGCAAAGTTACACTGCCATTCACTTTCAAACTATGATCACGGAGTCCATTTGGTCTTGACGTCTCGAGTTTGAACGGAGTGGCGGGAAAAAAATCTCTTAAAAATTGTATATCATTATTTATCTGCACGGAATGCTGCCGGAAAAAACATCAGGATACCCACTAAGAGGTACGGCATTGATTTTTACTGAGAACAAAAATGACTTACAGTTGCCCGCATTGCCTCTTTGAAGTGGCGGTGGTATAGATATAACGATGTACAACAGTTTCATTTCCGGCGGCTATGCTGCCCAGTAGTGTAGTCATGCTGTACTCGGATACAACTTAACTCCACAGTGATGATCCGTCACATTCAGGACCTCCACACACAATTTCTCCGCGACAAAACAAAAGTGTCCTGTTGTGGAAGTTTCCCTTGTTACCTAAAAAGAAGCTAACCACGAGACAAACTTGTAAGCTCAAGAATTTGGATGGCTTTGATATGGGAAAAATATGAAAAAGCTTATTTCCTTATTTGCTGCCTTCACTGATGCGATTGGTGAGTGAAGTAATACAGGACACCGCAGACAATGACCCATTGCTGCCAGCTGCTTTATTTTAAAGTTGTATCCTACTACAGGATGACCTCAACAAGAAGAAAAAATACTCGCTAGGAGTGTAGCCAAGGACATTTGTGCAGAAAAAAAAATCACTATACTTAGGTAACGCAGACAGAACGGCACGACGACGCTGCCAATTTCGCTTAGCGAAAGAAACATCATATGGAGTGACAGTCTGCTTTTAGCGCGAATAATTCTAGAGGAAAAAAAAAAATATTCTGAATAGTTACGTCCCGTCTGTCAAAAACAGAGCTTAACTAGGCTTCCAGTTCTGGCGCGTAGCGTGTATTCCAGACTCACACCGAGTTGCGGGACCGATTTGTATTGTCGCATGTCCTACCTGCTGGTGCAGCTGAAATTAGCTTTTAAATGTTCAGATTATTAATGAAAACGCTGAAAATATAGAAACGACTGCATTTAACTTTCACTGTAGAATATGTGGCTGTAAGCATTTTTTAATGATGCTTCCCGGAAATGATTGAGGTGGAAATGTTCACACGTTTACAAAAACCTCCTTAGGGTTGGTCCGCAGGCCGCACTTTTTGCTTTTGAGCTGAATAGTCGGGCACTTCCTGTGCCTATGAAGCTACCAAAGTCCTCAGGGGTAAAGATTAGATACCTCCGCAACCACCGAGGATACCGATCTTGGGAAGAAAAAAAAAAGTGTTGCAGGATGAGTCGTCTTATTCACCTTGCAACCTCACTGTACGAAATACAGGAGTACCCACCTCTACTCTCATGGTATGAGCGATCAGGGTACATCCTAACCTTTTCATGGAGAAAGGAAATCTCTACACGAGTGTTTCAGAGGGCATTTCATGTCATGCCGTGATGAAATATGCAAGCCGGGCTATGATCGCTTCTCCCAGGATTAGGACGCACTCACGCACTGTACAGCCTCCGTAATGACTCCTGGATCTGTTCCATCCTTCGCAGCAAATCGGTGCTGGGCCCCAGCGGCAGACGTTGACCCTGCGAGGTATGAGAAATATTATGAGACTAACTTTCTCCCAAATATGTGACAACGCATGTCCGAAATTATCAGACAGAAATTTTGAAAATTGGTATATTGTAAGGTACTGTTACGGAAATACTGAAGGTAATAGTCCATGCTTCTGATATGTAGCGCAGTCTTTCGTTTAAAGTGTTTCCTTCTATCGCATTTAACACTTAAGACTGCCATTGAAAACCAGTGGGGAACGCTTTTGACGATAGAAAAAACTTTAATAGAAAAAAAATGGAAGACTGCCGTCAGGTGATCTGCAGCCATATTGATTGTTACAGTGAAATCTTATATTATATGAAAAAATTGCGTTCATAAACGGTTTCCCGGTCCAAATCGTTGTTGTCTAAAATTGTTAGCTATGTTTCATCCTGACTGCATGCTGTGATAGGCGGTAACTTCAACGCAAAAAAAAAAAAGGCGGAAAAATAATTTCAAATGTGCTTTGCTTTCGCAGTGGGGAGCCCAGTGCTACAAGCTCTCAACTGTACTGGGTACAGAGCAGCTGTCGCGGGCGCTAAAGTTCAATGCATGGTGAAGAACACGTCATCAGTGTTATCATGTAGCATTGCCTGCTGTTACAAGACCCATAATTTGTGGCTCCAACACTCCTTCCTTAGCAGCAGCATATGTAGCTCCAAAACACACATGCTACTGCCCTTGTTTACTGAGCCTCATTTGTACCGATAATGGGTCTATTAAATGCTATGGGCACGAGGAGGAACGAACGATTTTTTTTTTCTAGGAGTGTGCAAAAAATACCATTTTCAAACTGAATCGAATACAGATAGTCTAGGTTTGCTACCGAATAGATTACGAACACTCTAGCTAAAAGAAAGGAATCGAATACGAATCGAATAGCCATAGAACCGAATCGTATACGAATAGAATATATTTTTACGAATATTCGACCAAGTAGCGCTAGCGGCGGCGCTGTGGTACCGTTGTAGCAATAGCTGTTAAAAAGAAGCAACACTGATTTCCTTTAGGCGCATAATTAACTTGGCCGTCGTGCCATACATATAGGAAATAACTATTTACGACTGAAAACCACAGCGAATAAACTAGCGTAAAATCTCAGTGGATGAGAGGGGCGAGAGCTACGTTTCAGCCATGGCCTCCGAGACAGGGCTTCAAGACACGGTTTGTGAGGGCTGCCTGAGCGCAGCTGCGTAGCTCAGTCTTTGAGGCCATGTATGAGGAATATGAAGGCCGCCATACTAATGGACCGCGTCATGGAGCTGAAACCACAGAGACGGGCTATGGCAGGAACCTGTGTGCCGTCGGAGGGAAGCATGAAAGTAATATGAAGACGGCGCGAGCAACCTGGGACAGAAAAGACGCAGAAACTACAGGACCAGCCTTTTCTCTTCCCATTGGTCGCGCCGTCTTCATCGTGAACTAATTGTTATCCCAAGCAAGAGTTTTTTTGAAGTAAACCATGTTTTTGTAACAGCCGTCGAAGAAGACTATGGCGTGCCTTACGCGAACTTTGTGCCAATTCATCATCATCACCATCGCCATCATCAGCCTGACTACGCCCACTGCAGGGTAAAGGCCTGTCGCATGTCTCTCCAATTAACCCTGTCATTTTCCAGCTGCGGCCACCGTTCCCTCGCAAACTTCTTAATCTCATCCGTCCACCTATCATACTGCCGCCTCCTGCTACGCTTGCTTTCTCTTAAAATTCACTCCGTTACCCTTAAGGACCAGCGGTTATCTTTCCTTCGCATTACATGCCCTGCCCAAGCCCATTTCTTCCTCTTGATTTCGATTAGGATTCGAGAACTTGAGGGCATATTCGATTCGTTTCGGGTAACTTTAAACTTACAATATATATGACTCGTTCAGCGAATACAATAGAAGGATATTTGGTTCTGTATTCGAAAATTTTGAATATTCGCACATCCCTATTTTGTTCTATTCGGTGAGTACGGGAAGGGAACCAAGGCCACACAAAATTTGGTATGCTGAATGCTGACATATACACAATAACGCAACGTGATTTAAGCAGAGATGTGCCCAACCAAGGCAGTTATCGCTGACTGCATCCACATAAGCGCAGCCATACGGGTAGAAAATACATATACCGTCTTTAACACAGTTGTGTAAAAGGGACCCACAGCCCCATCGTCTTGCTCCGCCTTAGAGCCAGAAAGCGGAGATTGTACAGAACGGTTGTGTAAGCCGAATTGTGGTACACGGGAACCTGAATGCCATAGTTTCCACAATGGAGGCACTACTATATGTACTGCAACAGAGATCAACGATCGGCGCACCAGCCCCTGTCGGGCGTTAGAACTGGGTAAGTTGACTTGTGGCGCCGGAATTCAGCGAGCCTATATCCTTCGCCTTCACCCATCTGAGGGACGGTGCGCGAAGAAAAAAAAAGGAACGCACAGGCTGCGTGAGGGGGGGGGGGGGGGGGGGGGGGTGAGGAGGAGGGTCGTACAGTCGTGTCATGCCTCCGTAGCGGCGGCACGGTGACGCCGACTGCTTTGCATATCTCGAACCACGCGGAAAGCGAAACGCGCAGCCTGCTTGGCCCACGTCCAGGGAGTCGGCCGATCCCTCGTGGAGCCCCCCTTCACCTCACTCGCACGCTCAGCAGTAAGACGGCGGGACACACTGAGCTCGCGGCCTGCCGCACGGCTGTAAATCCGCGGTTCCGCATTCTGCAGGCGCCGTGCTTGTTCCCCACGTTTCACGCGCCCTATCAACTACTCCATAGCTGCCGCGTAAAGCTGCGGTGTGGAGGGAACCGCGCTGCCGATAACGACGCTCCGGCTTCGGTTTCTGTGGAAGCGCTCGCGTCAGCGCATTTCGGCTGTGAGACGAGTAGCGAGAGGCATCGCCAACGCTGATTTTACTTCTTTTTTTTTTCTGCCACGAGCTTCAGCTAATGATTGCAGCCTGGCATTTCCGCTCCTACTGGCGCTTTCAGTTTCTTGCTGACGTCCAGCCGCAGGCCTGAATTCTAGCCTGGCAATATTTTCTTTATATAGATTATTCGCAACCGGCACATAGCCCGGAGCGGCTAGTTGTGCAGCCTCCGCATAGAAATGTGTGCGCCCGCACTGGTCAGTAAGATCCATGTTGTCGGAACAAAATATATCGGTTGCTTCTGCTTTCAAAGAAAATCGTAATTCGCAAACCGGCTTTAGTGGTAGGATTTCAACGCCCAGTTTCGCACTTCTATTAGGCATTTCCTTCGAAATCTAGACAGCAACTGGCGCCAGTATCGGCGCGGGCAAGCCAGCCACTCGATGACAGTAGAAGTATCATTAGTATGAGAGGTATCTAAAGGATCACAAAACTTTATGACACAACCGCGGTGGCATTTCATAACATTTCACTGCATAGCCCCACAGCTATGATAGTCCGCAAAGCGCGAAATTTTTTACTTTTAAACATGTACAGGAGAGGGATTGTATATCAGAATTTCTGGTATTGGGTGGGCTTGCTTTGACAAGTTTGCGCGGCAAGCTGCTTTGTGTCTGGGTATTCGGGCGGGTCGAATGCGCTTAACGTTTTTCCAGTCAGAGCTCGCCTGATGTTCTGTATAGATAGGCAATACAGTCGAACCTCATTATAACGAAACGGTTCATAACGAAATATTAAATATAACGAAGGAATGACGATTCCTCTTGGGAGCTCGGTCAACACGGGCTGTAACAAAGCTACGGCTATAACGAAGTAATCGCCGAGCCCCTTCAGCTTCGTTATAACGAGGTTCAACTGCACTTCTTTATTTACAATCGGCATGGATTTGGTTATTTAATTTCAGTTGCTTCGAACCAAGGTAAGTCGTGTTGAGCCACTTTACTTCCGGTTGGACAGTGATGAGCTAGTTCGTCAAGAGGATTGTTAGCGCTCTTAAGGTGCAAAATTACTATTTTCAACTTTTTTTCTTTCTTACACTTGGCCTTGCACACTAGCCGCGCCACACACGATTAAGCGGACTCCAGCTCAACTCTCCACTCCAAGGCTGAGCAGCCGAGCGTTGCCGACAAGGACACCGTCGCGCCCAGAGTCTCAGCGCGTTGCCAGAGATGCTACGCTGGCGAAAAAAAAAATGAAAAAAATCGGGCATGCTTGCCCAAGTCTGAGCTGTATGTCATCTCTTAGCCCTGACCTTTTCTTTCTATCTGCAGTGGATTCCTTATCTGCCAAGCAAAAACTACTATGGCTCGCCCGTTGTCCCTCAGAACGAGCGCTTCATATGGACACCTCGCAACGGCAAGGCACGAAGACGCTCATTAGTCTAGGGAGCTAGAACACACCGTAGTGGTCGGGTTGAGGGTTATTAACGGACTTGGGATAATTCGGAGTGTTCCACTTCCTGGTTCGAAACGAGATAGCTGCCGTTGTGACCAGACGAAGTAGAGTGGTCGGTCGTTTTCTGCCACGCCACGAGAGCAGCTGATAGCCACTGCTTGTCTCTACTTTGCGTCAGAATGGCGCGTACGTGTTTTCTGAGTAGCTCCGCGATAAATTATCAACGATGCAAGTCGACGCAGCGGCATACGAGATAGAGAGTGTGCGTAACGTTTTGCTACTGACAGCGAAAGAAAGAAAAAGAAGTCAGTTTCTTTCGTCATTTTAGTGCGCTTCGTCCTTGTAATATGAACAGCATTTTGCTTATTCAGCGGTGCGCCGCAGGCCCTCGGTGCTACGCCGTATCCGGAAAGCCATGTTTGATTTTCCATAGCCTTCATTCATACAAGCTTCAATGGTCGGATCCCCTGCTACTAAATTTAATAAAGAGAGCAAGAGCTTGCGTGTCGCTATAACTTCAATATGCATGCAAAATCTGGGATCCCCATAAAGGATTACTAACAGGCTCTAGAATCTATTCGTAATCGTGCAACGCGTTTATTTCCCAATTACTGCCGTTACACAAGCTTTTCAGTCATGAAACATTCCCTCGGTTTACCTGACTTGGCTTGTAATCGCAAGTGCCTTAGCCTGTGCCTTTTCCATAACTATTTCCACACCAATCTCAGTCTGAACTTCATCTCTCCTACATTTCCTCACGCAGTGCCCACACAATTAAAGTTGGTGTTCCCTCATGTCATACTAATATGCACTTAATTCATTTTCGCCCCGCACAAGTAACGATTGGAACTACCTTCCTGCCTCCGTCGATGCCATCACCAATAACATCGCCTTCAAGAAAGCTGTCACCGATTTGTTTTGTTAATAATTTGTTCTAATCACCCACTCCTCTCTATACTGCCCTCAAGCCTTGAAAATAAGTAAATAAATGAACAAACTTTTTTGTAACATCTTCTAGCTATATATAAGTAGGCTGTAAGCGCGCGAGGACCTATAGTTCTATTTGCGCGGACTCCGACCAGGATTTTCAAACCAAGGTCGACCACTTATGTGTTCTCTATCGCTTCGCATGACAGTTGTAGTCGTGACAGCAAAGGCTTCGTTCTGCGCCTCGAAACCACAGAGCAGCAACGTTTGCATGGCCGCAACTGCGCCTGCGAGCTTGCGCAGGCTATCCACACCTCGAAAGCTGGATATCTGAACCCATTAGACCTCCAATGTCTCCAAAAAAGGAAAAGGAACTTTGGGGGGTTTGGGATTCATGGGGAGGCTTCGGTAAAAAAAGCTAAAAATGGAAGCGGCACTCAAAGGCAACTTAATAGGCAACTTCGCGAATGTATTGCCACCCGCGCACTTCACAGCGTGTGGATTGGACGGACATTAGTGCCGGTCAGCGCTGGCCGCTAGGTCCGAGACCGTACTGCACAGTGTGTTTAGAGCGGGTGGTGATAGCGGGTGTCCTGCAGCCGCCATAGCACAATGTCGGACCTAGCGGCCAGCTCTGAGCGGGGCTAATTTTCGTCCGTGCCACGCGCTCGAGCGTTCGTGTTAAGTGCGTGGGCGGCAATACAGGAACGGTAAATATGAAGAAGAAAGCTTGGTATGCCCAAAGAACAGTACTTTTACTTGAGATTTCAATCTTAAGGATACTGAAAATAGTTGATGTAGAAGAAAACTAACGAAACAAAAATGGCGGACGATGTAGCTTGGTTATGCCAAATGTGAATTAGGTGAGCCAGCACTTTGCTTTTGGTTCGAGGCTCGGTTTTCAAGGTCGAGCAGGCTTCAGACAAATATCGGCAAAATCGCACTTAAGCTTCTCCTTAAGAGAATGACGCGATAGCGTTGGTGGGTTACTTTCCACGTATGCGGAATCCGTCACTCTCTACTTTACATTCACAGATCCCTGGGAGTCCTCATACCACTGCTGGCGCTGCGGTGCAGCAGTTAAGCCATGCGCCACTGCCCTGCGATGGGGAGATTCTGCCACCGGTGAGGCATGTGAGACCCAGATTGTTCTTCCGAAGCAACCACTCGCGAGCACTCATTAATTTAACTGCCACCTGCAACTGTGGACAGTTTGCTCACAAACCGGCGGGCAGGTTGTGATGACGTCTCAAGGTCACGTGATGCAGGTGGCCCACAACCCGTTGGGTACGCAGAGGGACCATACATACAATGGCTAAGCGGCTGAGTAGAAGCTGTAGTGCTAACACACTAAAAAGTATGCTCCTTACTCACACTAGGGGTCTGATTGTGTACTAAATTCTCTGTCATTCTGATTGTATACCTTTACCTAAGAAGCCAGAGGATGGTGCGGGCCCATAATACATGGCATGAGGGGTAGCGGAAACCTAGAAGACGGACAAAGAACAAATCTTTGTCCGTCGTCTTAGTCCCTTGTCCCCGCCCTTGCCATGATACATGCAACTCATAGTCCTCAGCACATGCCAGTTTAGTATGAGTGCCCATGGTTTTCTGTGTGTTAATCCTGAGCATAACGACGCTTGACTTGCAGTATCGCATTCGGATGTTATTCTTGTTCATCTTCAAATGACTATCCGGGGCGTGTAAGTGGCTATGGGATTCGGCGGCTGAGCTCTAGGCAGCGGAATCGAATCCCGGCAGTGGCGGCTTCGTTTGAATGGAGGCGAAATGCAGAACCGACCACGTGTTTTGCGATTCCAGCGCCCGCAAAAGAGTAACGGGGGGGGGGGGGGGGGGGGGGGGGGGGGGGTAGAAATTAATGCTGAGTTCTCCACTACAGCGTCTGTCATAGCGCACGTTAAGCTCAGGTACATTATAAGCCCCACCTGCCAACATCTACAACTTTCAAACATCAGAGCACAGTTTCGCGAAGTTTGCGCTGTGGTTTTGCCCGATAGATCTGTAAGCGCTGACCGGTTGTCGTGAACAATATTCCCGGGAAAAGAGAGATATGTGGACGAGGGCCCACTGCGGTAAAAGATGAGATATCGAATTCTCTTACTTTTCGGCTGGCAGTGTCTTTCAGATGCGAGACAGATACAATACACCGGTGGGAATTCCGCCTTCGTATTGCCCGGACAACGACGTTCACCAATCTCTCCCGCTTTGATCGAAGCCGATATCTCGTGTTCCCCACAAGTTAACCGCATTTTAACAACAACCCAGCCTCGACGCGAACGTAAAATAGCGCCTGACACCGCAGTGCCACGCAGCGGCGCCGCGCACTCCCCCTGGCGGCAGGGTCTGCGGCCGGCCTCGTGTAAATCACGCGCTTGTACGCACGATGGCCGTCGCTCGTATGTTGCTTTGTGCGCGCGTCCGGAGCTCTGATTTATGCCACTTGCTATTCGCGCGTTCGAACCCGCTGTCGGGCGCCGGTCAAACGAGCGGCCGCGTCAACGAGCGACCGTAGCTTCCTTCCTGGTCGCCGCCAGAGCGCGCCGATTGTTTCCCTGTCTTTGAGCCACGCTGCTAACGGGAATCTGCCGGTGTAAAACGGCACTCCGGACTTCGGGACAGTTTGAAGTGTCCATATATATACTGATGCGGCCCCAGCATAGCGGCGGGAGGTCAGGAGCTGCTGAGTGAATGTCGTCTAGGTCAAAAGTTCAGAAGCTACTGCACGCGTGACCACGAAATGTCTCTGCGTCTTGCGGCACACGGTAGATAGAATACTCCACATATTAAATTAAAGCGAGTAAAGCTACGAACGTGTCCAACTGGTAGCACATAACTGCTCGAAACTGAGCTCGAAAGATACCGGGAACGAATCGAGATGTTGCACCATGAACAACACGACGGTGCGCAGCGTGTCAGTTTAGTTCATTCATTCGCTTGGTGAAGGCGTCATCGTTAGTGTTCTAATGGCTATGTCCACTCGTTCTGCCTTTCAAGCCCCGGTTTCAGTGATTAAAGTGAACTGTCCTCTTGTCGCCAAATGCTCCAGCAAAATTCAATGAGTGCTTACAGAACTTGAGCACACTATATGGCTGCTGATTCTCTCTTTGTTAGTGTGCTGGCTCTCTCACTGGGACTGCAACGGTGACCTGGTGGTTCGAGCATCCGTCTTCCATGCGGAAGGTGCGGGATTCGATGCCCAGTGTCACCGGATGCCCACCGGTGACGTAATAGATACAAGCTTTCTCTGGCCTAGCGCTCGGCTTATCTGGAGTGAAATGCTTGGGAATAATCTCCGAACCAACTTTGAGTAGACGAAAAATACCTGGTGTCATGACACTTTTTGGTCAAAGATGCCTTTGCGCTATTAAAATTCATCATCGTCATCATCATTCTCTCATTGTCTTTTGTAATGTTTGATGCATTTTGTACAATACCTGCGTAGCGTGGATTGATGCCATCTCTGCATAACAGTTATGGAAGAAAAAGAAAGTGAAGGAGCTCGTTATGAGCGTTTCCAAAGGTTGATGTTCTACGCGCAGCAATCAAACTGGCCTAACAATGTCAATATTCATTCATTTTTTTTATCATAGTGGGCACGGTCAAGCCCTCTTAGTTTTGTCTCTTGGATCAAGAGTCGGCACAACATCCGGGGGCGACCGCAGCCTCCAGTATGCTCTGTTGTTCCTGGACGGATAATGGTAGTAGAATGGCTTATATTCTTTGTCTATTTTGCCGAAAATCAAGCTGTTATGTGTGTGCATGGTTTAAAAAAAATATTGTCGAACCAATGCAACGGGACATGATGTCAGCCGGTGGGTCCTACTGTGTCAAATGGCGGCGGAGGCCGTTAAACTCAACACGCTTGTTTATTCTACCCAACTTTGCACAAACCTGCTCAAAACCTTATGATTCGAGTTATGAATTCTGTTTAATGAATTGTTTGGCTGCACGCGAAACATTGCTATTCTATAGACATACATGAGTGTTTGGACAAGAAAAGTAATTCCCAACTATACCAGTTTCCAGAGGAACCGAAAGCAAAAAAATAAAAATGAATGGCATTACACGCGGATGTGGCACTGTGCCCACCAGCACCCGTAGCGGTTACATTTACACTGCCTAGAAACGAACATGCAGAAGGAACCGGGAAGATGAAAGCAATCAGTGCGAATCGCTTCCGGATGGTGAGACGGGGATGAAATTATCAACGCTTCTCGTTTGCCGATTTGTCACGGTGACTATACGAATGACCTTTAGCACGGTAGCTGTATCCGCGCAATTAAGAAAGGAATGCCCGCAGCTGCGGAGCTCGCGCAGCCACCTTCCGGAGTCAAGACGCCAGCCGGCGGCCGCCGATAGATGGAGAAAGTCTAATGGAAGGCAAAGACGTCGTCAGCTCCTCAAAAGGCGTCTCTCTCGGTGAGAGGGACCTTGAGGATACAGCAGTGCCGTGTGGGAGTGCGTAGACAAGTCAAGTCGTCAACGCGTTGCGACGGTTCGAGTGCCGTGCCCGTATACGCGATACTTGTTGCGCAGCTTACGTCAGGCGAAAGCGCGCCGCGGGCGGCCGTAGCGAGAAGCGAGGCGATGAAGTGACAGGTTTTCTCTGCCGAAGTCTGGCCTCCGCGGCAAATCAATTGGGTGGCCGGAGGTGCGCGCGGCTTCCGTCTCTGCTACCCCCCGCCGTGTGCTTCCTGACAGGCACGGCTTACGAGTATATGATCCTGACATCTTGTTTGTTTTTTTTCTGCATCTTGGATGCGGCTGGGAGGAGATGACCGCTTGGAAAACGGTTCTGGAGTAAGCTGTTTGTAGTCGCTATTGGTTGTGTTTGTGCATGAAACTTGCCGCCTTGAATATGAGTGAATAGCGGTGCAGTATACCGCGTGTGCAATCCATTCGGTGTGGAACTTTAATACTGTATGCCAGTCGTGAAGCTCGCAATGGACTGGTGTTACCTCTGTTAGAGTGCCAGTTCACAAACAGAAAACGTAAATAACATAGCCTAACTTGTGGCCGGAAGTTAATCTCGAAATCACAAACCCGCATCTACAGTTTCCGTAGTGATCAAGATTGAGCTTAATACGAAAGCATCGTGGAATTCGCCGTTTAGCGCCCCCCCCCCCCCCCCCCCACACACACACACGCACACACACACACACTCTCTCTCTTTTTCTTCTATGAGAGTGCATACTTAAAAGCCTCCATGGGGAAGCTTAAAACAACATACAAAGGAACTTAAAACTTCTCGCGTCAGCAGTGTGTTCCCATGAAAAGTTTCTGTCGTAAAGAATAACTCTAAAGCATAAAGCGCTCTATGTCTTGAGAACGCATCCGGACGTGGCAGTCCTAGCTTGCTACGCTGATGCCAAGTTGCTGACGTATGCCTTTAATCACAATAGGTCGTACGCGCTACACGCTGTTGAGAAGGGCCTCTTGAGCCCCTTATCCGTCGCCACCGCAGTGTAATTCGCACAGGCGTCGTTCACTTTTGCTCCTGTATTGCCTTGCTATCACCACAATCTGCTGCACTCAACATTTTAATGGTGGCAGTGTAGACACGGGCTATGCCACGCTCTCTGCCTTCCTTCCCGCACAAGGGTCCACATATTTAACTTCTGTATATATCGAAATGCTTTGAT
Source organism: Amblyomma mixtum (assembly GCF_055824585.1). Classification (NCBI taxonomy): domain Eukaryota; kingdom Metazoa; phylum Arthropoda; class Arachnida; order Ixodida; family Ixodidae; genus Amblyomma; species Amblyomma mixtum. The sequence continues at coordinate 19,808,726 of NC_143016.1, forward strand.
TATGACGAATGTGCCATCGAAAGTGCTGCTAGTCAGAACTTCTTAGTTTTTCATTGATTATTGTTGAATTTGTACCGGAACCGACTGTGTCCTGCACGGTCACCATTATAATGATGTTGAATGAGAGCTGTTTGCTGTTAACTTGCTTCTCAGCAGGTTAATTTTATACCAAATCGTCTGGTGGCACAAAAACGCAGTTATTATTTTTGTGGGTACTTTCGAGTGGACTTTTTTCAGGTTCCGTTCGCATCCTGTGGTTTTGTTGGATGCCGGTCGCTTTGGCAGCGGTTGTTCGCAAGCCAGCGCTTTGTGTTTTAAAAGGGAGCAAAAGAAGAACACCAGAACCCTAGCTGTTTCCGAACGCGGCCAATTTATGGAACAGCGCCTCTAACCCACGGACTACGAAGCTATCATTGTTAGGACGAGTAATGCGTGAAAGAAATGGCTGGGATCATGTGTTACGTGTGCGCGCGTGCAATGGAATGGCGAAACAATGTGTCCGAGGATGCCTGTGGAAGTGCAAGCATTACATGTCAGCGTGATCAACTTGCCATGTCAACATGGCAGCGTGGTCTTCAGTAGCCGCTTTTGAAAAGAAAAGGAAAGCCACAGGTGTTAATATCAGCTACAGGAAGATTTACACCTACCCTTTTCCCGCCCTGTCTCTCTCTCTGGCTCCGAGAATTAAGAATATATCTACAGGGGGTGCACACTAGCCCCTTGGCGATAACGTTTTGTTCGATGATGGAATTAAAAATGGTTCATTTTTGAACGAAACTTTGGAATGCCTTTTTTCAAAGGAGCGCATAACTTTTTGATATTGAAGTGGTGGTGACGGAAATGTCAGGGGGCAGGTGTAATCTACCTTACATAAATCATGCCGGCTGTTGCTCTGCCTTTTTCTCACAGACAGAGTGTAGACTGAGGCTGATAGAAGGGCCTCACTCGCACCACTGCTGCTTCGTGGTTAGACTGTTTCTCACAGTGAAAAAAGAAGGGCCTCCTACCTCAGTGAAAAGGGCCAGTGCCTTCAAAATTAGCGTTACTGCCACGCGCCTCTCAGTTCTTTTGTTACGGCAGCAATAAGAGACTAGTGTACGACGGCGGTAGTCCATCGTAACAGGTGTAGAGCATGCCCCAAACTTTCATTTGAAGCCAACAGCTTTAAGTTCTATTGCTCAAGAAAGTAAGGGGGAAGGGGGGGGGGGGGGGGGGGGCACAGTCCAGGGTGCAAAATGACAGCTCCTACACATATAACAAGGAGAATTCCACTTGTTGATAAAGTGCACCTATATACCAGGTGTTTCAGGAAAGTAAGTTAAAAAGAAAAGGTTTCTGGGGCAAAAATCTGGCTTTTGCGGCAAATTTCTCGCGTGGTTCCGGTTTTTAAAAGCGGCAGCCGACTACAAGTTGGTAATTACCGCCCTATTTCATTGATTTCCACCTCCTGCAAAGTGCTAGAACACGTACTCACCAAATACCTCAATAATTATTTAGACCACACGGTAATAATGACCAAAGCGCAACATGGCTTCCGTCGAGGATTCTCAACTACAACACAGCTAGTGGTCACTGTAGATGAACTTGCTAAAGTGCTTGATTGCGGTGGCCAGGTCGACATGATTTTTTTAGATTATTCTAAAGCTTTCGATAGAGTACCTCATCATAAACTAGTAATAAAAATGAAATTATTCGGCATTCCGGATCAAATAATAAATTGGGTCACATCATACTTATCAAAGCGAAAGCAATTTGTCGACATCGATGGAGCCACCTCTCGATTCTTAGAGGTTTACTCAGGTGTGCCTCAGGGATCGGTTCTGGGTCCAGTACTATTCAATATCTATATAAACGATCTCCCAGAAGCTCTCGATCCCTCTGTGTCCGTAAAGCTGTTTGCGGATGATTGTATTATATTTAAGTCTATCAAATCTGTGTCTGACCAGCTTACTTTGAATGCAAATCTACAATATTTAGCTAAATGGTGTAATGAATGGGAAATGGTTATTAACTTTGACAAAACAGTTTCTCTTTGCATCTGTAAAAAGACCACGCAACATAATTTTTTATACAACATTAATAACATTGCAATCAGAGCTGTAAAAGAATATAAGTATCTAGGTGTCACAATAACGTCACGGCTCAAATGGACGAAACACATCGAAAATATATGCTCCTCCACCCGCAAAAAGCTAGGATTTCTGAAGCTTCGGATGAGCGGTTGCCCTAGTGCCCTAAGACTGAAAGCATATAAATCTATTCTAAGGCCCAGTCTCGAATATGCCTGCATTGTATGGGACCCCTACACGGTAGATGACATCCAAAAACTAGAAAGAATGCAACGTCTTGCGGCACGATTCATTTACAACCGTTACAGGCGCCTAGACTCTCCTTCCGCCATGTTGAAACTCGCAGACTTAGAACCACTGGCAGATAGACGGAAGAAAGCCCGTCTCAACTTCCTTCATTCATTATACTTTTCTCGACTTGGTATCCGACCTGAAAATTACATCGTTAATGATTCCACACGAGCCTCGCGCCATAAGCATGCCCTTAGCCTGAAACCTATTTTTGCACGCACAGATGCCTACAAGTTTTCTTTTTTTCCGAGAACAGTTTCTCAATGGAATGCTCTACCGGAGAACTCTCCGTTGTTTTGTAATCATTCTTGATTTTCACTGCTGGTTTAGTAGCTGTGCTGTAACCGCGTTCTCAATTGTACTTTTGCGTTGCTTGTTTTGTTGTATTTATATCGTTCGTTACTATCGCACCTGTTTTGCTTTTCCCTCCTGTATGTATTTCCCTCTCCTGCTTGGACATACAGCATGTCCGCAGTATTCAATAAATAAATAAATAAATAAATAAATAAATAAATAAATAAATAAATAAATAAATAAATTATTACCAGTGTCGGCGGACGCTGGAGAGCCGGTGAATTGTCTTAGGTACTAATCTGGTTAACTAATTAACTTTTTAACTATTACAACCAGCCAACTGGTTGCAATCAGAGATTTGTGGCCGTTGGTTAGCAATAGCCATATCAGTTTTTAGAATTTTGAAAACGCGATTACCCTCGGTGCTCTGGACCAAAAAATTTTGACTACATCGTGCCAAAATACGTGCGCGCTTTAGAAAAGCATGCAGGCGAAGCAACCAGTGCACGTAACTAGTCGAAATAGCCAAAATCGCACATGGGACACGTTGAAGAGTATCTGTTCCACTAATCTCCAGTAGTATCAAAGAATTTGCTAGCAGTGCGCAACTGTGCCGCGTACATGTGCGCCACGAGTTATCAGTGCCGTACTCCAGTGCCGTTGGATGCGCGACTGCTCCAGTGTCTGCCACGTGCCCCATTCGGCAGCGCCCGACACTTTCCGCTCGCCGCCTCACTCACCTTCCACGCACTACCACGCGTGCAGCTTCGCACGACTCACTCCAGCCAATCTTATCCGGCCACAGCATCCTTCGACCTGAGGTGAACGCGGAGTGGAACCCGATAAGGCGGCCTCAAGACGGCAGGGCGCCCAGGTGCAGTGATCCACTCTCGTTACTGCAGCGTACGCACTTTCATTCAGCGCCCTTCGATCGGACAAGTAACGGTGCATCGACGGGCTTGACACTTCAAGAGCGGACCTTTCAAGTGCCGCTCTCTTGACGTCATTACTGTCTCACCATCGTTATGCAGATGCTCTCTGGCTCGACCTCGTGCGGTAACCCAGCGGCGACGCAGAACGTGAAATCATGGGTACAACAGCTGGCTCTTTTTTTTTAATGAGGCGAAAAAGCCCTGAGATTTTTTTTTTTCATCCTTTTCCTGTGTGAAATGACAGAAGAGGCTGCATGTGAAAGGAGAGCCCTGTGGAAGTCTTTGCTGTGGTCATAACGTTCAGCTGCAGTAGAGGGTACCGCTCTGTGAAGTGCTTGCTCAAGATATACCAATGCCAGGTATCAGAAATGCAACAGAGCGTGCCTGCTTAGCCTTCTTCTGGAAACTGTCAGTGCGTACTTGAAAGTGGCTTCGGCGCTACCGATTGGGACCATTAGCGTGCGACCGGCAGTCACAATGGTTCTCCGAGTAATTTGCCGGAGCGTTCAGTGCATGTCGAAAGAGAAACAACACTCTCGGACGGACACAGTACGGGTTGCGATGGCGGTGATGGCAGTGATTGCGCAACTGACGAGTACGATAGATTCAGGTTTCAGCTGTTTTTTCCAGCCGCTTCCGGCCTAATTTTATACCTGGTTGTGGGACAGAGTGTCAGTATTATTGTTGCTAGCTTTCAGCACAAATGAGAGGATGGAAAATACGAGGTACACCTCTCACAGTCCATTCTCTGGTGAGAACAACAGTGTAGTGGCCTCTGAGGCGTTTGCTGAGGATACGATGCGGCAAGAGTGCTTGGGCTGCGATTCCAGCAGCTTATGGTCCTTTCCAGCCGCTCTTGGTGCCCGTCGCTATAAACATCTTCGTTCGTGTGGTGTCGTTTTAAAATACGCCACCGCCTGAAAATTGCTAGCTAGGTATAAGTAGCGCATGCGAAACGATTCTGTGTAAATATGGGCAGTAGCGCATCGCACTGCTTGGCAAGTCAGTCAGATCCCACAACCATAGTGATCCTGAGAAGAATTTTCACCACACGCCCTCAGCGCAACGCTCCAGGAAGACCCTTATGAGCCAATTCAGAATCAAGTCAAAGCTTTGTCGTTGAAGACAGTGGAGATTTGTCCACGAATGAGTACATATTAAGGAATCACTTGAAGGCTGTTTATCACCAGAGGAAGAAATAATGTCCGCATGCTTGATGAGTAAGCCACTTCATACATCCTTGATCATTACAACGATATGATTTGCTGTTGTCTAGTAGTAAAATATTTTGGCTGCCAGGCTAATCCCAGCAAATATTGAAACGCAACCTGGATTTTAAAGCAAACACCGTGAAGTGTTAATTTATTCCTGAAACTCCTCGCCAATGTCAAAAGGCTACGACACAGGCTTTGAGCACGTTATAACTTCAAGATTTGAAGCAAGGCTGCCAAGGCCACCTTCTGGCCTTGAAAATTTTCCTTTTTAATTAAAGCTCCCATTCATCCTCAAGAGTAGTATTTACATAAACCTAACATCAATTCTTAAATTATTCTGAACTGAAATGTTTCCTAGCATACTTCTCATTATTCCCCAGACGCGCCTTACATTACGAGTCAAGGACACGCGATGACATTACAAGGACAGTCGCGGTTCGAAGGCTATTCTCTAATGTCGGAATCAGCAGACTTGGTTCATAACATAAAGCAGAAGATGTACGCGATGTTTGGCTGAAGACCCACTGAATACTGTTGCAGAACTGTCACCCTACTCGTCCCAGACACATGAAAGGGCGAATTCGAAGAACAAATCTGAGCAGGCAAGGAGAAGATTTCACAACTTCACAACGGACTGGAAAATGAAAAGAAGGAAAACAATGCATGCCAACAATCAGGCAAAAACCAATTACGACATTCTGTCATATGAGAAGTGGACAGTTAGAAGTGTTTATATCATAGAACTGGTTTCAGTCATCGAAATGTGTCTGTGACTACGTATTATCTTAATTTTATGACTTCCTCTCCTGGCTTATTGTCTGTTGTCCAATTACTCTGTTTATTGGTTGTCGTGAGACTACTGTATTTATTATTTATTTATCAATAACAGTGATTTTAACTGGTGATTGTTTCGTGTTTATAGTCCACTTAATGCTAGCATTACTGGCGAGTGCATTTCCCTATGTTGATTATTGAGCGCTGTAGCTGTGTTCTGGTATGTATTACGTTGCTAGGTCCAGTGTGATTTTTGTCTCTGCATTAAGAAGTAGCGGGCACCTCTATCATAATACTCTCCTACCAAGTCCGTGTAAATAAAAAAAGTGAAGTAAATATTTTGGCCACGTAACGTAACGAAAGCTGTCAAATTCTTTGCTTCCCTGCGGGCAAAAAAAAACAAAAACAAAAAACAAAAATAGCTGCCTATGCCAGGCCCCTGAACCCACCCCTGCTTTTACAAGTAGGATGTGAGATAGTACTCTTTCGAAACAGAATTGAACACAAATAGTCTTGCTTCGGTACTGAATCGAATGCGAATATAGTTTAACAATCGAATGGCATAAGAACGATATATTCTACTCATTCACTACTTGGGCGAATGTTCGTACAAAACGAATACTCATGCGAGATAGCGAAAAGCTAGCGGCAGTGGTGTAATTCATGGAGTTAAAACAGTAGCTGTCCAAAGACCCAGCACTGATTCTCACACGCTGCTCGAAGTAAATATATTGACTTTGTGACCGTCATTTCATGCGGCTCGGAAAATTACCTTCTGCTATGGCGACGACGCTTAACAAACTAGCGCCACATCTCAGTTGATGAGATGCACGAGAGTTAGGAGCCAAGGTCTCCGATATCAGGCATGAAGGCAAAATTTGTTAGACCTGGCTGGACCCTGCCGCATAACCTAGTATTGAAGGCCATATATTTGGACATCATGAACGCTGCCACACGAATGAGCCTCGTCACGGAACTTAATGCTGGAACCAATCGCGGCAGCTTGCTGTGCAACACCGGAGTCGGCCCCTGTTTCTGAAACAGCCATTGAAGAAAACTACGGCGCGCCCGATTCGAACTTTTATGTCTTATCCCAAACCTATTCGCACACTTGAAATCGTATTCTACTCGTTTCGAATATTTCTGAATATGCACTATTTGATTCATTCCAGCGAATAGAATTGTGGGAAATTCGATTCCATATTCAAATATTTTAAATATTCACACGCGTCTTCTTACAAGTGTACCCACTCTCTTACACTCCTGCGCCATTAGACCATGCGGGACGCAGTCTCAGAAATGCACACTCGCAAGTTCATCCGCCACCTATAATTTAATCCTACCAGTATTCTTCACAGCTCACAGACAGTATAAAAAGTTAGCGCATTGGGTCGCGCCGTCCTACTGTGGCGCCGCTTACCCCGAGGTTCCTTTTACAGTATCACTTCACAATTACATTACACTGCAGGCTGATTTAGAACAACTTCGGTGCCGATCCAAAAGAAAGCGTATCTTAGTAGTTACTTTTACAAACGAATCAGAAGTTCTTGAAACTGTTGGTCGGAGGAAGATTACAAGAAAATCGCAGAAGGAATTACCCGGGATTCCTTTTTGATGATGGTCATTCGTTACATTACTAATGTAGGAGAATGTATTGTTCTTCTAGGGATCTGGATGTTTCTTCGTATAAAATTCGTCCGCGCGACTCTTGAGCCAGACTCGGCCGAAGCAGCTTCGCAAGCGACTCAAAGGAAAGTGAAGGAAGGGTGTCCGGGCACTTGACCAGGCGCGCAGGCGATAACTCACTGGGTCACATAATATGGCTGCCGCCGGAGATAAGCGTTCATGCCAGTGTCCCTTGCATCTTCTTTCACCCGGACACCCTTGGCGTGCCCTACACTTTCCACGGCTGGGTATCTCCTCGAGCCTATATGCAATGTTGAGACGAGGTGGAAATTTCGCAACTTTTTAAGACTACGCGTTCGCTACGCGACGCCGTCGCAGAAGTCCTAATGCGACATTTTAGTCAATATTCGGGCTTCTAAAGGGGAAAGCATTGCTGAGAGCTAATAATGTGACACGCCTTGATCCTTTACTAGCTTATTTGCAAAACTGACATTGATAATAACAGTCGGCGACTCCTCCGAAGACGGAATGAGAAAGTTACACCTGCTGTCGTTTGATTTGTCTTTTATCCAACTTCGCAACATTTCCAATTTTTACATAATTCATGTGCTCGCAAATCTTATTTCCAGCAACAGGCTTTTTCATTTTCCTCAGGATTTTATTTTCCTTACGAGGTCTCCATCATAAGAAGAATTTGGTAGCACGAACGTGAGACGTGAATTCCTAATTATTCTTAAAGCAATAATAATTAGTACAAAAACGTTTTAACGGTAAATGGAGCTTTAAATACAATCGCAGAGCTCGGGTTTTGCAACTTGAATCTCTTCGAAACTTCCAGCCATTCTTTCGAGCTACTAGTAGTTTCTGCAATGGATGGGAGCTCCACCCACATTTCAACACATGACCGCTGTCACTCTAGGCCAAAAATAATAGAAATGCGTTGGGAACGGCATGTTGGCAGAAGTCATCCCGTAAAATTTTGGAGCGAAAATCACTGAATTAGAGTGTGGCAGCTTTGTTGTCTGCCAGATTTCTGAATAAGGGACGATGTCATCAAGAACGACTGGTGCAAATACGCAGCAACTTTATGAACTACATAACACTCTCCGCGCTTGTACCACACACAGGAGATTCGTCCGGAAAGTGTCCGATCAGAATTAGAACCTCCGAGACCTGTGGTTGGCTTAAGCGTAACAGCGGGCTGTGGCACAAAACGTCGACATCGCATCTATAATGGCGGAGCTAGTTGAGCAGCGGATCTGCATCAAATTTGCCCTTCCGCTTGGAAATTCATTCCTGGAACCGTTACAAACGATTCTCAAAGTTCCCGGGGTTGATTACGTTAGTCGAACACAGGTCAAATTCTGGTACTGCACTGCAAAGCCTAGTAACACTAGACAGTTTTCGGGGGTTGTACGAAGTCATACAAAGCGCAAATTTGATGCGACCATGTGCAAGGTCGCCCACTACCATAGTCATTGAAGCCAAGATTTAAAAGGGAAGGCGGAGATGAGAAGGAAATAACAACAGACGAGTACTAGTCAGCCATAAGCATGGAACACTGAATACGCGGGAATGGGTTTGGCGCAGCACTGAAGAGGCGTAGTGATGGACCATTGAGAAAAATCTTTAAGCCTACTCTCAAAAGAATGATCCCAGAACAATGCACGGTGGAAAGAACTGCCAGAGTTTCCGTCCTGTAACTGGAGGGAAGGGGTGACTTCCGCAGCCTAATCACGCCAGCCCTCTAAATGTCCCGAAAGTAATACTCTTGCTGGCTGACCTTGATCACGTCACCACAAATGACACGTTCTCGTGAGCACATGCACACCGCTCCACATGCATTCTACGGCTGAAGCCTACCCGGTTCCGCATGACAAGGAGGCAAATTTTGGTGTTTTTGGTTAGAACTGTGACAACAATGTCATTCGTCCATCAGTAAGTAGGCCTACCGCACCCACGTAGCTACCGCTGTGAAGCGCAAGTGTAGCAAGCGCCCATAAACGTTGGACGAACGAGGTAAAGCGCTGTGCTGTTGGCCAAGAAGTCTAGCAGCTGTCGACATGTTGTTTGCATCATGGGCTGCGGAAGAGGCTGCATGCAGTCACCATGGCTATTGGTGCGCGCCTATTTTCCTCGCAAGCAGAAGCAGAAGGTGTCCCGGTACAGGACTACACGACGACGTTTTTCTCAAAGATGCCGCTCACAAAGAAAACGTTATCTCCAGACTGCGAACGTAAACAAAAACTTCCGAAGATAAGATGCGCGCTAGGCCTTTGAATGGACGTGGAAGATTTTACTCGTACTTCAAGCGGAGAGGCACAGGAATACGCACTTCCGCGACTGCGTAACGGAAAAGACAGGTCAGTAGCTAAAAGATCCCGTTATTACAGAACGCAGCCAACATTTCTCTTTGCAGAGATGAAGAGAGCTGAGTGAATGGAAGGGAAAAGGAGCACCGTTTATGTGAGACAGCTAGGTCTCGAAGAGTTCGCTCAGACACTCTGCCGTGACTCGCTATGTCTCGGTCTGAAGACAGTCATGATGCTACTGGGAAAATTCTCTTACGACACGACAACATAAACTGTTGAATTCTTAAAACCACTGTTTATTCATGTTTCTTGTGTAACAACGAGATTTTTTTTTTTTAGAATTATCATTGGGACTCTCTTCTGTGCATCGATTTTAGAGTTACCTAAAAGGTAGTTCAGTGGGCTTAACAATTGTTCAGAAGTCAGTGCAGCGTTGCTTAGTGGCATATACTCTGTAATAGGTTCATTGGCTCTGGAACAACGCCTTGTTCCGCGCTTTAAGTTCTTGGCAGCCAACCCGAAAATTTTGTCTCTGTCTCTCTGCCATTTTCATTATGAGATCATTTTTTTTTTGTTTTTTTCTCTGACCCTGTTTCTCAATGTCTTTGTAGAGACGACATCTGGTGCTGGAAACACATCTGTCGCGTTTGTTATATACTTATTCACGACGTTATTGCTATTCTTGCATTTATTTCATGCAAACGCAATGCGGTAGACCGCTAGGAATTTTATTTTGTGCTCAAACTGGGGGGACACATGCGATTTTGTGTAGCTTTCTGGGAAGAAAAGGTAGAACTATATGTTGATCGCCACTGCTTTCCACTTTCAACAGTACTAACTACATTTGAAAATGCTTGAATGCTTGTCATATTTGCGTGTCGCAACCTGGACCTTTAAGCTAAGTAAGAAAATTGGTAAGTTCTCAGCAGTATGGTACTAAAATCTATAATTCGAAACCACTTCAACTGAGTTTCTTCATGTTTTGTGCGGCCAGTTCACGACTGCTGCATTTTGCTTCTCCACAATTTCTTCATTTTATTTTTCTTTTTAAGGGGGATTAACGTCATACAGGAACTCAGGCTATGAGGAACGCCATAGTGAAGGGCTCCGGAAATTTCCACCACGTGAGATTCTTTAACGTGCACTGACATCGCAGAGCACACGGGCCTCTAGAATTTAGCCTCCAGCGAAATTCGACCGCCGCGGCCGGGACCGAACCCGCGTCTTTCGGGTCAGCAGCCGAGCACCGTAACCACTGAGCCACCGCGGCGGCTCACAATTCCTTCAGTTCTTGCGTTCGACGGTTCCGCGTCATGGAGTCTATAGGCAGCGCTTTTGCACGTGCAAGGATTCGATGTAAAGAACTATTTTGCCGCGGCGCAGGATGATCTACCGTCAAAAACGAATTCTCCCGTGTTGGCCCGAGTGACTGGGCATAAGGACACACGCAACCAAGGGCTCGCGATTGTCCTGGATTACACCCAGTCGACGGTGAGGACACACAGTTGTCGAGGTGCTGCACTCACCCACTCATCCTCCGAAGGGGGCCGGATGCTGCGGCCGCCTCGAGCTCAACGGCGTGCTCTGCCTCCTCGTGAGCAGCTACCGCGCTTCGAGGAGCGCCGAAGACCAGCGCGCACACGACCACGGAGAAGAGGCATCGCAGCGCTCTCCCGAGGCGGGCCACGTGCCGACGGGGCTCGGAGCCGCGGCGGATCATCGCCGCGCGGGAGCAGATCATCCTCCTCCGGCAGCGGCTCTTCGAGTAGCGCCGACGGCAGCAGCGCGCGCGCGCGAGCGCTCGCAGCAGCAGCACACGGCGCGGCGCTTGCGCGGGCGAGGGTCGCGTTCGGCCGTCGAGGGTGGTTGGCGGCGATGGGGTGGGGCGGGCGAGGGCTTCGGCCTGCGCGAGCCGCTCGCCGGTCGGGCTGGACACTGCTGCCGAGAGCGGTCCAACTGCTTATCAGTCACTGCTCCGCCGCGGCGGCATCGACGCCTGCTCACAGAGAACGTGTCAGAGGCACGCCGTTCGGGCAACACCGGCCGGCCGAGGTGCTCTGCCGCCACTTCTGGGAGGCTCGTTCCCGGCTCCTCCTCTTGCCTGCTTCCCTAGTTGATTCTTTCTTACCTGCTCGATCCCCCTTTCATGTTGTCTCGCAGCGCCCCTCTCAACGTAGGAACGTATCAATGTTATGCGAGGTCATGTATACGGCACCTAGGATGGGGTGATGTAACGATACGAGGACTTTCCTCCGCGCGGATGCGAGGCACATCCTGGGCAGGCTTGCGAAGGCGCTCTGCGTTTATCGGCTTGCACATGGTCTGGTGAACTTGTCGTGCATCGGCACTTGTGCGGACGCAATAGATGTCTTCCCGGACCAGCCCATGCATAGGTGGCAGCTCAAATGGAAGCTAATCGACACCAACTTGTTGAGTAACAAGCTTCAATTTCTTATCTTTGCTTTGCAGCCATAACTGAATTCGATAATTTTTGTGGGATTAACAGCTTCGCGTTTACGTTATATATCATACCCGAAAACTCCGCATTTCTATTGGAAAGGGAATGTTGTCAAAGTGTGCCCGGGTCCTTTGGGCGAGGGACTGAGCGCTGTGGAAAATGCGCCGACTGTGGTTCTGTCATGACGGCGGATATTGGGGTGGGTGGCCTCCTGAAGGATTTCATGGAACTACCTTCATCTGTTTTTCGGTCTGGGGCGGCGAAAAGTTTGGGATTACTTCGACAGGTGAAGAGATTCGTGGCTTCGCTGCATATCCGGATCTTTCTTATGTGTATCGCAAACAAACAAGCAATCGCAAAGAAACAGAAACAAACACACAAAGAATTGAGCTCTTATTAGCACGACGTTGGCACGCCGTGGCTCGTTGCGGTCGAAAGAACAAATATTTTCGCAGGCCTGTAAATGATCTTGAGAGATAACGCCTACAACCTCGATACCTTCGAGAAAGAAAATTTTATATGGAGGAACTGAGAATTTGAATCGTTGTTGGTTCAGTGCACGGTTAAGCAGCTGTCTGCGGCACCAACTGTGTATCGTAGGCTTGAGAACCTTTGCCAAGAAGAAGGCCTTGCCGTTCACTGCTCGGCCGTAGTTGCACCCACGTAGGAATCGCAACGTATTGCCTGTAGCGAAGAATTCAAATAAATGTGCCGGCTGACGGAGTTGACTGCATTAATGCGAGTATGTGTAACAGTTGTTAATAAACGACGGCTTCGTGAAGTTTCTGTGGGTCTTCACGTCGCGGAAGCGGTCCCTGCTCTGTTGCCAAACACACACAAAAATAAGGGAGAGGGAGAACAGCGGAAAGAGAATGAGAAAGAAGCGCTGGCTGTTTGTGCCGAATCTCCATAGCTGGCGGAGCGCGGTACGCGTTTTTCGGGCGTACCGACAATTGACTCGTTGACAGATGGGCTTGGCAATCTGTCAGCGGCGGAGACACGCGCGTCTGCCCTCCCCCTTTTTCCTTCCCTCCCGCGCCGCGAGCGCAGCTGGAAGCGATCCAAGCGCGCCACCGCGCGTCGAGACCCCACTGAAGTTTGCCGTGGTTAGTAGGCAGGCGCCGATGCGAGCCGTTCTTCATCTGAGACCCTGGCAGCACCGGTCCTTGCCTGCCAGCCGGCATCGAGGACACATGTCGACTTCGCAGCCAGTGTCAACGATGAAGAGCTTGGCCCCGTGTGCCGCATTATACTTTCTTTCGGCGCGTAGGTCGACCCTCCTCCCCCTCTCTTCCTTCCGTCTTCTTAGTTAACCGCTGCTTCGTCGCTTCTACGAGCTAGCTTGGGGCGACAGTTCGAGGTGCAGTACTTCTGTATTTGGAGTCGGTTTTACAATAGAGCTCCGTGCAGGTGATGTTGGAATACATCAGAGCCTTCCGAAGGCAACTCTCCGCCAATGCCAAGGTAGCGAATAGCAAAATGGAAGTGCATCTGAGCAAAGACAGTGTGCAGGTGCAGAGGAGCGGCCAATACTTTCACGCTTGTGCACTAACACCTCGCTGTTACCGGACCCTTACAGGTTTAAATTCACAGCGTTCTCTAACCCTTTGTTATCCTCCTTTCGTAAGAAGCAGAGGGGAAACAAATTCTACCCGAAACAAAGCACTGAAGGAAAAGGAGAAGCTGCAAACGGGACTTAGAACTACCGTTACACTACTTTAATAGATTTAGTGTACTTACACGGACTACAGCCAATTTCCCTTCTGGTGTAGTGCGCGTATACCTGAATTAGTTCAGTTCATTTATTGACACCCAGCAAGCTTCTCCAAGCGCTGTAGGATCTATAACGCGCATCGCTGTCAACCGTACAGTACTTGACACTTCTAGGGCATAGAAACACGAACGCAGGTGTAATGAGTGGACGGGTGATGTAGTGCGTGTCCACACCCTTCACGACCAGATCGGCGCTTCCAAAGTATCATCATCATCCTGACTGCACGTAACGCCTTCGCATTACATGCCCTGCCCCCCCTGCAAGACAAAGGCCTCTTTCACATCTCTCCAGGGCATGTAAAGCCTTCGCATTACATGCCCTGCCCAAGCCCAATGATTTCGACTAGGATGTCATCAACACCCGCCTCGGTGGCTCAGTGGTTAGGGCGCTCGGTTACTGCGCCGAAGTTCCCGGGTTCAAACCCGGCCGTGACAGCCGCGTTTCGATGGAGGCGAAGCGTAAAGGCGCCCGTGTGCTGTGCGGTGGCAGTGCACGTTAAAGATCTCCAGGCGGTCGAAATTATTCCGGAGCCCTTCACTACGGCATCTCTTTCTTCCTAATTTCCTTCACTTCCTCCTTTATCCCTTCCCTTATGGCACGGTTCAGGTGTCCACGGAGATGTGAGACAGATACAGCGGCATTTATTTTCCTCAAAAACCAATTTTCAGTTTCAATGTCATCAGCTTGTGTTGGCAGACATAGGCGCCATTCTAGTAACAATGGCACCAACGTAGATATACTGAAATATCTTCAGCCGTAGCCATTGCCTGCATTCTGCAACCGAAGTAGACTTGGACAAAGAACTGCCAAAGCTTTCGCCTTTCTCCGAGGGGAGGAGTGCCGATCGGTGCATCGCAACCGCCACGGATCACCCACTCAGAAATCAGGATCCAGTCAGCACAGGCGGCGCATTCTCAAGGCCACCTATTGACCGACCAATGTAGCCTTTGTGGCCGAGGCTAACCTGGACAACATTCTCATTGGCAAGCAGGCCACTGCGCCCGCTTACCTTCAGGAAGTCCACTACAGCTATGGCTTATCTGAAACGGACCGGTAGCTGTCTGGTAGCGCGTCTTGTCGCCTACCGGTAGTCAGTACCCAGCACATCACCACTGTGCGATGCTGGCGCAGTGGGCTCCCCTCAAGCCGGTGGCAGGGCCGGATGCGGGGCTGTCCCCCGTGCATCGCTGCGCGGCAGGAGCGTCCTCGACCAGGAAGGAGGACGGGCCGCCCTAATTGGGTCGCCGAACAGGACCCGCGCAGCCACTGCGCGGAGAGCGCCTGCGGATTGTCGCCTGAATGGCCGTCGTTCATTGCCGGCCCGGCGACGACAGAAGAGGAAGAAGGCCGACGACGCCACTCGGCGCTCATTAATGCCGCCTCCTTGGCTCCGTGCACAGTGCGCTCGCTCGTCTTCCGTCGGCGCACTTGAAACGCAGCCGCGGTCGACGGTTTTCTGTAGCTCTGCCTGAAGCCGCTCGCGTGGCACGCGGAAAATGTGACCCTTTTCCTGCCCCCTTCCTCCGAGCAGTGCCGAGGCGTAGATTAACTGCGTTACGCTCGCTAGAAGAAAGTACTCAGGCTCGTGCTCATAGAGCCACCACCGCTCCGGACGCGGACATGAGGTTAACCATTGGTCGCCTCGGAAAACGGTGTATGCAGATGTTCCAATCCACAAGCTGGCCTGTTAAAGCAAGAGCAAAAAATTCTCGCTTTGCATTTATTGTGGACTAGAGGTGTAGACTGGAGACGCTGATTATTTACATGCGACAGACAACGCATCAATTGTGGGTCCGCAGCTCTGGATATTCACGTACTGCCGGTGGTTTTGTCAGCCTAGCTGTTTGTAGGTGATACCCTTTAGCTCTTTCGTGTTTCTCTGCATGAAGGTGCGTACTAGCTCAGGGTTTGCGGACCAGCTCCACATGGGGACACACTGTCACATTTGGAGCGCCATATCAAGCCGCCTACGCTATATGGAGCCTTAACTTTGAAGAGCAGGAAAAGTAGCACACGCATAATTCTGCGCTGATGAATCGATAATGACGAGACCCGAGTCCTTCACTATGCTACGAGTCGCAAAAAAATGCGAGGCTCAAGGGCTTGTTCTGACGAGAAACTTTGTAAATCTTTCATCTTTTGATCATTTCACATTTCTCATTCTTCTTTTTTCTTAAATCTCCCCGCTCGTTTTATTCTTTTGCTATTCACCCATCCATTCTCACAGCGTCTACCTCATAAACATCTGCCATTCTTCCAATACATCATCGTTTCATTGCATTGTTTTTATGTATCTCCTCTTCCTTCGCACCTCTAACTGTTTCACTTCTGTTATCCTTTCCTACCTCTGGCTTAGTATCTTTCTTCTCAGTTCTTTCTCAACACATCTTCTGGTGGCGCCATCAGTGTCATCGGGGCCTGGACACCTCATCCTTCCCATTTTCTTTTAAAATACTCAACGTAAGAGGCTTTTATGCCCTCGCTGAAGGAATCATCGGACAACCAACCAGCTGTCACCGCGACCATTTTCTTTTTCGATTTGGCTTTCTCCCCATATTTACTACTTTCAATTGAGAAAAAAATGAATGGCGGGCGGTTTAGCATTTCTGAGCCCAAAATATTGTTTCGGAAGCACAGTATTTTTGCAGGTGGACACCACCGCCACGTACCTGGAAGTGCGATTGGGGTGTCTACTGACACAGGGAGGCAGTTATTCGCGTCTTCAACTTTTTAATCGTCGGTCCAAATTAACTCAGTGCAAGTCAGTGGTCTATGCTCCATTGCCACGTTTCTACAGCAATGTTGTCAACGCAACGCGTATTGCTCTAGTGTCGCGTTTCTGCCACATCGTTGTCCACGCCAACGCATGCAGCGCACATCTCACTGTCACTGCCGCCACATAGCTGAAAGCGCGAATATTAGTTGATAGTACTACTAGTTGATGAAGAAGACGATGTGCAGTGCACTGTTATCCCCACAACAGGCTCAGGAAACCCTGGATAGTATTGCTCAGGGACTAGCGGTACGTTTCCAGACTCAAAGAAATGTCCCTCTGCGCGCAATCACACCCTCTTCAGATTATACCGAGGTTGATGCGTCAGAGCTCCCCTCAGTCCTAGCAATGATGCACCCTGCAGCTCCCGGGCAAGATGGTGTCACTGTTGGTATGATTAAAATTTTAGCCAAGGATTTCACAAGCAACCTCTTAGATATTGTCAATACTTCATTGAACAATGCATGGATTCCAAGCATTTGGAAGATAGCGAAAATTATTTTATTGAGGAAAGATGCTGGTAAAGGGTACGTTTTAGATAATATTCGGCCAATTGCACTAACTTCAAATTTAGTCAAATTAATTGAAAGGGTAGTGCACAGCCGTCTCACAAAACATGTTCAGGATGTTAATGGCCTTAGCCCAGCACAGATTGGCTTTCGTCGCGGATGCTCTATATGGACCGCGCATGTGGATCTTGAGAGTAGAATCCGGCTCTCGATACGCAGAAGAGAAGTTTCAGCTTTGGTGACTCTTGATGTAGCAAAGGCCTATGATAGTGTAGAACATACTATTTTACTTGACAGACTTGCGCAGTTACATCCTCCAACCTACATTTATGCATGGATATCTGAATTTCTAAAGGACAGATACTTTTACTGCGCAGAGGGTACCCTACGTTCTAATACTTACCATCAATCAAGAGGAGTGCCGCAAGGCTCGGTACTATCACCGCTGCTTTTTAATATTTTGGTCAGTGACATTCCCATCCGTCCTGATATAACAGTTTTTGTGTATGCAGACGACATAGCTTTTGTCGCCTCGGCCACGGATATCCATTCGCTTTACCAGATTATGCAGGGATATTTGGATGCTCTTGGAGTTTGGTTGCACCGTATTAATTTATCCCTGAATGTTAACAAATGTGGCACACTGGTATTTCCTCCAGACACGCCTTTGTACATTTCATTAGCCCATCACTCTAATCTGATTCCACAAGTGGAATCTGTTACATATCTAGGTGTTACTTACCATCCAACCTTAGATTGGAGCCTTCATATCAAGAACAACGTGCGTAAAGGAGAACGCGCTCTAGGCCGGCTGGCACGAATCGCCAATAAAAGGTTTGGAATGCGCCGCGACACATTATTGTTACTTTACAAAGCTTATGTAAGACCTATAGTTGAATTTGGTTGCGTTTTGTTCTCTGGTAGCGCAAACTACAAGGTCCAACCCCTAATCTTACTGGAAAGGCGCGCTCTACGTCTCTGCCTTGGTCTCCCAAAATCAGTTTCAAACGCCCTGCTTTATCTCGAAGCCAGTATGCCCGATTTAATTTCCCGCTTTCAATTACTCACGGTGCGAACTTTCCTCAGGTCGTTGGACCCAATGACTAATGTCAGTACTCCTATTTTTGTGTCTCAGCAGGCCTTATTTTTTTACCATCATTGGCCACGGTATAAAATGCCACAAATTACCTTAACGCAGAAACTTTTAACCCCGATTGGTGTTGATCTCAGTTCCTTGCAGTGGGTTGACGACACGCCGGCAGCAGTGGAATTCCATTTTGACCACATCTTCCCATCTCATGCGAAACACATGCCCACAAACATTTTAAACGGCATTCTTTCTGGTCATATTGCCACGTATCATTGTAGTGTTTGTTCGTTCACGCTCAAGGCTGCAGGAAAGGGTTGTTATCACTTTTGTTCGTGGCGCGAGAAGCGACCAGACTAATCTCGATTGATCGCAGCCATGAAAGGCTGCATCTAGATTTTTCCAGATTACTGTAGATGATCTTGTCTTGCTATCTGGAAGTTTCTTTGCCGGCTTTAAATTGAGCGATGCCGCGAGCGGTGGGCATTCGTAGATCGACGATTGACGAGCACGCTTGTCACAGCCGCAGCTGCGCAGGCCTCCTCTGATTCGTTTCGGGTTTTTTTCTTCAAGACGAAGGACACCCTTTCTTCTCCTGTCGTCGGTTGCTTCTCGAAGGGGAGGTCGTTTTCGCCGAGCAGAGTGTGGGAAGAGCCTCGTCGGCCACTTCCCAGAAAGTCACCCTTTTCTGTGAGGTCATCGTGGGGTCAAGTTGAAGCCAAACGACCCGTCAAAATTGCTGCTACGTCGTAACAGTGGTCTCCAACAAACCTATGTGACTCATGCGGGGTCGTTGAATCTGTGGACCATTTCCTGCTCTACTGTCCAAAGTTCGCACTTCAGAGAAAGATTTACCTGGAGGTCCCTCTCTCCAGGTTAGGGCTCCCGTTATCTATGCCAGTGTTGTTATCGTTCGGAGCGAGCGCCAAAGGATTTGCTTTGAGTTCAATTTGTGGGAATCTACATGATTACATAATTGCAACTGGTAGGTTGATTTGCTAACTCCTTTAAAAGTCTCGGAGTTTTTTTGTTTTTTTTTAATTATTATTATTCTCGCCAAAATGTTCTTTGTTATTTCACTTCAAATATTCTTCTGTCGTTTTTCATGAATACATTTTTCAAAATTCACGTTTAATCCTATGAAAATTTTCTTATGTATACCACTACACCTTGGCCAATCCCCCCACGTGGGTATGTGCCATTATAAAGAGGTGAAGAAGAAGAAGAAGAAGAAGCGGGACAGTGCGTTGCAGTTCAACACGAGGCGTGATCGGCTGCAGCGATAGCCTAGGGTGCGTCATGTCCCGGTAAACCAAAATACACAGAGCGATACATTGGAGTGGACTCTTAAGCTCCGCCTTAAGAATATGACGTGATAGCGTAGTGGGTTAATTCCCACATATGCAGAATATCGTTCTATACTTTACATTCACAGATCCCTCGGAGTCCTCACACCACTCCTGGCGCAGTGGTGCAGCGGTTAAGAAATGCGCCATTGCCCTGCGTTGGAAGGTGCTCCCAGCGGTGGGCCTTGTGCGGCCCAGGTTGATCTTCCCGAGCGACCAGTCATTAATTTAACTGCCACCTTCCATGGGGGGCAGTTTGCTCGCTATTCAGTGGGCAGGTTTTGATGACGTCACAATGACACGTGGCCTAGGTGGCCCACCTGCCTCCCAGGTTGCTCTTTGGGCACCACCTGCCATGGTCAGGTTGCACACGGCGATACCCTGCTTTACCCAGCAGAGTGAAGCTATCGCTTCAAAAGGAACTCAAGGGTGATACGAACAAGTAGGAAACGAACAGACAAATACATCTCATGCATGAATCCCCGCAAACACGCACGATCAGAAACATTAGAAGACACAGTGATGCTCGGTAAAGCATGAACTAACTTTACTTACAGAAATGCACGCACTATTGGATGTGTAGTGTCCCGGAAAAACATGAAACATGAAACCATATGTCGTACACACAGGTGGACAAAACCGAGGCTGCCAGCCCTTACGGGCCGGAAAAGGTTATCACGCCTCAGTGATTCAAAAGACGAATACCGCACAAAAATTGCGAGAACTCTGTAAAAACACTGGATATAAAGTCTTCTGCAGTGAATAATTCGCAATATATAGTAACTGTCGCCTTTGTGATGCTCCGGAAATGATTTAGCATTGTTTCATCAATTGTAAAGATCCAATACTCTTCTGGGACGTGATTTCTTCATCTTTTGTTCAGCCAGTATATCATGAACTCGAGTTCGTTCTCTGACATATGCGGTGCTTTTTGCGTTTTGTAATGCATCCGCTGTCATTTTCCTTCGTACGCCTAGTTGTGTTGTCCTCTTGCACAGAGATCCTTTCGTTTGCCTTCCATAAATGAACAGAGACAGGATACGACTATTTATACGTCTCTCTTGAGGGATATTGGTTCGGTGCAGTCCACAAACCTAGAGTATCTGCCGAAATGTCCTGCAACCCATTCTTGTTCGCTTGTTTTGGGTATGCGGTCTCCACTTTACATACATAGATGTACTACCTCAGAACTTGCAGTATTCCACCCATCATCACGATCAGGCCCATTACGTTCACTGCAGGACGAAGTCCAGTGTCATAAATTCTCTGTTAGACATGTCGTTCTCCAGTGCAATCACCTTATCGCCGCAAACTCCGTTATCTCAGCCGGTTCAGCCACCCCTGCTACGCTTTTCATTATTTGAATTCACTCTGCTCCCCTATCATGCCATTCTATTCGATCCCACAACCCCAATATTTTATTGCCAACCGTAAAATGTTGGTCCCTTCCAACAGTGCTAAACTTTGTGTTCGTAGTAGTAACTTTTAAGCTTACTGTTCCACTACCGTGTTGTGGCTCTAAATCATGAGCTACAGTTCCTCCCCTGAATTACAGAGCATGGCAATGTAATCAGTGAACCAGAGATTACTAAGCCGTTTTCCGCTAAATTTGATTCCCAGCTCTTCCCAACCTGACCTGAATACACACAGTAAGCACGCAGTAACAGCGAAGAGATTTTGTCACCCTGCCTGACACCCGTTTTGATTAGTAGCCTCTCACTCCTCTTGTGTAAGAGTATCGTTATGCAGTCGCTGAAGCTTCTTTCTAACACACTTACATATTCGCTTGCCTATGTCCAAATCGCGCCCGACTTCTCCTTCAGCTTCCGCTGCCAGTCTGAAAGGGCTGTCATTGTGAACCATGTTAAACTGGCTATTTTCCTCGCGAGATCGGAGCCAGATAGGCGTGACTCCACGCGCACATTATTCGCTAACTAGCCGGCTGTCATGTTAGTAACCCGAAGCTGGAGAATTCGCACGACGCGCTGACCCAGATGCGCGATGTCGCTGTGCGACACGGCGGATGTTTAGTCTACCGCTGTGACAACGTTCCGGCCCCCGCATCGGGTGCCAGCGAGCCCTGCGCGACACCACGGCGTTTGACCGCGGGCTGTACTGGAGCTATGATTTAATGCGCCTAGCTGGCGACTACGAGGCCACGGCTTAGGTTTCCGATCCCGGTTATTGAGCTTCTAAGCGTAGGAATGTTTTCGCTTAAAGGAAAGTAAAAAGGTAATACTGCTATAGAGTGTTATGGTGTACCCACTAAGGTTACGTCATTTTCGTTTCACATACGCTTTTTTTAAGCACGTATGCAAGGATCATAAAAGCTACCAGCTATTCCTGAATCCAAGTTTTGTTACTAAAAAGACCGAGAACTGACCAAAACATGTTATACGGGACTGTGGTAAAAGGAAAACAATCTTTATTTACAGTGTTAGGATTCGGCGTGACACTACCGCCCATACGAGAAATTATAACTTGAACTAAGTGCAGTAAATGGCGTAATACGCGCTGACACGACATTCTGCGGTGAAGCATTGGTGCTGCTTGGGTATTCCTTTAAATAGCTCATATACCTGCATATAAAACTTAGTTGTTGCTAATTACGCGCAGTTCTTCCTCATACAAATTTGTTTTATGTTTTCTTTACAATTATGGTCGCCTCACAGCGCTTTTTGACAGGTCTCCTCTGATTTCTCCTTTCAACACTGATGTTGAAAAGGTCGCAGCCCTTGCTTAGATGAGGAGAACGCCGGAAAAAGCGGCTTTCATCAGAGCGTGGGTGCTCGTATCAGTGTTTGTACGTATGGAAGCGTAAAATGGATTACTAGAGTGCATACTGGCACATGCCAGCACCTACGGGTGGCGCAGCAACTGTTAACATGGAGGATTCAGCGCTGATGGAGTAGTCGCGAAAACGTATGCGTACGGAAGAGCACGACGCCCTAAGCTCAGTGTTTCCCGTGCGGGGAATTTTTGGTCTCGCTAAAGAAACGCACACTTCTTTTGTTCAAGCGTGGGCGGCATTGAATGCAGGCCGCGTCATGTGCTGCGGCATCAAAGCAGCGACGCACGCTCCGCATTAGAACGGGTACACTGGCGCTGCATGGTTTCATTCCATCATTCCTCAAAAGGAAAACAAAATACAGGGACACCTAATAGCATTTTTTGTTAACAATGAGATAACATACGAAGCTTTTGATCGTGCTCGTGATGCTTTTGCCGGAAGTGACTGGCGGGCTGTGTGAGATTGGGGTTGCTCTTCCGCACATCACCTGCGACGGTTAGCATGTGACGGCTTCAAACAGGAACTGGTCTGGTGACGTCACTATCTCCGGTTGGGTGACGTCACTTCCGGGATAGTAACATCACGTTCCTTGAGGCAGTGGGATATCTCCACGCACAACACAGGGACGGTTCGCCGTAATTAATACGGAGGCCCACTGTCTGTATGGCTCTCCTTGGCAATAATCGTAATTTCTTTGCAGCTATGCTTAGGCGCAGTATAACTGAATATGTTACCAGATTAAACTGGTGCGTTTGGTGCAGCATAACAGCCATGAATATGGCAGAAACATAAAGTGCTTCGTCAAAAACAAAACACCAGAGATGTTGCACCTTTAGCTACCATCGTCCTCCTCTTGCTGTGTTTCCGCGTTGTTCTCTGTTGCGCGCTAGTTTATTTATTTATTTCAGTATACTGCAAGCCAGAGTTGGCCCAAGCAGGAGGGGCATACAACTAAAAAAAAAATTTCTATAAGAGCATCAGTTACAACACCGCGAGTCAGTAAATAGGACACAAATCCAGAGTCATCAAACAAGATACTAGGAGCCATACAATAAGTTCTTTAGCTCCTTCTCAAAATTCCCAGACTTACATAGACCCGAAGGAAGACCATTCCACTCCGCGACAGTATTCGAAAAAAAAATTGTTCTTAAACCCACTAGTTCGTGCGAAAATTGGTGCTAATGACTGCTCATGTACATGACGTGTTCTCCTAGTGCTCGCCAGCTTCACACAATCAGGAAAATCTGCCTTCAGATTTCCAGACATGTAATTATGAAGCAGTACTAGACGGGTAACTTTTCTTCTTATTGCCAAGAACTGTAAATTACTCTTTCGAATTAATGCAGTTGGAGAGTCTATCCTTCTATATTTCCCATAAATAAAACGAACTGCTTTTCGCTGAACACGCTCCAGATGAGCAATATCTTTCTTGTTATGCGGGTCCCACACTGCTGCCGCATATTCAAGTCGGGACCTAACACAAGCCTTGTATGCAGTGATTCTGGTACTGACGGGAGAGTTTCTGAGTTTTCTTTTAATAAACCATAATTTCTTTACTGCTGATGAGCAGATGTCAGCTATATGAGTGGACCAAGTAAGTTTGTTCGTGAGGGTTACTCCGAGGTACTTATAGCTTTCTACTTCTAAAATGGGATGGTTGTGAAGAATATAACTGTGAAATCTGGGCGCTTTTTTTATATCGCGAAGACGCGGAGAATCTCTGATGTATAGTTCGCCCGCAGTAAGTAAGTGAAGAAACGTCTTAGCACGGGCTTTAGTTAGTAAACATGACGATATGGCCCCAGAAGAAGTCGTCTCACGTGAAACGATCGCTGCACACGACTACCCCTCTTCTTTACCAATACTTAGCTTGAAAATAGACAGCCTTTGTAGCTTTTTGTCCTTGAACAACAAAAAAAGGCTTCGTTTTCTCTGTTATAGCCCTATAAACGCATTCCTTCCAGCATTTTCTTTGTCCTCGCTTGCATCACTCTGTATAGCAGACCAGGACCCGCAGTGTTCTGCTGCGGAAGAGGACCGCGCGGCGGCGCCAGCGTCTCTTTTAAGTGCGAATAATGGGCGAACAATTTCAAAAACGTCTAAAATCTGGGTGGTCGAAACAGAAAGCAAATATCTGTATAGGAAGAAACTATCAGCCACTAGAGATGAGAGCAGATTTGAAAAACACCTTAATTATATAGCTATAGTTTAGCATAGTTTAGTAGTATAGAGATATTCACTTGAAGTCCCGGGCGCCATTTTGCTGTCCAGCGCGTAGCTTCAGCAGTGCAAGCCGGAGCAGGAGGCGATAATCCTATTAGACACTCCCGCAGCCTTTCGCGGTGCTCCGCAGACAACAAAATGGCGCTGGTGGCAGAAAGAAGAGGAACAACCGCCTGGAAGATGATGCAGTCGAGAGGAACGGATGAAGACTTAGGGGTAGAAGATCGTCGTGAGCAGTATAGAGAGTTGAAGACCGAGCAGAGAGCAGCGATGGAGTTACTGAACAAAGACGACAATGATCGCCTGCAATAATCGTAGCTTCCAGAAGCCACGCAGCGAGAAAGGCTGTGGGACTTAATGTGTACCACGGGAGCAGACTTATCTCACCGGACTAGAAACTCTAGCAGATTCGTGGATTCGGCGGGCTGTTAAAATGGACTTCAAATCATCCTGCGAGGATTTGCAAACCCCAGATCGCCTAACCGTGTGCGGCGGATAAACATCGGCTGGGAGGCGAGCAGCGAAAACGTGGTGAGCGAACAGCGCTGCTCTCTCGATTCATTGTTCGGGATAACGAGGGCAAAAGGCACGCTACTCTGGTCAAAAACGGAACAAATCCTTTCTGGAGAAGCTAGCAAGGCTACCAGAAATGTGGATGGCTCTAAAAGAACGATCCTAATGGGAATTCAAAAAAAGCTGAACAGAGACGAACAACTTGAATAAAAAGGCTAGCGCAAAGTAGACCACAGGAGGAAGACAGCACAAACACGAACGCTTCACGTTTATGATGTCGTCCTCCTGTGGTCGTCTTTTTTTGCGCTGCCCTTTTTATTCAAGTATGTGTCAGCAACTAGCCCAGCAACCAGTTTTATTGGAGGCGTACAAGTTAGCTGCACAAAGCACTAATGATTTTTCAAAAAGCAATCTCCCCCTCCCCCCCCGTACTTGCCTCGGAGTACCTTCATAGGCCAGAACAAATCGAAAATGTGTGAAAAGCTAGATTTCAGCTGTAACATAGTTACTAGGAAACAGTATTTGCCGCAGAATGTGCTGTACTTTAGTACGTACTGTGTATCTTACGCTACTTCATTGTGACGTTAGTTACAGCTGCGAATCTTGAGGCCAAACGAACGGAACTGTAGTTCCTATACAGAGACTACAAAAGAAAGTATTTCGATACGCTCGTAAAAGAGGTGCTTTCGAGGCGGCACGTTTAGCATTACTAGAGAAACAAAAGAAAGCGCGGCTTACGGAATCCACACTCTCGCTTACTTCTCCACAATAACGAGCTGTTGAGAATATTAAACCACACCATCAATATTTCATTTTATTCAGCTTGTGCTTCCACTTTTAAATCGCCTCTCGAAGTTGCCCGCTGGAGCACGCTTCTCCCGTCGCTGAGGTGGAGAGCTTCCGTCGTAGTCCAGGGCTACGCCTACTCAAAGTAACTTGCTTTGATTTTAATATGCTTGGGTGGTAACTCAGCTCTATAAAGGAAACCGTCCTCAATTAGATGTCTCTTGAAGCAAATGGGGCACCAGAATTTCGTTGATCCTTCGTGAAGAACCGCCTCATACATGCAGCCGTCCACTCCGCACAGGTATTTATCACCGGGAATGAATTTCTCCTGCACAATAAAAAGATTCAATAAGCAAACCCGAAAGAAGCAAACTATGCTGAATCATAGCGATAGGTCAGCCACAGGGTATACCTTTTTTTTTATTGCGAAAGTGTTTAAAAGAATCAAGCGACAGGTCAAGCTGGAACCTTATGCAGTCAGAAAAAGCGATGCTAACTGTGCTGATTGGCGATTCGCTGCAATTCGCTGATGACATTGCCTTGCTAAGTCATTCAGGAGATGAAATGCGAGCATGATCAATAAGTGAGACAGGTAGAGCAGAACGGTGCGTCTAGAAATTAACATGCATAAAACTAAAGTAGAGTAAGTAAGTTTTAAAGTAAAGTAAAACTAAAGCCCGCGCCAGCCAGTCTGCAAGCATGATGGCGCAAGTTGACGCCGCCGCAGCCACCGTCGGCATATGGCCTGCCGGAGCAGTGGGGTCGTCGCGCCATACCAGCAGCTAATTTCGTTAACTCCAGACAGGATTGAGAGCAGCACAATCGGGGTGCGCGAATGCGCTACTCACGTGATTTTTTTTTCATTTCGCTTACTTTCTTCGGAGTTCAGAAAAAAGATACACGTGAGACTTTCTTTATCGCAAATAAATAGAATAGGGGTTTCTGAAGGTGCTCTCCAGCTTGCTATTCACATCTGCCGTCTAAAGTCAATATTTATGCATTTAGAAAAATTATCTTAATTACCCCTTAATTGATAGCAATACAAAAAATTGCCTAGATGCGCAAGCCGGTTGGTAGCTGTATGTGAGTGGTTTCCCTGGCTTACCTCAAATATCTTATTTTTGAAAAGGGAAGCTTCACTACGGTGGTCGGAGACGAGCTTCGCGTGAGCCGTGAGCCGGTGTACAGATTTGTCAGTTCTGCGCATGCGCGAAACCGAGTGACGTCACACGCGGCGCAGGTGGCCGCAGCCGTCGCCGCCGACTCCGTTGCCTGACCTTTCGCCGCAGCCGCGCGCTACTGCGCATGTGTGCCGCCGCTACCGCTGCGCGCGCTACTCCTCCTCGCCACCATTTGACTTTCCGATGCATCCGCGCGCTACTTGAAAAAACTGCGTCGAGGCTTGGAATCGAACCAGGGCCTTTGGCATTTGAAGCGGAGACGCTACCACTCCGCCACGAATGTTCAAGGTTTGAGCATGAATGAAGGCGCATCTAGTGAATGCATGGCTCACATAAATGAAGTTGCCGCCGCGGTGGCTCAGTGGCTATGGTGCTCGGCTGCTGGCCCGAAAGACGCGGGTTCGATCCCGGCCGCGGCGGTTGAATTTCTTTGGAGGAGAAATTCGAGGCCCGTGTACTGTGCGATGCCAGTGCACGTTAAAGAACCCCAGGTGGTCGAAATTTCCGAAGCCCTCCACTACGGCGTCTCTCATAGCCTTAGTCGCTTTGGGACGTTAAACCCCATAAACCAAACCAAACCAAACCATAAATGAAGTTAAAGGAATAAAAAATACCAATAAGTAGAAAAAATTAAAAACGAAAGAAAGAAAAAATAAGGAAAGAAACAAAAAATTAGAAAATAAGCAAAAATAAAAAATGAAATTGGTTTGGTTTATTGGGGTTTAACGACCCAAACCAACTCAGGCTATGGGGACGCCGTAGTGAAGGGCTCCGGAAATTTCGACCACCTGGGGTTCTTTAACGTGCACTGACATCGCACAGCACACGGGCCTCTAGAATTTCGCCTTCATCGAAATTCAGCCGCCGCGGCCGGGATCGAACCCGCGTCTTTCGGGACAGCAACCGAGCGCCGTAACCACTGAGCCACCGCGGCGGAGCTAAAAAATGAAAATAAAAAATAACATATGAAAAATAAAAAACGAGCGGTGCGCCAGGAAATGCTTTCGCCTTGCAGCACTTCACAAAACCAAAGTGCCCCCTGAATTTTAACCGCGCCGATTTCCGTCTCCTCCTTCGCCTCCGCACAGGCAGTGTGTGGACGGCCGAATGCCTCCACGGTTATCGTGGTGCCCCCAGTGCATTGTGCGCGAACTGCGACAGCCATGACGTGAAACCAAGCGTAACTGAACCGTTTAGCTTGTATATCCAGGCTTAACCAGAGCTAAGCCACTGCCATTTTTTTAACCCTTGGCTAAAGTTAGCCTGGACACCCTGTATGTGTAACGTTAAGAGACCGAAAGCGGGCTTATTGGGTGAGGGAACATATGCCCCTCAACGATATACTAGTCGAAATCAAAGGAAGAAATGGATCGGGCGAGGAATGCAATGCGAAGGCAAGACAACCAGCGGTCCTTAAAGGTAACGGAATGGATCCCAAACGATGGCAAGAGTAGCAGGGGGTGGAAGAAAGTCACTGTCCACGACCGTGCGCTCGCTGCAGTTCCGGCATGTGTTTTGGAGGTAGGAGGTCATCCCAAGATGGTGATCTCCCACTAGTAAGTACAGAGCGCTGCACACGACACAATACGTAGCAGTTTACCCAATAGGGACACGGTCACCAGTAGTTGATAAATCTTAGTTATTGTACTTCACCCTGTTTTCTGGATCTTTCGTTCCTCGAAAATCTTCAGCCCAGGCTCCCGCCGAGGAACTCTCTCCCTGTCAAAAAGACAAAGATAAAGATTAAGTAATGTGAGGCACGAGACACGCAGTCGCAAGGTCATGACGATATTTATGACTGCACATTATGGCAGCCATGCGGCTCAATAGCGAGGCGAGCAGGCACCATCTTCTCGGTACCTGCATTAACGACGTCGAGACGCAGTGCTCTGTCTTCAAGCGTTGCAAGTGCTCAGAAAGGCTCTTCGTTATTCCCGCCGTTTTTCCGCCCTCTCAGATGCTGCATGGCTGTAGTATCAAAGATGCCTGAACTGTTACTGCCAGCTAAGCGCCCGCAGCCAAGTCAGAAACAAGGCGTATGAGATGCATTGAACTCAAATACCGCTGCTGGCACAGGTATACGGCGCCCGCCGAACGATGTGCATGCAAATGCTACGCCGTCGACCAAGAAATGATTTATTTGTTCCTTGAGGCTCATGAGTTTCAGACGCTTAGTACAAAGATCAGAGAAATCACTGTAAGAAATTGATAATTCGTAAGAACGAGAGCACAGAAAATAAATATACCTCTGCGTCAACAGCCGCACTGAGAGAGAATGTATGGAGCGAAATAGAGGACAGTGTGGGTGCACGTGTTGCCCATCTCGGAGGTGGCGTTTGGAACGTGCTTTAGTACGCATGTGACTGATTGGCACTTTGTGGAAGAGGGTCAGTCTTTGAAGAGAGCGGGTTTTGGGTATAATGCAGAGATAAGCTGCGATAGCCAATCGATTGGTGT
Source organism: Amblyomma mixtum (assembly GCF_055824585.1). NCBI lineage: Eukaryota > Metazoa > Arthropoda > Arachnida > Ixodida > Ixodidae > Amblyomma > Amblyomma mixtum. The sequence goes on from NC_143016.1 coordinate 19,838,136, forward strand.
CCTTTTTAACTGCTCTTGGAAAAACTCATTTTAGCCCAAGAAAGCGAAATTACTTCTATAGTGGGCTGCTACTCATAAAAGAAAGCGTTGGTATTGCGTTCAAAAGGTCTTTCAAGTCCAGCGAAATTGCTAACAAGCACTATAAGTTCATTTTATTCGCGCACCCTAGGGTAAATTACAGGACTGCTCCTTTGTCCTTTATTTTCAACGGCTGCTTACATTACGAGATTGATGGTTTGCTTAATATTGTCTCATTAGGACTGAATATTACCGCATACGATTCGTGGTTCTTTGCGTCAGATTTCTCAGTTCTGTATTTTTAATACCTTTTAGTGTTCACTACATTCATTAGCGTCCTTCAGAGAACAATCCCTGATAATATTATTGACGAGATGCGTTTTGAACTAAATTGCGGGCTAACTGCATGCGATAACTGTTTTCCATAACGTACTGTCAAAGCCGTTGTGTGCATTTGTTCACCTTATAAAAAGAAAGTAGCCTACACCACTTTTTATACAGGGTATTTCACTTATTTGAACCAACACGTAAACAAAAGGAATAGACCGCACAGGTATGAAACTAGCGACATATTGACGAAAAGATTTGTAATGGTTGTTCATTCTTCAATGCTATCAATCACGCGGTTTTGCCGCTTTTATTTGTGTTGTACGATGCGACCAGATTTATCTCGGTTGATCGCACTAACCAAACTTTTCCAGCAATTACATTACCAAGCATCGATACCTAACGAGCGAAAATCGGAAAGGAGGTCCCAGTCTAAAAATCTGGCAGCAAAGCAACCCCAAGTAATCATCGTCCCATATCCCTTTCCAGTACTGGTTGCGAAATACCCGAGCATATATATTCACCAACCTTGTTAATTTCTTTGAATCGAACTCATTTCTTATGTCAGCGCGACATGGTTTTCAAAAGTCGTACTCCTGCGATATACAGTTAATATCGTTCACACATGCATTGCATCTTAGACAAAGAACAGCTCAAAAAGAAGAGGACGAAGAAGGAGCAAACACTCACGAGCGCTGAATAGCAACTGATTGTATTTAATGCGTGAGCGTATAAATACACAGACCGGCAGATGCGCGGAAGCAGGGAAGAAGGGGAAGCAAAAACGCCAAGAGCAAAAGCACTAGGCTCGTCTTCATGAATTAAGATATGCCAACTTGTGGCGAGACAATGATGTCGAAGGTTTACTTGCCCATGAGGCCCCTTTGCGCGCAATGATAAAGGCTTCATAGATTTCCCTAGTGCGTTGCTTGGAGTAGCATTTGAGGATTGCGCACTGCTCAAAAAGTGGAACGCAATCTTTGCACAATGTATAGTGGAGCGCTAGGTTGCTTTTGGGAACAATATCTTCTAGGGACGATGCATGTTCCCTGAAGCGATCATTGATGCATCGTCCCGTCTGACCAACATAACGAGGCCTCACAAGAAAAATGGTCATGTTCAAAGAGTCGTTATATGTGCAAAAAGAAGAATTTGCATTGCAGCCTCTCTTGCCCCCCTGCTGAGCAACATCCTGCCGGCTCACTATGACAAGCACCTACAGGATGCGCTGATTGGCCTTGACATGATAAAACTTCTTCGATACGTGGACGACTCCTACAAAACTTTTAAGAATGCCACCTATTCGCACTCTTTGAAACTCATCTATCACCTTTTCGTTTGACCAAGGGACTACCAAACGAAAGAATGATACCGCCTCCTGGATATATCATTCATCGTTCACAGCATACACCTGTGCTGGCTGAAGTCCGCCCAATTCAAGGTCGTCAAAAGAAAAGTTGGTTCAGGAGCCCTCAAAAATGCCATCACCAGGTTGTGCACACACTAGGTGCGGAACAGTTTCCACTCTCAGATGGACCGGTTGAAGTCAGCGGGATTTCCAGAACCACTTCTGTTCAGTGTTGTGAGGAGGTTTACTATGAGGCTCCCGGAAGTCTATGGGTAACAAAGAACTGAAACCAAGGAATAGAAGAAACACTGCAGTCGTGCTATATGTTCACCAGGTCTCCCATAAGCTTAAACACGTCGCGCGCAGAGTGGGTGTACGTATCTTGTTTAGCACAGCATACAAACTGAAGCGTATTAATAGAAAAGTGAACTCAGGACCTAGGAAGGCAGTATGCGGCAGGAGTCATGAGAAGCGCTTTGTCGAGCCGCACCCACGTTGTATACGAAGCGCCTTTTTGCTGTGGGGCCTCGTATGGCGGACAGACGGGACGATGCATGATGTTCCCAAAATCAACCTAACGCTCCTATATAAATTGTGCAAAGATTGCGTTCCATTTTTTGAGCAGTGCAAAATCCTCATATGCTACTCCGAGCAACGCACGAGGAAAATCTATGAAGCCCTTGCCATTGCGCGCAAAGGGGCTCATTGTATATTCTTCAATTTTTCAAAAGCGACAAGGCATGTCACAAAGTATCACTTCACAAAATAAAACAACTTAATATTCACTTACTTATTGAAATGCATTGAATATTTTCTACTTGATCGCTCAAAGGGGCTTCATGTGCAAGCGACAAGGTATATCACGAAGTATTACTTACTACGTAATTATTACTACGTACGTATTAAAATTTTTTACTTGATTGCTCATAATTTGTTTTTGCTAACGGTTATAACTCCAGTTTTACAGAGGCGTGTTCCGGAATTTCATAAGGTTCACTTCTTGGACCCCTATTGTTTATTATTTACAACAATGATCTCACATCTCTTGTTAACTCGCACATTCACCTAATCGCCGATGATTGCGAAATTTTTTGAGAAATAACCAACGCTAAAGACATTACATTACTTCAGTCAGGTGACACCACTATAGGGAACTGGTGCAAGGAGTGGTTAATGGAGCTAAATATTAACAAATGCAAAGTCTTGCGTGTATCTAGAAAAACTTCCGCCCCTCCTCACCACTGCATCGATAACATTTCGCTGGAATTAGTGTCGTCGTATAAATACCTCGGTTTTCACATCACTTCTAACATTACCTGGTCTCTTCAGACCGAGAGCCTGTTTAAGAATGCTCATCGCACGCTAGGCTTCTGACGTCACAGCTTTTTTAATGTTCCTTCTTATTTGAAACTATTGCTATATAAAACATTAATAAGATCCAGACTCGAGTATGCTACACCGGTATGGGTATGGGACTCTACTCAATGAACTCAGTGATCTCGAGATGGTCCAGAATAACTCTGTACGTTTTATCCTTGATAACTACAACCTTACAGAGAGTATAACTACCGTGAAGTCTAATCTCTGCCTCCCGTCGCTGACGTCGCGGAGAAGTGTTCCGTATTGCTCTGTTCCACCAGTTGTATTATCATCCCTCTCCCCGTGGCGACCAATTTCTGTATCTCACCGCATCGATCACCACCAAGTCGCAAATATGTCATGTAACACGAAATGCTTCTCGCAACCATTCCTGCCGCGAACCTCACGTGACTGGAACCACTTTCCCGCAGAACTTCTTGCCATTAAAAATTATGAGCAATTGCGCGTAGCGCTGCTAACCATTGCCCCGTATCATTGTAGTGCCCGTTCGTTCGTCCTCAAGGCCGCAGGAAAGGGGTGTTATTATTTTTGTTTGTGACGCGAGAAGCGACCGTACTAATCTCGATTGATCACAGCCATGAAGAGCTGCATCTATGTATTTCCAGATTACTGTAGATGATACTGACCTGTTATCTCGAAGTTTCCTTGCCGGCTTTAAACTGAACAATGCCGCGAGCGGCGGGCATTCGTAGTTCGACGACTGACGAGCACGTTTGTTGCTTACGCCGCCTCCGAGTGATTCAGTTCTTTTGCGGGCACAATTCAGCCCAAATGAAGAGCTTAGTTTGCAAGTCTTGTTCCTGTCTTCCTGACCGCTGAACTGCCGTCACTACAATGTGACAGTATACTCAGGTGCCTTTAATATTCATTTAACCAATTGTATTTTTTCTCTCCGTATTTTTATATTTACCACTCCCCCTCTATAATGCTTCTGGCCCTGAGGAGTAATGTAAATAAATAAATAAATAAATAAATAAATAAATTGATAGATACGAGGGCATGCACCGACCTGGAAGCTTTCTGAACGGCTAGTTTTCTGGACTTCCAAGGCCTTTTCCTCTTCATCTTTGCGTCTTCTGTAATCTTCACAGCTCACACCATCATGTACCACTCTGCATGTTATGCAGTTGACCTTTCTGCAGATTTCGCAGGGCCTGAACGGACCTTTCTTGTATTTCAACAGACCTTTACAGCCTTCACTGGCGCACTGGAGATAGCCAGAGCTGGCCATTGCTGTCGCAAGTTGTGTTCTACTCTGAAAAAAAAAAAAACAACCAAGAAAACAGAAGCTGAGATTGAAAAATGAAGCGAATACACATTAAAAAAATAATTTGATTACTTCAAGTATTACCTTCCGTTATGCGGCAAGGTTTGCATACTAGTGAGGTCATGGCACCCGTCAGTTCAGTTGCCTAGCTCCCAGACAGTATGTTTATTACCACATTTCGGTCTTCGTTACGCTCATCACACTTGAACATCATGCACGTAAAGTGGCCTTCAGGCATAAACATCCTACTTAGACACGTGATGTGAGCGCTTTTCCCAAGCATAACCAGAGGTTAAGTTTTTGATGGATGAAAGTATTGTACAGTTTCACAACAGCAGATGAGCAGAAGTGTTTGTATTTCCTGTAAAAGAAATTGGAAACTAAATTGAAATTGAAAATTGAAAGGGAAGAGAAATGAGGGGCTCATTATGACATACATATGAAGGAAACCCAGAGTAACCGAAACCAAGGAACACAGGGGAATGTTTTGATTTTTTAATTTTATTTTTGGTGTTGATCAATAAGAAATTATAATTATTTATGTTTGAAAGATGTAACACTCGAAAATATAAGAGTGGACAGCCTCTGCCATAGCTCAGTTGGCAGAGCATCAGTATCCCACCGCTGGCATGCATTTTTATTATACTTTGTAATCAATTATCTTTCAAAGATAAATAATTGCACTTACCTTTCCATCAGGCCGGAATGAAACTCGAACACGCTTATGCCCTACTTTTCTACTTTGCAGTGAGATATTCCTTTACAACAGATTTATGAATAGGTACTTCGGTAGACACTTCAACCAGATACATGAGTATGGCTAATTGTACACTGCAGCTGAAAGTAGATAGGTAAAATATATTGTTTGTTGACATGCGCTGTTCGCGTTACATTCCGGCCTGTCTATAGAACAGCAAATAGTCATTCGTTTTCGACAACTCTTCAGTGCAAATGTAGCAAAGGAAGAAATTTGGTCGTATTGTTAATGAAATGTGGGGAGAAAGGAAAGCCGGCTTGTTGGCCTCGATGGACGCTTTCAGGGGGCATTCTCATTCTCCCCTTTACTCTACGAGTGTGCTGTTTTCAAACAGCCCCGAAGATGTCACGTCACGAGCTCCATACCAGGATCACCAGTGAACAAGCTTGGACCCAACTCAGCCCCACTAACAGAAAATCCAAGCCGCGCATGGACAGAGGCTTTAGGAGGAGTCGCAAGCTAGTTCAGTCCCCTGCATGATGCACGATCTTTGGAAAGTTGTCACTATATACCTTTACGTTTAGGTGACCACAAAACGGTGTAACAAAAGAAACATAACTGGCGCCCACGACAAGCAAAAATAAAAAAAAACATCGAAAAGAATATAAATCCTTATATCTGTTCAGTGTTCTAAAACTTTTGTTTTGCAGAGCATTCCTTATATTACAAGAAAAGTAACCTACTCCAAGAAAAGACACCAACATCGCCAAATTACATCTAAATAGGAAAAAAAAATCGAACCGAAACCGCTCCGAACCCGCTTCCGAAACCGCTTTTCCTTGAAACGTACGGTAGGCTATTCCTCTAAAACGAAATCGCTTATTAGACACGTGAAGAGGGACACAACTGAGACGAGTACAACGGCGTCGAATATTTTATGCACTCACAAAAGTCGCGGTCATCTACCATCGTTTCAAGCTAATCGGCAAACGAAGAGCTGTACTTCAACACTCATCACACCGCGCTTGGGAGGTACCTCTTTTCTGTTTGTCATAGCCTGAGCCTGTGATTCTTGGAAAAAACAGCGCTAAGACGAAGGACAACGAAAAAGAGTACGACAGGACCGGCGCTGTACTCTTTTTCGTTGTCCTTCGTCTTAGCGCTGTTTTTTCCAAGAAACATGTACCAAATAGCTCAACTCTCCGTTTTATTGAGCCTGTGATAACGATTAAAAGGATCAGGTGCTCCTTTGCTTAGTTTACGCAATAGATTACCGATCTTTTTTTTTTTCGCTTTGAACCCATCTACCCTACATTTCGTTGATGCAAACATTCATTGTCACCCGAGAACGCACGTCCTCCGATTCAGCGAAGGGACGCTCCTTTTGATCGTTTACTTCGAGCATAAATCCTCTATCTTCCCGCAGGAATATAAACAAGTGCTAGCGCTCCGTGATGCTATCATGTGTTGTTTTCTACTCTTCAGTGACGAACTTGTTCAGGCCTGCGCCAAATTATCTGTCAGCACAACCCTATTTGCGAGGTGATTCTTCTACAAATATGTTGCTAGCTATGCTCTCAATGATCAGAAATCGACATTTAGTTCTAGTCTGACTGCTATATCACGAGAGTATAGACCAGATTCTTTTACCCTCGCACGCAGGCTGCTGGCGCGCCCCTACTCTCGACACCAGTCGCCATCTATCGGCGCGCGCGGCCCGATGGACTGCGGGTCGCGCCGGCGCCGCGCGTAGAATGCATGTTTACGTGTACGCTCCTGTCGTTGTAGTGCTTCATCATAACGTATGAGGGTGTGTGCTGTACGTCACTACTCATATTTTCCCTCTACCAGACAGTACTGCGGTTATCTTGCGCGAAGTTAGTCGTTAACGTGACATCTCCGAGTTTTTTTTCCGGTCATTTGGATGTGAGTAAGTGCGGCGAGGCAGTGCGCGTCTGTCTCGTTGTTTGTGCCCACCATGATGATACTGATATTGATGATTAGCGCTCGTGTCCTGTCATCACCTTAGTCTCGTTTTTTGCGCTACGTTTTTCAATGATGATTTTCTGCTCGCTCAGGATTCTAAACGCTGGCACCGCAGCGGCGACGCTGCTCCACCGAGCCGCTGGTGCGGCGGCGCTGCTCAGGGAAATTCTGGAATAGTATTGCAAACAGCAGGGATTTTTCCCGCGGAGTAGTCGGCCAGGTAGCGTACGGACTGAAAACCGGCACTTCTAAGCAGATTTCTGCGCTGGCGTGTCGTTTGTTGCCGTCTTTTACGTGCTCTATCATCTATGATAATTTTAGGCACAGGAATGTGTATTTATTGATTTGATTCAGTGGTGTAGTAACTGGATAGGCGAGCTGCAGACTGAAGGTTGTCCCGACGAAGCGCGTGTTTTCGATTACCTCCTTGCGCTGAGCTTGCTCTAGTTCCCATTAAACATATTTCATGCACAGGATTGTAAGCACGACCGCTACCGATTTCAGTTGCTCTTTCCGCACGCATGTCATAGGGGTCAAGGGGGGGGGGGGGGGGGGTGTAAAAGGTTTACCGTAGTGTCTTTCTGCTTTTGCTATCTACCTTAATCATAGGAAAATATGCGCGATTTTAGTACATTCATTCGCACTTAGCCAAACGCCTACGCAACGCTGTCACACGCGGCGAGAGCTAACGAATAAAATGAACGCGACTTCGGACCTCAGAATTCGTGAAAGCTGGATTCGCTGCTAATATCTATTCAAGCTTTGATATTTGAGAAAAAGTACGTTTTTATGCACCAAGTTGCATAAACCATGAGAAATTTTGTTTCTTGCTGGCGCTGCGACTCAGTTAAGCTCACAGCGGTAATTTGTTGATAAACTGGCGCACCACGCATGCGACAAGAAAGCCCTGTTTGTGGGTGGTACGTTATGGCCGAAGGATTAAGAGTGCATGGGAATTGGAACTGCATGCTAGCCGCACACCTAATACTTGATATTGAACTTTTTTTTTTTTTTTTTTTTGCAGTGGAGCATTAAGACGGTAGCGATATGAGCACGAGCGCGTTCTAAAGCACAATTCACGTGAATGTCAAACTAAATGTCATTAAACCGCATCAATGTGATCCCTTTGATAACGTGTATACTTCCTGCAACACAGCCACGCTGCGGAAGTATGCTCGGCAATGTTTTTTTAGCGCCCGAAGCTCGGCTGTATGCAGCGCGGCCGCGGAGCGTTCGCAGCCCCGCAGTCCCCAAAGAAACGCCCGCACCGCGGCGCACCAGTCGGCGGAAAATGGCCGCGCCCAGGAGCGGCTCTGGATTCTGGTCTATAGCACGCCATTTTTCCGGACACGCTGCACTGAGTGAAAGCATAGCGCTTATCTATTCCGGTTACCATCACCTGCACCGAGGCGCATTGTGAAATCTGTGCGTGGTGCACCGTTTCAGCGCTGGTGACAAGATGCGCAAGACACCTATAGAGAAATTTAACCATACGCTTTAACCACCATGGCCGAAGAGAACGCGAGACGCGATGTGGCGTGCAATTATTACGTTTCTTTTGATGTCGGTTCACTGAGGGTCGCTGCGTCGCTACGAAGCGCAACACTCGACTTGCCTATTCAGAGGCTATCACTAAACTTCTTCCCCCTTCAATCCTCTAATCTCATTTTATTCATAGCGACCATCTGAACTCATGTGCTGTTTTTAATTCCCTGGTCGTCTCGAGCCTATGTGGCGGCATTGTTTACTTGAGACAACCTGAATAATGCCCACTGCTACTGAAAGCGTACCCGGAGCGCCATCTGTGCAAACAGAAACGAAACGCTACGCATTTTGCGAGGCCTTTGACGAAATCACGAAGTCGAGTAGGTGTGGCGGCCGTTACCGTCCCCTGCCATGTCAGCACACCCTAACGACACCCCCAAAACACACCACCACAAATGAAAACGCGCAGCTGTCAAAGTCGCATAGCAAACACAGCGGTGAATCAACTGAAATGGCCTTCGTTACTCACGCCTGCTTCGATGAGTGGCACGTTGCGTATGGCTTCGTTGTATCTGTTTCGCGGAGCGTTCTCAAAGGTGTTCGCTACTAAATGGTCTTTACAGGGCCAGTCGCCGTGAGCAATTCACTGGTGTTTTCGACAACGATCTGTAAAAGCTCGCAGTGCGACACTAGTGCTCGGCGTTCCCCGATGTAGCCTATCTTGGAGCCACTTCCTATCGCGCTAGTTCGGTGTCCCGGCGGCTCTTATCGCTCGCTTTTCTTCCGTTTTCTTGTTTATTTTTCTGCCTTTTTTTGCACACGGCTCGTGCCTGCTCTATACATGCGGCGAGAAAGCATGAATCAATGCGGCGCCGCGTCTGCCAGCTGGGACGGGAGATGGAAGGCGGAGCGCCGTCATCGTGCTGTAAACTGCGCCCTATCGCAGATTGCCTGCGTTAGACATGATAGATTTGTCATTTTTGAGCAAGGGATGTTAACTTAGTGGCGCCCACCGGATACGGCTTGAGTGGTTGAGTAGAACATCTGCTCTCTTTATTTTCTGCTTTCGTTGAAACCCTTAGCGCCGCCTCTTGTTGAAATAATAAAGAAAATATGGGACACTTTGCGATCGTGCAATGGGCAGCTGTCAGTGCCAACTGTAAGTAGGGGTTTCAAGCGCTGTATGCGCGAAATGACCCGGAGGAAATCAATTATCTCATGACCGATACATCTTTCAGCATGCTCCACAGGAGTTCTCTGTTCACGTTGTCGTATCCGCCACTTATGGCCAGGAAGGCTAAATACAAAGATCTGTTTTCCGCCCTAGCTATATACGAGGGGCATTCATGAAGTTCGTATTATCAGTACCATTAACTTAGAACAGGCGCCCATGATAGGCATCAAAATGAATGCATGTCGCTCTAGTTTTAACGGAATATGAAAATTGTGTTCTATATATTGCTGCGCACCGCAGCACCGCTAGGGGAACAAAGCAAAATGTCAGCATCCATCGAAAAACTCATGTAAAAACTGAAAGTACGTGCAGTATTTAAAGGGACACGATGCCAAGAAGATCCGTGCTGAGTTTGTGCCGGTGTACGGTGACAATGCCCAGCCTATGGCACTTTTGTCAAATGGCGCTGACGATCTGAATGCGGTCAAACAAGCCTCGCCGACGAAGAACGCAGTGGCCGACCGTCGCTCGATGATGAGCCACAGATCGCTGCCCAAGTGGAGGCTCTAGTGCTCGCTGACCGGCGGATAACTCTTGAAGAAATAGTGAAACAGGTTAATGTGAGCGTATACGTTCAGCGCACAACATCATTTACAACAACTTGCACATGACGAATGTCGCCGCGCGCCGGATTCCGCGATGCTGACTCCAATGCATGACAACGCACCGGCTCACTCAGCACAGGCGACGACGACACTTGCGGCCTCTTTCTAAAGAGGCAAGAAAATTTTGCCCCATCCCCCATATTCACCTGACCTCGCACCTAGTGTCTTCTACCTCTTCCCTCGTATGGAAAGCACACTGCGCGGAAAACATTTTCGGGACGACGAGCAAGTTATTGCTGAAGTGGAACTTTTCCTGAACTCAGGAAAGGAGGAGTTCTAGAGGGATGGTCGGACTTTCTTGCCAGACCCGTCGTCTCAGCCCTCAAAAGCATCGCACGCTGTGTGAAGTTGAGGTCGCTGGAGTGTAGGCCACAGTTTTTTGCGAGATCCTCGTTTTTGGAATCCGGGACAAGATCCAGCGTAAAGTTAGTGCAAACGTAAACAAAGCGACGACGGCTAATAGAGGCCTTAAACGTCCGGCCGGCACTAGCTGTCATTTCGGCTGCTGCTAGAAGGCAGCGCAGCGCTCGCTGCCAGCAATTACGGAGTCTCTGCTTCCGCCACTTTCCGTCATTTTTCTCTTATTTCATCACCAGAGAATCCCGGGTTTGAATCAGAGCAGGGGGAAAAAGTTTTCCAACTTCGGATCCAAATATCTTAGTAATAAATGCACATTTCGCTGCGGGACAAGCGGCAACAAAGCCGCGAAATGTCAAACTATCGGATTGTACTAGCAAAATAAAAATTTATACCGTTGTCCTCAGTGTCCCTTTAAAGGCCCCGTTGTCCAGAAAATCTGGTCACGGCGTTTTCGACGTTGTAAGCGAAAAATCACGAGCATGACCCTGGCAGGTGGTGCCCAGAGAGCAACTTAGGAGGCGCGCGGGCCACGTAGGTCACGCGACCTTGCGGCTTCATCACAACCTGCCCACCACATAGTGAGCAAACTCGCCAGCGTGGCAGGTGGCAGTTAAATTAATGAATGGTCACCCGGGAACTCCTTATTAAATGGCTAGCGACGCCACTTATTCCATAGTTTTATAATTTATATATTGATAGTTTATGATCAATCGAGTCGAAAGCTTTGTTTTTTCAAATCTAAAAATAGCCCGAGTGTACCCTTTTGTGTTTCGATGTTCTCAATTATTTTATTTTTGATGTCTACAAGTGCTTGAGCTGCCGACCTATTTTTTTGAAAGTCATATTGGCAGTTAGAGATTATTTTGTGTTTGGCCAAGAAACACCCCAATCTGTCACATATAACACTTTCGAAAAGCTATAAGAATATGTTTACGACGATATCGGCCGGTAATTTGAGGCTCTATCTTTCGCACCGACCTTAATATTTAGTGTCACTAGGGCAGTTTTTAAGGCGTCAGGAAAATTTCCTGTTGGTAATGACAAGTTAGCAATGTATGCTAGAACGTCACTTATTTCGTTTGCTACGTGCTTAGTCAGCTCAGGACGAATCCCGTCACGTCCAGCTGAAGCAGTACTCTTCATTTCGTCTATCAGGTTCGGTATATCCACGCTATCTGTTGGCTGCATGAAGATTGTGTTGGCCACCGGTGTGATGTCGTTGGCCCAAGTCACGGTTTTGTCGCCTGCTCCCGAGATACACGATCCGGCCCGTACGAAAAAATTCGTTCGAGGTGCCAGCGACTCTCAACCCTCGCTTCTCTTCCGCTGCGAGTATTTTAGAGCGAAAGCTCTACTCTTCGTACTAGCCGCCGCGGTGGCTCAGTGGCTATGGTGCTCGGCTGCTGGCCCGAAAGACGCGGGTTCGATCCCGGCCGCGGCGGCTGAATTTCTTTGGAGGAGAAATTCGAGGCCCGTGTACTGTGCGATGTCAGTGCACGTTAAAGAACCCCAGGTGGTGGAAATTTCCGGAGCTCTCCACTACGCCGTCTCTCATAGCCTTAGTCGCTTTGGGACGTTAAACCCCATAAAACAAACAAACATACTCTTCGTACTACAACTCCCAAGGTCAGGTTGCGTGAGCGTTTTACCTTGAGCCGGTGGAGCAGGTGCGTGGCTAATGACGTCATAGCACCTGACCCGCTGTGCAGAGGCGCCGCAGCTGCGCTCGCTTGGAGCCTCGCCGCATGCTCGCCGCTGTGGTACCACGTGACCAGGCGAGGGTTTAACATATTCTCGCCGGCGCTTGGTCGCTCAGTCATAGAGTAATATAGAAGTAAAGAGCGGACACTCCCGTAGGCCCCAGCGGCCGACTTTTGTGCACAGCGCACCTAGCGGACCCGGGGAAACGCACTGGCCTCAGAGATGATAGGCATAAACAGCAATCTTGGAGGCTTTACTGTCAAAACCTGGTGGTGGGCATCTGCCCTTGACGCAGCTTTGTTGCCTCTTTGGAAGTGCTTAGGAAGAGCCGCCGCCGCCGCCTTTAAGGCCGACAGCTGCAGCTTCTTGTTGGACAGTTCACGGGGTGGAAGAAACAACCGTCGCAGCACCACAGCAGTACACAAAACGGACGTGCCCACGAAGCTTGCAGACGCCGCAAAAAAATACAGCCGCTCACACCGTCGGTCCGTCGCACACTGCCGCCTGGGCGTGCTTGCCCGTTGGCTTGACGCACTTAAAAGACGCCGCTGTTGCTGACGTAACTGCGACCGTAGGCGCGCAGCGCACGTCACTGCAAGCCAAGATATGCCAAGACCATACTCTTTTTCTTTTTTTATTTGCACGTTCAGTGCCATCTGGCGGAAACGGGGAAGCGCCGAACTCGGCCGCGAAAGGGCCCGAGTGTCCGCTCTTTACTTTTATGTTACTCTATGGCTCAGTCTCGCCATGGACGAAGCGCGCACCGGTTCGAGCGCGTCAACTCTTCGCCGCAGGCACCAGGCCGAGTCTGATCACCGTGTCGATATGGCTCACCAGGAAGAAGCACTAAAGAAGAAGCGTGCTAAACTACCGGCGGAAACCGATGAAGGGCGAGAAGCTCGACTAGTGAAACAGCACAAGTATATGCCCGTGAAAGGCGACAGAAGAAACTGGCAGCGGACGCTGCTGCAGCTTCGACCTCGTGTCAACGACAGCATCGGCTGCCGGTGAGACCGAAACGATGAGCAGAGCATTCGCTCCTATCACAACGTTTAATAAGCGTTAAACCTCTGCTAATGTTTCCACTTTCTGCCATATTTCTTTGCACATGGCTGATGCCGTATATACGCGAGGAGAAAGTATGATCCGGCGCCACGTCCGCTAGCTGTGACGGGCGGCGGTGCGCAATCACCTCATGGTAGTAGTCACAGGCATACTGCGCTTTATCGCAGGTAGACTGTGAAAGGCATTGAAAGAAACAGAGAAACAGATTTGTAGTCTCTCTCATTGAAAATCGGGGGGAGCATGATATTCATTCAAGGAAATGGTTTGGTTTTTATTTTGCGAACTGTTTTATTCGTTCTTCGTCTCTGCGCGCTGTTCCTTGTCAAGAGAAGCAGGCACCGTGCACGCATGCCTTGTAACCGTCTCCCTCAAAAGTTTCGTGTACGACTTCCCTCATTCAGTGCCGACCGATATGCTTCCCGCATTTCAGTTATCCGTGCTGGAGTTTGCTCTGCACTGTTTTTCTCGACTGTAAGAAGAGGGCCGCTAACACTTGCCGCTCTCTCATTACTCTGAAAATCATTAACCAGCTAATACCAGGGCTGCAACACGTTTGCATCCTTGGCCTTATCTGGCAGCAAGATAGAAAAAAAAAACGTTGTGTACGTCAGCCGTCCTATCTCATAAAAACGTGTCGAAAATTCACAGGCTATCAGTGCGATTTATGCAGAGGGTAATGCGTTACCATGTGCGCCCCGATTGTGTGAGCGCTTTGGGTTGACAATCTGGTTCGTCCACACAGATTACAATCTATGTCCTTTGTCATCCTACTGTGGTGGTTCAAATCTCCCGCCAATTCATGTGACTTGCCCCACGCTCGTCGGATGGCGCTCCGCGTTCATTCTAGGTAGGGTGCCTCGATGCGCGCCCGCTCTCTGCTTAGGGTGAGGACAACCGCGTCGTCTGCTAGCGCGACCGCCATTTTCTTGCATCCGCTGGTCGCGAGGCGCTCGTTTGCTACGTTGCGCGCCTAGATAGAGGTGGCCCCGCTTGCATTAGGAGCTTGAATTTGACTTTACCTTTGATAATCATTCCTTTTCTAGTTTAGATGAGAATGAATAGTAATGATTTGGTGATGCATTCGCCATTTCGAGATGATTAGCGAAAGTATAGCGGATATCTTTCTTTGTTTTGCGATAGGTGATCACGGCGGGCAGCTGCTCGCCGTCGTTGCAATACCGGCGCCACGGAGTTGCTATCATTGCGCTTACGTGTGGATATAGCGGAAAGAGGGTGAAGTACGCCAAGTGAACAGCTGCATATTCAAGTATGAACACATGGCATACTCACGTCCACTATCACTATTTATTATGCAATGGTGGCAAACTGTAGCATGCATACATTTTTCAATCAAAACATAAAGACTTAGGCGCACGCAAGAACAATATTTAATACTTTAATGCACAAATACAATATCTACAAAATGATTACGAACGACAATTCACTGCAAGCATAATGCAGCTTATGTGTCTTACGCTTTAACTTCTCTCACGCTTATGTGCATGAACACGAAAAGTTCACACTTATTACAGCGTCTTTAAGGAAGACAAACACCAGCACAAGTTTTGCTTCCGTGACCACCAGCACGTGTGGCTGGGTACTGACGTAGATGGATACGTAGCCGCAGTCTAGTGTAGGTGGCTATCAGCATTTTCCATATTGCTTCCTTGTGATCTGTACATGTGTTCAGGCATGGCCGGTCTATCTTCGCAAAGTATTCTGTGAGCGATTTCAGCGGGGACTTCATCGTGTGTATTTTGTTTGTACACCACGCGACAGCGCCTGTGAAGTACTCCTCGTAGTTCTTGAGAGTGCGTATCACTTCACTGCTCGGATATATCAAGTTGCCTCCATCCCTCACATACTCCTTGAGAATTGTCAAAGAGGCATATTTATTACTTGCTGTTCCGATGAGAGCATCTTTGCACTGGGAGCAAGATACGGACTTTAAGACGCTTTTCAGGATGAACCCTCCAAGGTAGTATAAAATGGAACATCCCGTTGACGTCAGTTCTTCAATGAACAAAATCTCAGAGTCGTCTATTTCTTCAGACAAATTTTCTGAGTACTGCTTCTTTGCTTGAGAAAGGAGATCGACGAGGTACTCTCGATCAGCAAGCTCATAGCTTGTTGTTCGTGGCGTATGTAGAAATTGGCTCACACTAACAAGCCTAAGAGCACATTTTAAATCATATGCCGTCGGCACTGGCTTACTTAAGCGTACTACCAAAAAAAGATTTTCGAGGCAGTCTTGAAGTACCCTGCTTGTTAGGAAAACCTCGTAGCGTTCATTGCCCAGGAAATCTTCTTGGAGGCGGAGGACAACTGTCGTGGAAATAAGCAGCCCAGCTTGGGATGGGTTCCACTAAGAGGTGGCACCCATATTCATCCCTTGTATTGTTTCTGCTGCAAGGCGCAAGGTTTTCAGAGCAGCGCAATTATTCCCCATATTTCGGTGGCTTAAAGCTAAAGTGGGATGGCGTGATGACATCAGGGCATAGCACTTTGACACCAGATCGAAAAACCATGCTGTCGCTTCGTCAGATGGGTCAAGCAGCCCTTCTTTCACCAAAAATCAGATAGCCGGTGCAGCCTCTCTGAAGAATTGAAGATCTAGTCCAACCTTCATTTTTGTAAAGTGGCCGGAGCTGACATGAACTTCCGATAAGGCAGGGGCTACTTTAAGCCCCTGCCTTATCGGAAGTTCATGTGAGTTCATGACCCATGCTGTTTTGCACTCCGGGATTCTCTTTTCACACTGCTATATGCGCCTGTGCAAATTAAGCGGGCAGCGAGGGCTTTTTGTGAAGTAAGCGTGATGCACTGCTGTTCAAGGTTCGTGGCTGAGAAAGATCGTAATAATTTTACAAGGCTGAGCCTTACTGCCACGTTAAATGAACGGAGACGTAAATGCGCCAGATGTTCCATATCGCCCCCAAGCTCTAAGAGACTACGACCGTTTGCAGCGATCAAATATCAGAAACCTGCAAAAGCATGATATGACGCCTTGGACAGGAACACGAAATCGTACAGTCGCACAGACAAGCTGACATAAGCCCCGAAATAAATTTAGCACTGCTGAGAAGTCGGGTACTTGCGCTGCATTTGCAAGAGTAGTTTGTCGGCTGCCACTTGTCCCGCTTCACTTTCACAGTCCATAGAAAACGTCGTTTTTGGTCTCTAGGAAACGAAAACATTCCCCAGCCGTTTTTAGCGCTGTTAGTGCACTGGGGAACGCAGCACCCAGGCATTCTGTAAAAAGACCGTGTGAGGAATGCCGCTTTCCGTGTCTAGCATGAGGAGTCGGTGGGACGCGGGAGCAGAGTGCAAGAAAATGGCGGCGGCGCCTCCCGAGAACCGGTTTTGGCGGCGGCGACCTCTTCCAAGAGTGGCTCCACCCTCAGCGGAGAGCGGGCGCGCATCGAGGCACCCTAATTCTAGGTACAGCCCCTCTTTAATTCTAGGTAGAGCTAATTGTAGGTAAAGCCCCTTGATAATTCTAGGGTGCCTCGATGCAGGCCCGCATCGAGGCACCCTAATTCATTCAATTCATTCATCTACCTTTACAGACAATGGTGGCCTGAGTCCTAAGGAAATAATTAGGAGGTGAGCGTTTACCAAGTCCAGCAAGGCGCTGAGCTTGGCGCTTCCTTGCTCTTGGAAGAGGTCGCACAGAACCCAGTCACGCCTTCGAACTTGGGCTCGCACGTACAAGCTAGCGCGTGCTCTAGCGCTTGGGCTGACTGTAGCACGGATGAATGCTTATAAAGACGACGGCGCGCCTGGTGCGGCAGTACCGTGAGTGGGCCTCGATATCGTGCTCTGTGACGGCAGACGGCGCAGCACTGAAGTTTTGCTTCGCTTCGCCTCGCATCCCTCATACCAGAAACTTTTGTCACCGACAGCAAGTTTCCGCGAGCGCAGTCCGCTCATGATCCACACTAGCGGAGCGCGGTGCCGCAACTTGTAGGTCGATCTTGCAGCGAATAGAAGAATGCCTTCGCACACGCCAGTTAGGCATTCTAAATACTCCGTATAGTGCTTCATGGCCTTGGTAGATGGGTAATATGCAAAGTTTTCTATTTAAACATCAATGCTGAGCGTGTGAAGATTGCAAGACATCATTTCAGAATTATAAAGTTATGCTAGCTGAAAAACATCCTAACTACACTAACAGAAGGAAACATTTTAAGACATAATGCTTGAAAATATGTTTTATGGTTACGATTTTAATGTTATAGATATATTAGGACCTGTAGGTAAAGATACTTTGAACATTTAAATGACATTTTAACGCATGATTGGCATAATGTTCAATTTGAACGGTAAATTAATATTTCCCGCGCCACATATACTGTTATTTGTTGATTTTTTAAAACATTATCATAAATTCCAGTCAAGTACCCATCATCACGTGCTGTGTCATCCGAAGCTCCCCTACCGCAATCAATTTTCTGTTATCATCTTCTCATCTGACTGACGTTTTCTTCTCTTTGGAAACTATAGGTCCATCGATTACTGCTGTCCCCAATACATATGCACAGAGAAATGAGTCAGAAAGCTCTCCGGCTGCCAGATTATTAGGACAGCTGTTGGCACAAGCGGCCAGTTTTCCCCCTTTGAAGTTCTCGCTTGTGCAAATGCCTATTTTTCTTTCGTATATTAGACGCGCGAATAGAAATGATAAATTGTATCCGCAGGAAATAGGCGCTGAGCACACTGAGGACGAAAGTGACGTTTCGGTCTGATGAAAACTTCATTCCCAAGTTAGTTCGTGCTCTGTGAAGCGGTTAAAGTTTCATTTTCCCGCAAGCCGCTTGTTCGGTTCTGAAAAATGGCTCTTCTTGTGTTAGTTACTCTGCTGGGCAGCGGATTTTTTCAAAGGGCGACAAGCCAGGAATTCGATCCGTGTTCGTATAAAATGAGTGAGTATTAGGGGTTTTGTCTGCTTATAAGACAGAGATGAGTATCGATATTGATATAAAGAAATCTATGTAGTTAGCACATCAACTTTGAAGTCCTAAATGAAGCGTTAGTAATTATACGCAATAGCTTTTGCTGCCATTGTGATGGAATATATACGGTCTCATTTCAGCCGCAGAGAGCTTGCACGCAACACCAACACCTGTCGTTGTGGCGTAGTGACCGTCTCGCTTCACTGCAGAGCATGTGGTCAGGGGTTCGAACCCGGCCGCATTTTAATCCAGGCGGAATGCAAGATCTCTCAGGAGCTCGAACGTCGGTGCACGTTAACGACTGGCAGGATGTTGAATTCGACCGTGAGCCTTCCGCTAGCGCATGCTTTATACCAGGGAGCATGCACCAGCTGTTCTCTCCACTGTGGTTGCCAACTGTGTTTGCTGCCAGTGCTGATCAGCTAAGATGCGAACACTTGGTGCGTGCCGATGAAGGGCTCATCTGTAGGCAGACCGGCTTCCACTCTTCTCTAACTGCTGGTGAGGGATAAATTTATATTTTAAGGAATGCATTAAGCCATTCGTAACTATACCAAACGATTCCGGTCGGTGTGCGTCTTCATCTACCTAACATATACATATAGTAAATTAATTGGTCGTGAGTGAAGAAGAGGAGCAGTAATGTCTTAATCTCAGTGGATACCCCAATCACGCCGTGAAGGGGGAGATGAAGGAGAGAGTGAAAGAAGAAAAAGAGAGAGGCGCCATAGTGGAGGGCTCCGGAATAATATAGACCACTTGTGGTTACCGCCTCGTCCGGGTCCCATACCCATAATTGAACACTTCGAATGGTGCAGAAAACTGCGTACGGGTTGTCATCCACAAGAACCAGTGTACAAAAATCGCGTCAGTGAGGCTGTTAACAGCACATCTACCTTAACGTTGCATGCGCTTCCATAATTTGAAGTGTGAAATTCTTCAAATTATGGAAGCGCATGCAACGTTAAGGTAGATGTGCAGAAACCCCCTTTCACTTAATTGAATTTCGCGGTAGGTTCAAACATTGTGCCATAAAAGAAAACATAACTCTTTTTTGCAATTTCACATTGGTCGCCTCTCGTGTTCTCACGTCGCATGAGGCACATTGCACGGTCAGGCAGGGAATGTTAAAATTAACGAAAACTGCATTTCCACGAGCCAATGCTGAAGAAAGGCATCTGCAACACGTGGCGAAGCTCTTGGCGGAATGCCAGACCACCACGAGGCTTAGTTCAAATACGTTTTGTTCCGGTAGTTCTTGCCCAGGCCGAGGCGAAGGTCCCAGCCTGGGGTGTAGCGTGGGCTGGCGCCACTTCCACTTCTATGGCACATGGACGGCTCTGGTCACGTGGTTCGCTACGCACAGAAAACGAACGAAGCCGAGCGCGGTCTCCAGCAAAGAAAACTGGCTGATAACGGAGCTCCTCAAGACCTGAGTGTGGCTAAAACTACCTATGAACCGTCGAACAATGCGCTACGTCCTCCTGCTGTACATTTGATGCACACATCGACTCTAGAGGACAAGTTAGACTGGCAATTTTATCTATACTTTTTCGGAATTTCGGAACTGCACTGAAACCGGGTTTTCGCTCGTTGCAAAAACCGACACTGCCTTGAACATTTATGAATGCATGTTTTGATTACAAAATGCAGCCCGCTGCTTTCGCTGAAAACACAAGCAAAAGAAATGCGATCATTTATTGTGCCGGCACTGAACGTAATACGTATTAACGTATTACGTAATAATGGAGTATTACGTAGAACGTAATACCCCATTGCGCAGGAAAAACGTCGTCGTCTTCGGCGCGGTTGGCCGTGAGCGAAACTTCCGCAAAAAATACCCAGAGTATCAGCCTAGGCAGCAGGTGGCTCACCGACGTCACGTGACCTTGTGACGTAATCACAACCTGTTCACCGGATTGGGAGCAAATTGCCCACCATGGCAGGTAGCACTTAATTTAATGACTGGTCGCGAGAGGCTGCTTAGGAAGAGCGACCTGGGTCTCAGAGGCCCTGCCGGTAGAGCACGTGCCATCGCAGGGCACACCTCTTAACTCCTGCACTTCTTCTCCAGGGATGCTATGACGACTCCCAGGGACCCATGAATGTAAAGTAAAGAATGGCCACTTTAACCCTTAAAAGCAGGGAGACCTCAAATCCTATACTAGGATACAACTTTAAAAAACAGCAGTTGCTAACACTGGGCCGTGGTCCGCGGCGTCCTGTATTACTCCGCTGGCCGACCGCAACTGTAAACGAAATCAGCTTCTTAATGTTTGACTATATCAAACAATCCACGTGTCAAAATCCTTGAGCCTATAATAGTTTTCATGTGATAATTTTCTTGTTTACGTAACAAGAAACGTTTAAGCAGGGGCTACTTTTTTGTCGTGCAGGAATTCTGTGCGCGGAGGCTGAATGTGGGCGGAGCTTCACTGCAGACTTAAGTTGTGTCCGACTATAGTGGAAGAATTGAGTATCCGATGCGAGCTGCAGGCTATACCGCTATCGCGTTTTATTATTATAGGCGAAGCTTAAACGTTCCCCAGTTTCTTGTGCGTTGATGCGTCACAGGTCACAATGGGCAGCGGTTCTCTTGAAAGGGTCTCTGTTTCAGTGCATTGAAGTTGCATGGTGAATAAGCACAAATTTATTACATAATTATCGTTTTTTATGACAAATGGTGCGCGTATTTAAGCTCACATTTTTAGAGATGTCCCTAGGTAATAAAAACTTTCGTAAACCGGGTGGTGTTAGTCTTTTTTTTTTTTCTCAAAGCTGTACTGCAGCAGTCGGCTTTCTGTTAGCTCGCTATAGCTCTCTATTACAGCTCATGCTTCTTTGTTTTAATCGGTATTACAATTTCATTCTCATATTTTAAGACTGCAATTTCTTCCAGATCCTTGGGAAACAGCCAAAGCGACGAAAAGAGCGACGGACGCTTTCTTGGCCTGCAAGGATCATATAATCCAGCTTGACGTCAAGGCGGCCTTCATCAACGTACGTAACTGTCGCTAAAGCGCTAGGTGTGGCCATGTATAGGAGTGCTCAACATCCTGTGCACATATGCTCAGAATGATGGCGCACCAAGTGCTTGTGTTTGTCATACTCTGGTCGTATTGTAAACAAGCAAGGGATATTCTACAGCTCAGTGCACCGCAAGAGTGTGTGAGATTGAAGAAACTAATGCTTTCAGCTTGGCTACGTGGAGTTATTGCGAGTACCTGCGACAGCACTGCGTAGTTATGGATGATCCAACAGAAACTTTAAGCGGACGTTGACCGGACGTTGTGCAGAACGCCTAGTTTTAGCTCAATTGTGTTGGCGCAACAGGTACAAGCTCGCACAGTTCTCCCAGCAATATTACCGCCAGCCTCTTTTGGTGCATAAACGGTCAGAAAACCATGATAATATTTTTCGCGTATCGTAGGAAGTCACCTCTTGAAATGGGCTTACTTTCCCTGTTTTCTCAAAGGGTTACGTATTCAGCAAAAATAGCTTGCTTGAAGTGAACGGACACATGTCCTTGCTCTGCGGGGACCCAAAAAGTATTTCATAAAACTGTTGGGTTTATGGTTTACTGGGCTTTAACGTCCCAAAGCGACTCAGGCTATGAAGGACGCCGTAGTGAAGGGCTCCAGGAATTTCTTCCACCTGGAGTTCTTTAACGTGCACTGACATCGCACAGTGCACGGGCCTCTAGAATGTCGCCTCCATCGAAATTCGCCGCCGTGACCGGGATCGAACCCGTGCCTTTCGGGTCAATGAAAGCAATGATAGCATTAGATTTCACATTTGTCGCTGCTTCTATTGAAACTTCTGTATGTGTTTGCACCAGTTTCTTTGCAATTTTCGGTTCATCAAACGCCACAATCAGTATACTGGTTTAAGCGGCAGGTACCCGCTTTGCCATGACAGTGCCAACATTTGCATATTTCACATTTGTTTCTGATTTTTTATTTCGATTCTCTATGGTCATGTTTAAATGCTAGGTTGGTTACAAACTGGTGGGCCGGTTGTAATGACGTCTGAATGTCACGTGACTTCTCTCGACCAATCAGCGAATTTGCTGACACCGAACATCAGCGGGGTTTTCCTGGGACGACTACTCTCATGCTATCGAATTAAAATGAACTCCCGCCACTTGTGCCTTTTTTATGGCGCAAGCTGTTATTGAGAGCCCTTGCATGCTGAAGCTTTGCTATCGCTAGTCACGCAGAGCTGGCGCAGGCGCGCGCTCTTAGTACAGGATGGCGCTGCAGTTGGCATAATGTTACAGCTGGAGAACAAAAATTGGGCGGCGCGGCATCCCACCGTTCATTATTCTGCGGAGAGTGGCATGGTGGCGGCATAAGCGCTGCAGAATAAGCCGGAGATTGAAGCAGCAGCAGCGGTTCTCGCTCATCGGGGTGCCCTACAGCGTGAGGCTAAGGGCAAGGGAGAAAAAAAACAAAAAAAAATCCAGCTATGCTTCTCGACTCTGCCAGCGGTAAGTTAATTATCTCCGTAAAAGGCCTAAGCCGAAGCGAGATGAGGCTTCGTCTGAGCCCATGCCCGCCCCGTCGAAGGCCGGAGATGAGCTCCTGGTGTTTTGGCCTTTCAGGCATATTTAGCCAGAACATACTGTGTTGAGTACTTAGTGTAACTGCTCTGAATTTTTTCATCACTGTACAGACTCTGATTGCACTCCTTACACAGCGGTGCCTTTATAGTGCATGTATTCTTATCACCAATACCATTTATGACTCCGTTAGTTTCCGACTTGCTTTGGCTGCGCATCGCTTAAGATTATTTCATATCGAGCTGGTGTTTTTATGTCCTTCTTGACAATCTATTTCGGGCCTACATCTGCCCATTTTCTTCCACCTAGGAAGTGGCCCGTTGCTGCTACGTAATCCATGTATGTTACGCGTACGCAAGCGAGTTCAAGAAGGTGAGCTTATCCTCGCGGTCCTCACTTTCTTTCTATACCTATACAAAAGGATTTTACTGCAGCTGCTGTAGTCAAACGGGCCAGAACCTGCCGCGAAAGAGCTCAATTAAAAGACGATTAGTCAATTAAAATGAGCTAATCAACTTTATAGGTTTAGGTTTTAGGGCACAAGATAATATTCGCAAACTGAAGGCCATCATCGCCGAAGGTGAGGGCTGTTTTTATATTTTCTGGCTCTGCATTGTGGTTCGAAATACAGTAAGCGAGAAATCAGCCATTCAGAGCTCGTTAAGTTGCATTCCACACGTTGCAAACTGAATAGCGGCATCGCTAGCATTTTTGATGTAACGAATACGGACGCAATTGGTGCATTTTGTGGTATAGAAAACGCTTGACTTCGGCGAAAGATTTAACACGCAGGGACGCCATTTTATGCGCGAGAAAACCAATTAAACGAGCTTTCAAAAACGCATTTTTGACGCTTTATATTTCGAACCACGATGCTGATTCAGAGCATTTAAAACCCGGCTCGTCTTTGATATTGACGACTTTCAATTTCGCAACATAAATCTGTGCACTAAACTAAAAATTCAAAAGATGATCAGTTAACCTCAATTAAAGAAGCATAGACGCCTAATGTTTGTTTGCCTGTTTTCTTTTTTGTAATGATGCGTAAAACATTAATACACCTTGGTCACCACGTGGTATTCGCCTATGACCGCTAGTCAGTTTACAATCGAATTTCTTCTCCACCTGTTTCGATGACCGAACGATGGCTGTGATGTCAAAGGTAAGTATGGGTCACAAGGTCCATAAAAAGAAAACGTCTATATATTCGCTGATTCGCCGTTTTAATTCACTAAAATGTTAGGGTCAGCCTACCTCAAGATCCCGATCCGAACGAGTGAAAAAGTAGCGATGGTATCGCAGTTGTCCTCTTGCATCACGTGATCTATACTGACCTTTGGCGTCTTAGCCACAAGGAATGATACAAGGAGGTGTGCCATCGCCGCTCTTTATCATTGCTATGGAAGCTGTGCCGGACGCCCTATCATGTAGCTGCCAATGTCAAGTTACACTGATGACATCTGCGTGTGGGTATCCGGTTACCAGCACCAGCGCCTCGTGATGATCTCTCAGAGCGCTCTTTCTGCAATACAGACAAATGTCAGCGTTAGGTCTCTCCATGTCAGCAGAGAAGTCCTGATTTGTGCCGTTCCCGAGTGAAAGACGTCGCTGCGCGCTCTTAAGACTACGAATGCAAGGAACACATATTGCGGGGCTCCTGGGTGTCATCCTTTACTGATGTCTTACATGGAAGAGAGCGGTGGGCAATATTATTTCCTCCTCACTGCGAAGGCTAAATGTGACGTGGCGCAGCGGTCCTTTAAAAATGTTAAAGCTGCAATGAGCTATTAGGACCACGAGAATTCGGTGCTCACTGCCTTTTATGCTCCAATCAGACAGCCAATATAAGCGCCTTGAGATTACCCACAGCAAAGCCCTGAAAGCTACGCTGGGGGTTCAAGCCAGGATCTCCCACCAAAGCCTTAGAAGAAACCCGTTGCTTTTCATTACGTTCGCAAGCATCTAAAAAACTCCTTCTAAAATTAGACCTCCTTGGAGCAACTCGGACGATCAGATCTTGCTTTGTCAACAACTAGCTAGGACGCGAAGCCACCTTTTTGCAGTCCTTCACACCCTAAGCACGCTAGGATGGTCTTCCACGGCACACAAGTGTCAACAGGATCTACCATGATTTTATGGTAACCATGGTGGATCAGAATCTTCGCCAGTATTTTGACAAAGACTCTGACAAAGGCCAGATCCTTGTCGAAACGTTGGAATAAAGTTGCTCGTTCTTTCACCGTGCGTCGATCCACCTGCTTTTATACATACATATATGTATTTATATTATATATAAAGGAATCCAACAGCCACCGAGACCAAGAAGCATAGGGGAATGTTTCTATTTTTTTATCTTTGGTGTTAGTCAATGGGAGGTCAGTAGTATGATTATTCGATCGCTTAATGATGACTGATTAGAAAGCAGAAGAAAAATCAACCTCATGCCGCCGGTAGGATTCGAGCCCACTAGTTCCGAATTTCGAGTCTGGTGCCCTGCCAACGACGATGAAGGTGCAGCGATGGCTGTCCCGTGGTGCAGTAAAGGGTGGCGATCACGCAAGCTTGAGGTTTCCTTCACGCGTCTGCGTTGTCGCGTGCCTCACTTAAACTTCTACCTGTATAGATCTGGTCTGGCGATCTCCCCATTGTGCCCGTTCTGCGGAGAACCCGAAACGATAGATCGTTTCTTGTTCACCTGCAGCCGTTTCTCCTCTTTACGGAGCCGCCTGCTAGAGCATCCGTTACGACAGCTAGGTCTAAGTCTGTCAGCTGGGGTTGCTCTGTCTCTTGGGGCCTCCTCCTCCCTTGGGCACAGTAACTGGAATGTGCTCTCCGCCATGCAGAACTTCCTTACAGACACTAAACGGCTGCCGTCTTAAGCATTGCTCTTTCTCATGATCAATATTTCTCTCCAACGAAAGCTTTCCGAAACGTGGAATTAGCCCCGTTCCCTGTTTCAGTCACCGGTCTCACAGTATTTGTTTAGCTTATTTCAATTAGACATCTGAATTCCTTTAATTGATTTCCTAATTACTATAATTATCATTATTATTTTATTTTTTCCCCATCATTATTTTCGTGTTTAACATTTTGAGCACCTATCAGTTGCCACCGGTGTCTTGGCCAATCCCCGCAGTGGGTACACGCCATTATTTAGAGGACAACAACAACAACAACAATCATATGCTTTCGAGGGTATTCGTAATGCGCGTAACCTAACCTTGAGAGTGTTCGCCAGCGCCACCATCATTCATAGCGGCGAAAGTAGTACGGCCTGTATTGCCGCGTTTTTGCGTATTTGTATTGTTTTCTGCATTCCAGGACAAAGAGAAACACACGAAGGCTGCGCACTCGTGTTTCCTGAAACTTGCAGCCATGTACGACACAACGCATCCGGTCAGTATGCAAGGTTTTCATAGTTAACGAAGCGAGAAAGCCCGTAGCGCTCCTTGACAGAGCTTTCGTGCTGAATATTTTCGCTGCGCTTCAGCTCCGACCGGAAAGCTCAGCGGGAGCTGACCAAGAGGGCTGCAAAGTCCGAAGGGCACCCGGAATAGGGAGACCGACCATCAATTTTAGCTCCGATTAAAATGTTTTCATCATTATCGTTATCAGGAAGGAGGAATACCAGAAGGCTATGAAGAAAAAAAAAAGACTCGATAGCTTGCTGACTCTGTGTGAATAACTGAACCAAAGTTTAGAAAGGTGCTGCTGTCAGAGCAGTCAGTGCTGCTAAAATAGTCATGAAAAGGTGTACTGTATCCCTGTTATGCTCAAATCACGCTGTGCTGTTAGCCATGCTATATTGAGCTGTGCTATTCCAGCTTCTCTTTCCTTGTTCTTTTCTTCCTTTCTTTCCGACAACGTATACTTCCCTCAACTCTCCTTCCAACTTCTACTGACCAATGTTTAGGACCTCTGTTTGCATTAGGCAGTTAGGCTGCACTCAACGCGTTTTTTTTTTCTTGTGCAATTAGCCTGTTTCCATTGCTGTTCTCTTCTATTCCAGCACGATTGAGATGGGCTGCCCGGGAGTTACCGGGCATCTTCTCTCCTCATAACCTCTCCCTCGTCCCTTCCTCGCCATACATAGCGACAGAGACGATGCGCTGCAAAACACCTTATGTAATCTACAGCAATGAGGCCCTCTTTACTGGTGCGCGAAATCGAACAGTAAACGATGGAGTGACGAGAAATATGGCGCCGTGCGCCAACTTTGATTGTTTATTAGTTCAGGGTTTCCTTCAAACGCTGCAGCATACGCCATGCGCGTGTCAGTAAAAGCAAGAGTAAAGGACAGAATAAAGCAACAACCACGAAATTTGAACTCGTCTGTACTAACGTACTAGCAAAACAGCCGAACTGCGCGCCACGTCACCTGTCACTTCATTTAAGCATCCTGTTTAAAATACAAAGGGTCCTGAATTCATCTGATAAAAAGATCACTGCTAGCTGTTACATCGTTCCAGTTCGCAATGCACACAACTGAGCGCAACACTCCTGAAACGGTAAATGAATGTGTGTTCAATAGATTGGTCTGTTAGATGTCTTCATCAGTCACCGATAAGTTTAATCTGTTCTCATGACTAACTTCAGATGGTTCTTTTTCGCTTGTGGTTTCTTCCTTGAAGCTTTCTGTGCATTCATACCTTGCATATCTCCGGGGAAATTTTAGACTTGCTTATGTTGCGATTAAAAAAATCAAGTTTGGACTTTTTCAGTTCTGGGCGAAGAAGTACAATCTCCATCTCTATGACATGGCTACCAGATTTCTCGTGAGTTTTTAAATGTTTATATACTATGTCGCACTGGCAACAAAGCTTATAATTGGAAATTATACCGCGAAACGAACAAGCGTTCAACATACTTCACTTTAAGCATTAATGTAGAGGCGAGCTCGTCGAGCTAGACGCGGACGAACAGGTGACCGCAGGTATGAGCGATGTGCCCTGTTCTCATTCCCGTGTCATCCGTGTCTAACCGTGTAAGCTGGATGCGCAAATGCAGTCGAAGTAACTAGTCCTGAACTACGCAATCTTCAGCCTTACTATCGTTTGATGCACGCGACTGGACGCAAGACTTTCTTGTTTGCATTGCTAAAGGCCTATATATTTTTTGAAGCTCTTAATATAGCTACTTCTCTGCAAATACAAAGTTGAGCACACTTGTCTAAAGCTTTATATCGGTGCTCTGCGGAGGAAAGGAAGTGAAATTTTAGAGTATGCTCTGGGTTTCAGATGTAATGCTTGCGCTCGAGCGCAGCCGCAGAGACATATAAATCGTGCAGGTACAGGAGCCCAAATCTTTAGCTGGCGTGCGCGAGCGGCGACTTTTCTGTTCGTCAGCGCCATATGACTGAGCGAAGTTGGAAATAGGATGAGGCTAAGCGCATGCTCACAAAGCACGCTCAGCTGGGGCTGTCGTCTGCTAGGCTGTTCCTTCTTAAGGACGTCACCCCTTATTATCGCGTTTCGACGAGCAGGCATCGTGAGTAGGCCAATGGTTTTGCTCGCAATTTACGTTCTGAAGAACAGCGTTGTAGCAACCAAGCGACGAAATGAAACTGAAAGATATGCCGAACACGCCCAGTCATGCGATAAGCCGGAGAACATGGGTCGTTATCATTGTTAATGGAGAACATGGGTCATTATCGTTATGAAAGGGTTATCACTAGCTCAGGCAACAATCTGCAAGTTTTCTTCTTTTGTTTTCCTGATGAGGTAGCGAGGAGCATCTTCGATCCGACCTTCGTCCCAGCAGGCACGTATGATTCTGCCCACTGAAGTCTCAGCCACTACAATTGCTTTAGCATCTCCTCCTGCGATGAGCTGCCCATTGATATCCCTATAACTCGGAGTCTTGTCGCTTGCCATACGCGGAGTGGCATCTTGATAACTGTTCTGAACTGCTACGAGCACGGCTGCAGAGCAGCTTCACTTTCACAGCGGCCTTTTAGTTTTGTCGCCACGCTGAAGCATAAAGCACGCAGTGTGTTGATAAACGCCCTTCGTGCAGGTGAAAAAAAGCTTTCGCGTCAGCAAGTAACACATGAACGATCCGTGTTCTCCGGCTTATCGCATTATTGGGCGTGTTCAGCCTATCTTTCAGTTTTATTTCCTCGCTTGGTTGCTACAACGCTGTTCTTCGGAATGTAAAATGCGAGCAAAACCATTCGTCTACTCACGCTGCCTGCTCGTCGAAACGCGATAATAAGGGGTGACGTCCTTAAGAAGGAACAGCCTGGCAGACGACGGGCCCAGCCGAGCGTGCTTTGTGAGCATGCGCTTAGCCTCATCCTGTTTCCAACTTCGCCCCGTCATATGGCGCTGACGCACAGAAAAGTCACCGCTCGCGCACGCCAGTTAAAGATTTGGGCGCCTGTACAAGCACCTTGCCCCTAGCAAAGCAGCTCTGTAAAAATTTCGCTTCTTGTGCACTGCAGCGCACTCCTCAGGTGCTCTAGAAAAACGTTCCTATTTTTCTATTTTGCATAAATGATCTCTAAATTCGCCTCAGCCACAAATGTCTCAATGGGTCAGTGCAGAGAATGCAAAACCTTGTGTTACTTGAAACTACCTCAGTTGAAACGTTGAGACCTCCTAAACGTTGAAACTTTGAAACGTTTGAAATTTCCTAAAAAATTCGGGATGTTTTTTATTTAAATGAAGCTTGATGTGGCCCAGAAGACCACATACGGGCGCACAAAAAAATAAAACAAAAACTAGGGAAGATACGCTTTCACGTAATCCGTGTGACAGCGAGAGGTTTTGGTACCCCTGAGTAATAACTGACATAAAACGATTGTAGAATGATCGCTGCCGAAAAGGATATTGCAAGCTCTACAGCTGTCAGCGTGCAATACAACTAACATGCAGAAACTACGTCCAGTCGAAAGTTTAAGCTGTTTTTTACTCCACTCACTCCTTATTTCGGTTTTGGTTTAACTTCCCAAGCGACTCGGGCTATGAGGGACGCCGCTGTGGAGGGATGCGGATAATTTCTACCACCTGGGCTTACTTAACGTGCAACGACATCGCACAGTACACAGGCCTCTAGCATTTCGCCATCATCGAAGTGCGACCGCCGCCGTCGGGATCGAAAAACGTATTTCGGGTCAGCAGCCGAGCACCATGACCACTGAGCCACCGCTACCACTTTAGAATTAAACCGAAGCACTGGCTTTGAGTCATGAGAACATTATGTCATGATTGCCTTCTCGAGGGCAAAACTAACTTCTTTTCTTCTTTGCAGAGCTGTCTTCCTGTCATGAGCGCAGTGAATCAAGAGCTGTTTTCTATGAAATTTCTCAAGGACTTCATGTCTGGCTAAGGAGCTTATGAGAAGTACAAAATGTTAAGGATGGTCTGGGAGCATCGGAAGCATCCCGCCTTTTTCTTTATAACCACTGAAATAAAAAGAGACTGCACTATAAAATAAAAAGAACCTTGAATATTTTGGGGGGTACGTGCTGTCGGGAAAACAGCGGGATGTTTGCGAGCAAAAAATATAGAGGCGTATAACAAAGCTTAAAATATCCTAGCTACAAAAAATGCGCGCGCGTGTGCGTGCGTGCCCATGGTTTAGGAACGACGTTAGCAAACTTTAGCGCTCCGTCGGCAACATTCGCGCGGACCACACGCGTTAAATTTCGTGTTACGCCGACGTCGCCATGAATGCCGCTGGGAAATGCCGTCATTCGTTATCCTTGTAAGGCCACTGCTATTCCTTGGCCATGGGTTCTCGTCTCGTTGAAGAAACCATTCCAGTGATTGCCTGTCCCAAGCGTGATTCCAAATTATTTTCTGTGAATGTGTAAAGCAGCGCGAGCACTGAGCATTGACAGCGAAGCAATACGACGTCCAATGGGCATTTTTATTCCGCACATAGGGTACATATAAAGATAAGGCAAAAAGACATCAAAATATCGCAGCATGATAATAAAAAACAGGATGTATTGCAATACTACGTAGCATGCAGTAACTTCAGGCAGTAACTTCAGAAATTAGAAAGGGTAGTGAGATTGCTTTCAAGTCTTGTAAGAGCTTGTCTCTCCAGAATTCAAATGTTTTCAAGCACTGATTCGATTGCTTCCTTTTTCTCCAGATTCTAGTGGGTTCCCTTCGCTGAAGTCCTGGTAAGAGCAATGCTTGCTCCGCACCGAGGAAAAATGTTTTCGTGCAATGTTAGGGCGAAATTGAACCTGTTATCTTAACCTAACTCCTGTAACGCTGTTCGCTAAATTCTACCATGTTTTTTTTTTAAAGTCCCAAAGTTCTCATAAGCCATATCTTTCTAACAAATAACAGAAGTTAGGGCTGGGGCCAAGCTTCTCAGAGGTGCTACCAACATAAAACGATATATATAGTTTTTTTTTATTCGAGATGTTTGCCATTAGGCATAATGTAAAAGGGAAAGTAAACGATAAGAAGGATTGTAAACAAGCCTCGCTTAAAAAGTGGCAAAAGTACACGATAAACCGATTATCATGAGTTGAAATTGTAACTACTACTTTGCCTTCATGTCTGTCGTACCATTCCATATTGCTTGCTGTGGATCTGAATGGACTGTTAAGGATGTTATCACAAGATGAGATAGAGTAGAGAATAGGAAGAGCGCTCTTTGAAGTACTTTGAAGCCGCGCGTGGATTTGCGCTTACCGGATAGTAATATTTTCTTTTCATTGGCGCAACAGTGATGACAACATGAGACTTGCAGTCAGGCTGATGATGACGATGTTTGCCAATCAAGGTGCTCTCTTTTTTTTTTAGACATTAAGTAGAAGATATGCGATTTCGCGTAAGCGCGTTCGTGTTCAAAGTGAAGGTGTGCAATGTTTGTAAAGGCGAATTTCTATGACGTATGCCTGTATTCATTTACATAGGATGCAGTGAACGCGATATACTCGTATGTTATAGTAAAAAAAAAAAAACTTGTCCAGAGCTCGGCTTTGCGACGCTTTCCGAAGGGGGCATCTCAGAGGTTCCGGATATTTGATTGCCTTCAGTGATAGCTCGCTTCGAATCTTGATTCGGATTTATGAACATTCCCTACCAAACAATCACAGCGCACGCACCTCGATATCGATTAGTGAGATCGATACATCAATATTCTTTGTCCAATAAACTTAAATCACGCATACATAATCGACATCCATGCATAACTAACACTAATCGAACATACATGCTGATTCCCCCGTCCTATAGAACGTATGATAGGGTGCTACAGAAGCTGCATCCGCAAACAATGCCTTCGCACTGCTTGCCGTCGTTGCTTAATCCCAATGAAAGAAAAGTTTGCACTGGAACTGTTTCTTTCCAAGGTCTCGCCCAAGCTCGCTTCGAACGGACGCATGTGTGTCGCAAAATTCCTGCACACTTTTTATTTTTTCTTTGTCCTAGAATCACAACGTAGCACCTAAAAAAGGGGTGTTTTTAAATAAATCCAGGAAGTCCAGGGAGGCTGTAAAACCTGTAAAATGTTCTTCTGTTGTTTTTGTCGTCGCGTCTGAAGGAATGGAACATACCCATGTTGGAAAACTGGACAGGATTGTGTTCTTCTGCAGCTATATTTCATTAGTGTGCAAAGAAAATGAAGATTACCCCGCAGGAGAAGAAAAAATGGCTGAGGCTTAACTTGGTTAACCCTGGTCAGATGCGAAGCATATTGATGGCTAGGCTTGGTAATACATGGCTTTCCTTGGTTGAATACTTGGTCATTTTAATACAACCACTAGAAGCCTTCGTCGTGGGGGAAGACAACGGCATGGCTACAGCGGAACGCCGACTAACCCCGAGACGCGCGTTGGGTGGGCGCCTGGATTGCCACGGAAGCCGCGTCCGCCTGCCCGGTGGCGTGTTCGCCAAATGCAGCCGGTACAGCCAGCGATGACAGCGCCGCCCACCGGCAGGTAGCAGCCACATTAAGGCTGGTTATAAATATTCATTCAGAACGACGGCTTTACATCGCCGCTATGGCGCAGTGGATTAGAGGCACATGTTGCTTATGGAAGGTCGGCCGTTCGACTCCGCTCTCCGTACTGTAATTTTATTGTTTTTTTAATTTCTTTTTTTTCCATTTTTTCCCTTTTAGGTCGCAAATCGTTATGCTTAGTGGCATATAACGCCATTTAAGAGGATTTATTATCCCTTTTAGGTAAGCCGTTGTGACAATCTTCAGTCACCGTGATCAATTCACCGTGGTTTCAAGCCTTGTGGCTGTACAGGCTGCAGTTGGCGAATACGCTGCCCGGTGGAGCGAGCGTTTCACCTACACCGAGTGTGAACGCGCGTTCGAAATGCGCGGGAATGCCGCTCGAGGACATTCCGGTGTCTGTGCGATGGCATCGTTCTCCCTCTCCCAGCGCGTGACGGCGATCTGTCGTGACGTCATGTGTCACGTGGTATGTCACGTGGTGTGACGTCACTGTACCACGTGGTCTGCACGGCGTGCAACCACAGCGACGGCGCGAGGTGGACCCCCATCTTCCTCTGTCGTGACGTCATGTGTCACGTGGTATGTCACGTGGTGTGACGTCACTGTACCACGTGGTGTGCATGGCGTGTAACCACGGCGAAGGGCTGTAGTCACGGTGGCTGTAGTGTACCTCCGTCTTCCTCTGTCGTGACGTCATGTGTCACGTGGTATGTCACGTGGTGTGACGTCACTGTACCACGTGGTGTGCACGGCGTGTAACCACGGCGAAGGGCTGTAGTCACGGTGGCTGTAGTGTACCTCCGTCTTCCTCTGTCGTGACGTCATGTGTCACGTGGTATGTCACGTGGTGTGACGTCACTGTACCGCGTGGTGTGCACGGCGCGTAACCACGGCGAAGGGCTGTAGTGTACCTCCGACTTCCTCTGTCATGACGTCATGTGTCACGTGGTATGTCACGTGGTGTGACGTCACTGTACCACGTGGTGTGCACGGCGCATAACCACGGCGAAGGGCTGTAGTGTACCTCTAGTAATATGCTTCGCATAAAAAGAGAAGCAGAAGAAGTGCGTATGTGCCATGTTTTAAGAGGAAGAAGGAGAAGAAACGAATGGCGATACCTCCTTGGCATTCACCACCGTACCTTGGCCCCGCGTGGGTATGTGAAATTTTCATATGGAGAAGAAGAAGAAGAAGAATAGGAGCAACAATGGGACACTTCCTTTGCCGTTGAAGGGAGAACTCAAGCAGGGTATCCCGCTCGACAGGAACACAATGTATCTTGGATACTGTGGCCTGCGTGACACCCGGCGGAGCTCCAACGTCCGCGTGTTGCCTGCCCGATGGCCGCTGCGTGCTTCCTTGATTCCAGTGAGAAGTGCCGAGAAGACTTCAAGCGCCTTTTCTGGTCCCTACCTCGACCCGTATTTGTTGCCGCCGGAGCCACCAGAAAAGTGCCTTAGTGGCAGCTCATTCGCCGCGCCCCATGCGCCTATGGCATCATCATCTCGCACCGGAGGACCTGTTGTTTCGATGAAAGTGAAGGCTGTGTTCTCGTCACTGATCTCGTCGAGTTCACGATCGCTTATGTCTGCAAGTTCTTCCCGGACATCTTCTATCAGGTATAAAGTCAACGTTCTATCCCCACAGCTTTACAACGATGTCTCTCGAGAGACATTATTCGGAGTTAATGGCGCAGTTGTCCAGTGTCTGTTGGCGCAGTGTCACAACCAAAAGCCCACACGTTCACCTGCTGACCGGTTACCCATTTTCGCATGATGATGAGGGCTGTGGAGGGCATCTCTAATGTGGTCAGGTAAACGAGGTAGGAGTGGGGGTGAGTCACTATCGCTTGAGGGGGCAGTGTGCAATCCATCTAGCCATTGCTTCCGCTTCGTACCGCGGGAATATGGGAACACAAGACCATCGGACAGTGTCTCACCAGACTCGGTGAGACCGACCAGAACTCGAATGGGGGTGCCGCAGACAACGCGTTGCCCGTACGTTTCTGGGAAGTTCGGACACGGAGAGCCGAATCCATGGCCCAAAGCAACCGACGGCGTTCAGCTTGAATCGATAGGAGCAATCAGTTTAAAAAGGTCTGTGCATCAAGCTTAGGCACCTTCTTGCCTAAAATGTGAACTGCAGTTTATGGGGTTTAAATAGGGGAGAGAAATACGTTCTCCCCGTTTTTAGCGCGGCTGACACAGTTCGAAGCCGCGCGGACCCCACCCCGTGGGCGCGTACGCTACCGAGCGCACGCCGACCACGGCGGGCCGTGCTCTGCGGGAACAAAGGAACGAAACACTGGCTGACACAAACAAGGCATTTATTGCTATAACAACAATAACGCCAGCTAGCAACAAAATACACGAGGAATCGAGGATGTCCGACTCACCAGCAAGGTTACGAGCGAATGTTCGCCCACGGTAGGGCAGAGGGAATATCTCCGAGGCCGGACGGGACGAGCTGAGGGGAACACGTTTCCACACGAGGACGCCCGCGGCGAAGAGCGGAGCTTTGCGCGTGAACGTCCAACACGCTTCCCTGTCCCAGGGAGAAGAGAGCCAGCTATCCCTCGCGCGCGCGCAGCAAAACGCTATCCGTGGCGTTTTAAAATAAAAGTAACAAGCAATAAGAGTGCGTTTTACAAAGCACTCCTCGGTTCGGTTACAATAAAAGTAACCGAACCGAGGAGTGCTTTGCGGGGGAGCTAACCACAGGGAACTAGTGCGTTGCGGGAAAGCGAACGCAGGGGACGAAGGCGTCCCCACAAGATATACAAGTGTAATGAAGGATATAAAATTACTCGTAGCCTTTAAATAGAAACGCCAACGGTTCTGCTGAGTGTGGATGAATAAAGCCTGTATAATAACTCGTAAATCCAGTAAATATCGGCTGAACATATAAGAACAGAACTCTCACAGCCTTCTTATGCTTTTTATTTTCGTCACAGCATTCTTGGCTATATTTTTCTCTTCTTTGGTACTCTGGGAATTTTGTGCTTTTATTGGATGTAACTTGTGTCTGTGTCTGGTCACTCCTACCAGGTGCCAAATGTGCGGATGGGTTTTGCACGGGATGTATATAGAGGTCGGATATGCAGTCTATTGAGGCATACTTCTTCAAAAAGTGCTGCCGTACGATAGACACAGGATTCATTGCTCTGGGGCTGTCTTAAGAGCACTTGAACAGTCAGCGTTTTTATATGGACGATAGGTGTTCTGCTTCGACTGCACAGCGGTTACAGCGACTTGAGTAATACGAAAGAACAGCTTATTTCAAGAATGTGCGATAAGTTTATATAAAGGTCTGAAGCACCAGTGTCATTTTTTATAATGCACGAAACTCCTTCTAAATAGTAAATGGAACCCTTCTACTCCTCTTTTATCGAACCAAAAATTCTTGAAAGAGGCTACTAAACCTTTTGACAGCATTAAATATGCACGGAACTTCCTTGTCTCCGTACGTGTCGCTGCATTTACGAATTCTTACAAATTTATTATGGCAACACACTTATAAAGCACCGCAGTTAAGCACAGCATGACCATTCATTTGTTGTTCGACAGTTAGTCACGTATGCATCCAAACATTCAGATATTAATGTCCATATAGTGTTTAATTACTTGTGCCTAAAGTGACTAATAGCTTGGTCTCAGACACCCTTTTCACTACAGGCTCTCAAAAACACGTTCCTTTATTACTAAACTGCGTCGGTTAGATTACTGAGACCAGGGGTTGGCGCTGTAAAACTGAATTGGCTGGTTGGTCTGATGACAGCGCTCCTAGGCTACTGCTGCGTATAACTACGTACTATGGCACTCCGCGTGTGGGGTGGGAAGGTCAACATACGTGAGAGAAATACGAAGTGCGAGAATGTGAAAAGCAAGACACGTGTGCCAGCCAAAGGCTTCATATGGCATTATACTCCTGCGTAGTATTACGTGCCAGTTCTTTTGCTTGGTTAAAGAACCTGGGCCATTCCAATTATTTCTACTTCAAAACCCAGTTTCACAGCTATCTAGTTGCGTTACGGCAGTATACTATAAAGCACCCTATATAGAAAGAACATTTATCTAAGCTCTACATGACTGGCTCCGTTTATAGCGGCCTGAAATGGACCCTGTGGTCCCTGTCGTACGCGTTTTTCGATACCTGCGATAATTCATAGCATGGTAATTCCATTTATAATGTCGCAAAAATACAACAACTTCATAGACAGGCTTAGTTGCACGATATCTAAAAGCAAGATAATAAATACTCGGTAAATATTTTGTTTACCACCGAGTGCCTCTTTCTAACTCTACCTTCTCTCAGTTGCTGCTCTAAGAAGTTACAATTTTATGCAGAAGCCAGTTC
The DNA here is from genome assembly GCF_055824585.1 of Amblyomma mixtum. Taxonomy (NCBI): domain Eukaryota; kingdom Metazoa; phylum Arthropoda; class Arachnida; order Ixodida; family Ixodidae; genus Amblyomma; species Amblyomma mixtum. The sequence goes on from NC_143016.1 coordinate 19,875,414, forward strand.
CGCGTATCTTCTCCTATAACTGTCTCGCGTTATACCCCTCTAGAAGAATCCGAAAGCACTGTCACCACCAACGCAACTCCACTCGCAGGGGCCGCAGTCACGCCAGAACGGGCAGCATGAACATTCTCATGGCCTCGGCCAGCGACCAAGACCCGGTAGCAGGGCCCAATTTACAAGCCCTCGAGCCGTGGCGAACGCAGTGGACTGCGACTTCCTACTGGATACTGACGATGGTAATTCTGTGCATCACATCTAGCCTGGTTGTCGCCGTCACGTATCTTGCGAAAACATCGGACAATGAGGCGACAGATGACAACTTACCAGGACGCATACCGCGAGACATCTTGCGGCGATCAGAACCCAGGACACAGCCGGCCAGGAATCTCAGCGTCGAACTAAAATCCGTGCGCCAACCGTTGCATCACAGCGGCAGCACGAGGAGTGGCTGGCATCCGAGAGCGCCGCGATCATTTTCTGTAGCGACTTTTTTGCGTCGGTCACTCAGGGACCTACCGCTCCTGAAGGCGGCAGTGAAACCAACCCGTCCTCATCCCACTCCTCAATCCAATTTCAAAGTGTCACTGGTGTCAAATTTTACGGTGAGTGCAGGCGCCAGCGACGCTGCAGGCAAAGCTTCCGAGTCATCGACGTCTCGTCCACGGACGGACTCTGACGCACCTGCTGTTTTGGGAACTTCTTCCTCAGGATCGTCGTTGCAGTAATTGAAAGGCTCACAATCATCCTCAAGAGGAAGCTTTTCTTGCACTTCAGCTCTTCGTGAACGTTCTTCTCCAACTTCAGACGAATTTCTCCAGCAGGAAACTCGCGTGGAGCCTTAGCGAGCACGAAAATGTCTGTTCAGTGTGCAGCAAAATCTTTCGGCACCGAAAGTTGGTAGGTCTTCTCAAGCTTACACGCTCTCAGCAACTTTATGAAGTTTTTTTGCGGGCTTGGTAGCGATGCTGCAAGATTCTCTCAGCGAGACCTCGAGCTCAATGTTTTGTCCCGAAGTATATCCTCGACATAGTCGAGATTAGGCCTCCCTCAAAGGTTTCGTCTGGCTTTGCCACGAGGTGGGAAGATTCCTTATTGTCATAATGTACCGTTAGATTTTAAGATTGAATTAAATAATTTGCATCGCCACAAGCGTATTATCAATGCGAACAAATTTCTAAGCTATGTCGGCGGGGTCGTGTCACCAAAACGTGTCCGCGGCAGCTGCGACGTTCTCAGACATGGCAGCATCAAAGGAGTGGTTGCAATCGAAAGAGGATGATGTGAGAATGCTGCGCCAAATAAAATTGTCTATTTAATGATTAGTTAATTAATGAGAGCGAAAAATGTCGAAAAAACGTCGAAATGGACCGGACGTCGATAATATCAGTGCACGGGAAAACAGCCGTGGACGCCAAAATAGTGGAAAAATAGGCAAGAGTGAAAATAAAGTTTGAAATGAATTGTTTTTGATTAGTGATACATTAATTGAACAAAAAGTTTCATTTAGAGGTTAATTAGCTAATTATCAGCAAAAACCATTGGACGTTTGAATAGGCTGAACGGGGATATAATAAGTGGACGGGAAGGCAACCACTGCGCCAAATTTGAAAAACGAAAATGGTTTATGGAGATAAAAGAAGGTATAATCACTAAATAAATAGATATTTAATTAGAGTATGAGATAATTACTTGGTTAAATTAATTAACATACAAAAAGGAAATGATAAAGAGATTCAAAGAGAGGCGACGAGTGCCGAGGAGGCGTCAATGCTTTCGCATTCTTCCAATGCGGGTTGCTGCAGCGATCTCTAATTTTTCTTTTAGTTACAGAGACTCCTAACAAGCGCCCGTTAAACGGGTTAACCGAAGAGTCAGTACCGGGACAACGGCTTCTAGTAAAAGGTTAAGCATCCTTAAGCGCAGCGGTTCCTTCAGGAAATGGCTGCATAGCGCTCAAACAACGCGTGCCAAACTAAACGATCGTAATGCAAAGAATCGACCAGAGGCAGGACGTAATAACGGAGATAATAAGAATTTCGTCGTGGGCTCAAAAAAAACATTAAAAACGTCGCATTGAAGGCTAACGATTATGTCCAGCTATTGGAAGGAAATTCGTTGGAGCGAGAATTTGTCTTGTTGTTATGAAGAACACCACGACATCCTAAACGAAGCGACAGTCGCTAGAATGTTTTTCCGCAGGCTGATTCCGCCGCTCTTGGCAAAAGATTTCACTGTTGGTTATAGCCAGGTCAACAGATCAGACTAGCAATACCTGCTGCATCAGAATATACGATGTCACGACTTAAAAGCTCAATATACGACTTTAAGTGCAGTATCTTTTCTGTTGTCCAAATGCTGTCTTAGGACAGTGTGTGCTTGTGTCAAAATGAAATAAAAATAAAAAAGAGCCCCATTCTGCTCTTTCTTTTCTTTTTCATTGTGAGACATTTTCAGTCGAGTGCGTGTTCATTGCTGCGCTGGGAGTATTTTCTGCAGAGCTCTATAAAACTTTTATGTTTGTCCACTTAAGGACTTCTCCAACCGAATATTTTTGGCCTTTTCTACTTTTAAGTGGTGTCTGGAAGCCATGGTATTACTAATGAGTGCAAAAAATCGCGAAGCTTGATGTTCGCAAATCATCGTCAGGATTTCAGACTCCAGACTGAGACACTTGCGTGGCCGCTTCCGCCACGCTGTTTCGTCTTTTGTAAAGGCTGTCAGTTGCGGCTTCTTCAGCTGCGCAGTCTGAATTTACCTTTTGTGATTTTCATTTGGGTTTCGTCGCAACACTGCAATTTGTTATTCCCAGAGCTGGATATTGTAAGTAATGATAACCATCTGCTAAGATGTAGATATGGCGGCAAAGCAAGGACCAGTGCTCAGCTTTCATCATCAGCCTGACTACACCCACTGCAGGGCAAAGGCATCTCCCACATGTCTCTCCAATTGACTTTGTCCTTTGGCAGTTGCGGCCACAGTATCCCCGCAAACTTCTTAAACTCATCCGCCCACCTAAATTTCTGCCGCCCCTTGCTATGATCAGCTTTAGTAAATCCTTATTTTTACCTTGAGCAGGTTCATTTTGTCGAGGATCTGTTGTAGTTAAGAAAAAACCAGCCGAAAAGACGGGGACAAAGGAGAGACGAGGCACGCACAACGACTGGCACACCAGTCGTTGTGTGTGCCTCGTCTCTCCTTTGTCCCTGTCCTTTTGGCTGTTTTTTTCTTAAGTATGTACCAACTAACCCAGATTTCAACTCATCTGTTGTAGGACCCAGCGAAGAGTCAGACCTTGATCTATCAAAAAGTGCTCTCGGTGACACCTCATCAAAGTTGAACCAAGAATTAGGAGCTTTTATTCAGCACTGTTGGGTATTCTGGACAAATGGGCAGGATCAGGAGTAGATTTGATTCTGTAGGTGTATGAAAGAACTAAAGAAGCGCAATGATGAAAAAACCGACGCACATCGGGAAGCAACGGCGGTCCCTCTCTTTTACAGCTTTGGTAGAAGCGGGGGATCAGTGATGGATTCATGGATGGCATAAACAATTCTTTGCACGTATTTCCAGGATGACTCCTCGAGCTGCTTGAGCTGCTCTGCACCAAGCGTCATCTCGGGTAGTCCGCCAAAAAGGTTCACAACGGTGCGAACTGCGCTGGGAAGTTTTGCTGTTACCGTGACAGGAGCAGTGAAGTTCAGCTGGTAGGCAACGATCTCAAGCTCGGCGCTGTTCCTGCGAGGAGTTCAAACCCGCTTAAATGTGAAAGGCGGCGGACAGTTCATTGCATATAAAACAAATATGTCTGCTGGCGTTGTTTGGAGTGTTAGACGGCTTCAGACAAACGGCACACCTAGCGGGCTTTGATCTGGGCTGGCCATTGAGCCTTTCGCGCTTATTCTAGCTATGTATTTCACCTGTAGTGCGTGGTAGCCTCAAAACGCGAGGTCACTAAAAGCTACCAAAACGGTATCATACCTATTAGCACGGAGAAATTTTTCTGCACCCTCCATAAATGGAAAACTACTGTTTTAATGCAGTTTGCAGAAGAGAAAGGAATTCTTCATTTAGCAATATATACGGATGATTTGTTCCAAAAGCAAGGTATTAAGAAATAATTCTCAACCAGTGATGCCAACACCCTTTGATGGCGGTGACAGTCAAACTTCTTGCTTCCCGATCCGGCTGGAGCCCTTTGATTGTATGGAGAAGTGAACTCTGTTCTAACATTTCTGAATGCTAGTATGCAGATAAGTAATCTTTGTGCTAAGCACCATTCGCTTTGGCGCAGGTGAACTGCGACAACCGCTAAAATTCCTGGACACTCTATAGGCCCCTCCTCTGCATGTGTGAAGATGTATTTACTGTTTTCTGCCGTACGTATATCCTTAAATGAAGCTCTTATTTTTAGCATATGAGTAGAGAAAATGTCGAATAATCAAAACAATTTGCGCGTGGGACCATTATGGGCGACAGGCTAGACCAAAAGTCTCTGCCAGTCCAACCTGGCTCCTCTGGCGACTACCACCCGTCCGTCTTTGTTTTGTTAATGAGAGAATGCCCTAATTGCGAAATTTCATGAGGTGGGCTAAGCCGGGAAGTCCATTGAAGACACGAATGAGCATTTGGACGAAAGCAGTCTCTGGGAAAGGAGTTCCGGCGTACACACGAATTTCAGGTGCGGTGCCCTTCTTTCTGCCTCTGGCAGTCTCATTTTTTCGCTGCAGCTTCACCCAAAGCGTTAGATGATTGTTCAGCTATACAGCCCATTTAAGGCTTCTTCTGTGCTTCTTTACCTAACGAGCACTAATGTAGGGCTCACCGTTGTGTGCTCGCTTACTCGCCCGATTTCCAGGATATGCCGAATTCGAGAAGCATGGGTTCGAAAGCCTAAGCCTGACTCATATCTTCGATGTTTTATGCTGCGTTATGTGGCTACTTCTGATACGAAGAGCCACCATTCTCGCACTACACACTGCATGTTTTTTTTTTTTCCCCAGCGAGGCGTGGACCATCTGTTCCCATGGCGTTGATCGAGCATCTGTGACCGCCATTCCTACAAAGCTCACGTTATTTTCGCATGTCGTGTAATCTTATCATGTTTTGATATGACACCTATATAATCGATTGCTCTTCTTGTGTACTCTTAGTTATTATGGAGTTGTCTTTATTCAGACGAGTTGGCTATGCACAAGAGCTGTGGCCACCAGTCGGTCAACAAATTGTTCTCGTATCCCCTAACATTCACAAAGTGTCACGACAGGCAGAATTTCGTTACTCGGCTCTTGTAGTTTCCAATGACAAATCATGCCTTGATTGAGCAAAGTTTGTGGTGATTAAATAATTAGAGTACCATTTTGGCAACAGTACGGACTAATCACTGATGCAGCTTTCTATAGCATACCTGCATTGTTACAGCGAAATGGCCAAAGAAATGTGACCCCTCGCGGGGTTTGGCCTTTTCCTGCTATTAAAGAAGAACCTAGGGATAGCTTTTAAAAACAAGTGCAAAGCATGTGCTCAGAAATTGCAAGTTTTCTTGTTCTGCGTTTACGTTGCTCATGGCAAGACTTAAAACTTCGAGGAATTTATTTTTAATTTTATTTTTCTCTATATGGGCAACTGCTACGCTAAGGAATCGGACCGTCACTTTAGGCTCTGCTTACGGGTAGCTGCTATATGTGTGTATGTTATATAATGAGGTTCACTTACTCTTTAATTTCGAGAAGTGCTTCCACTTCGGGGGCCTTGATGTCGAACCCCCAAAGGAAGTCGCTGCTCGACGCCGTTGCTGTGATCGTCAGGTCCTTGAATGCCAGATTTAAGCGAGCTCTCATACCGCAATCGTTGAGCGTCACCAGGACGTCACCTTTCCTTCGAATACTGGACAGGCCGGTCATGTTGCCCTCGATTACTGCCACGCTTCCTGTTGGAAAACTGAATTCTTCGAGGTCGCCTGGAAGCGGCGCTGGGTCGAAGCCCGCGGATAGGACAAGGGTCTTGAGGCAGCCCTCGAAAATATCGCGCTGGCGCTGAATCCCAGCTCTGAGTGGTAGCAGTCGCCTCCTCGAAGGCCTGTAGAGGGTTCCATCTCTACCATACGCCCCACCGGTGCTGCTGCTGCCATTGGTCGGTGCCAGATAACTGCTAGCACTGCCAAGCGCCCTTCTCCAGTCGCCGGTAGCCATCGATCCTGTAGTGAAATAGGGTAGGAAGCGCATCACAGGCGCCAGCAGTGGGCAGCAGTAGTAATTGGTGGTAGTTGTACTAGTAGTACTTGTAATGGCAGTGTTTATACAGTGTACCGAGAAACGCGTATGTGGCCTTAGTGCTCGAACACAGAACCAAATCAAGAATAACATAATTAGATATTTTTATGCTGGTATCACAGGTTTAACGTCTCGACGTTGCACAAGGGTTATGAATGAAGGCGTAATGGAAGGTTTCTAGTTAATTTTGACAAGCTGGGGTCATTTAACGTGCACTGACATTGCACAGAACAAAAACGTTTTTGCATCTTGCCTCCACTGAAAAGAAGCCGCGTCCTTGTGCTAAGCAGCCGAATGCCATATCCATTAAGGGCGTATTCCGATCGGCGGTCCGGAGCACGTTCTCTTCCACCGCGAACCCAAAAGCATGTTTCAAGAGGCGGTGTGGATTCAAATCCTGAGTTACTATTGGACGAAAGAGATTTTAACGCGATAGCGTTAAAGACCTCTTTACGCAGAAAATCGGGCGTCGGCGTTGTCGACGTTGGCATCGTGAGCGACAAATCACGAGCATGACTCTCCCTGGGGGTGCCCAGAGAGCAACATAGGAGGCGGGTGGGCCACATAGGTCGCGTCACTTTGCGGCATCGTGACACCTGTCCACCGTGGCAGGTGGCAGTTCATGATTGGTCACTCGGGAAGAGCAACTTCGGTCGCACAAGGCCCACCGCTGGGAGCACCTGCCATCGCAGGGCAATGGCGCATAGCTTAACCGCTTCGCGACTGCGCCAGGAGGGGTTTGAGGACTCCCAGGGAGCTATGAATGTAAAGTAGAGAATGACGTTCTGCACATATGGAGATTAATCCATTACGCTATAACGTCATACCCTTAAAGCGGGGCTTAAGTGTCCCCTCCAATTTTTTGTGCCCCTTCACAGATTCGGGCCCTGCTCCAGAACGCCTATTGGATTACGGCATAAGCCACCGTGGCGGATCAGTAGCAAAAACAGGTGTACAGCACAAGGGTAGGAAACAAATTAAAACAACGCAGTAAAAAGTAAAGGAGTAAGTAAACATCATAAAATACAGCAGGAAATAGTAAGATAAAACAACACCACCATTGGGTGCAGTGTAATAAAGATGAACGTGAAGCAGGCTGCAGTGGAGCAAAACAAAACGTAAATTTCGCAGGATGTACTGCAGCCAGAAATGAGAAACAAACAATGGTGAGAAATAAACTTAATGGAAGAAACGCGCTAGGCCTTAATAGTGGCAAGAAAAATTAAGTCAACTAATTTGAGCAGGAAGAAGCTAGAGCTTAGTCTTAGCCACATAAAACAATAGTCAAAAAGGTGCAGCTACCATTCCCCATGGCACTGCAACGAAATAAGAAAAACAACAGTGACGAATAGAAGTCTGTTGAAAACTAAACGCTGGCAAAACCTGATAGGACCTTTCCTGGAAACCTTACTCAATGTATAACATGTTCTTTTGCAAGCAAAGCAGAAGAAACACGTGAAGTGAGCAATAGTATACGCTGCGTAAATCCTGCGCAGTAAAACAAGCAAGAACTATAAGAATAATATCAAACTTTGACTTTTCTTTTTAGAGCATATCGGTATTGGCCGGAGGTGTTGAACATTGCTCTCTTCCACAATGCTACCCTAAACATCAAAGCTTTCTTCGTGCAATGGTGCAATGGTGCATTGCGATAAAACTTCAGCACTGGCCAATCACAGAATGATTAGTCAGGCGCCACAGCCACACCCCTGTTTTTGTCCTTGTTTTTTTTTTATCTACGTTCTAGTGACATCTATCATTAGTGGCATCGCAACAATGCTTCGAAGCTCACAGGCTGATACTGATGCATCAGTTTCTTGTACAAAAGGCGCCATCGAAGAGCTAACTTATTAATGACGAATGAAATCCTCCAAAGGTTTATATTTGCATCAGATTTAGCACAACGCTCGCATGGTTGTTATGCATAAGAAAAATAATTATCTGGGACACAGCTTTCTCTTAGATCGACAGTTCACAGCGTCTCAGATCGTCTGCCTTACCTCCCCCTCCCGTGCTGTACGACGCGCTGATCGCGGCGTAAGCCTTTACTGCCCGAAGGGCCTCCACGGCCAAGTTTCGAAGTTCCTGAGCCAGCATCTGGCCAACGTTGACTTCGATGGAAGGCCTCAGTTCGTCGAACACCATGGTGTAGAAAACGCTGCTCACGCGGACGTCACCAGTGTCGTCAAACTGGAGGCGAAATCGGGCCATGCGCATATCGTGCAGCTCTAGGTGAAGTTCGTTTGGCGAGGTCCTAGAAATGTCGCAAGCATTGGTACACAAGTGATGTCCGCTTCGAGGCAACTGCCTCTTGATACAAGAAAACAAATGAATCGCTCCTCTGTCCGCTTGCAGAAGCACACATATGCGTTTGCTGCGCACACGAGTATACCGTACGGTGAACGATCTTGGCAAGTGTACAGTAAATAAGTTAATATCACCATTTGTTTTTCAGGGGTCTACAACTCCGCAAAACCTTTCTCTCTCCTACACTAATGGAGACATACGTGTAGAAAATTGCGGCATCTGAGCGCTTTTAGGTATTTCCTATGTTTGATCGTTCAAGTTCGTGCATTGCTTGTTATGGCATATGTGGCCAATTTGAATCTGGTTTTTTTTTTTGGGGGGGGGGGGGGGGTCGTGACTCCGCCTTGGCAAAGGCTGCGTCTTCGTGCCCTATTGCGCATGTGCCGCTCAACAGATAATACATCAGATCGTCATTGTTGGTTTGACGAACCCTTAGTGTTGGGATCGTCTCACTATAAAGGTCTTGCGCATCTGGCTGAAATTAAGACTTAAAAATGCGTGCTTCAGCTAGCGAGGTTAGGCAGAAAATGCAACGATCGTGCCGAATTCACAAAAGTTGAGTGCCTACGAATCATTTTTAAATTACTCCATGACATGAAACTGCGACAAATATGCTCGCGACGTGTAAGAAGCTGATTGCATTTAATACGAAAGATCTACGATAAGCTCCCTGTCATTATTTCATCGAAAAGAAATACAACGGCCGATTGGTATCTGTATGGAACGGATAATCCTTGATGCATTAGTGGCGAGTTCCGAGCAGGCACTTACTCTTGAGCGGTGAATGAGAGCTGTATAAGAGGCACCGAGATCCTAAGATCTAAAGTGGTTTGCTGGAGCGCTGCCCGCACGAGAGCATTGTAATGAGCTTCGAAGGGTCCTCCTTCAATGTGGAAGGTCAGCCGGCTGCCAGAATCGCTCACGTTCAACAGACTTTGTCCATTTTTTCGAATGTTGCGAATGCCATACAGCTTGCCTCCAGAGAAGTCTACTGTTAGTCGTAAGAGGTTTTCCTCGTTGTACAAAAAGTCTGGCAAAGTTATTTCCGAGAACCGCCCAGACCGAAGCACCTTTTCCAGACCTCTATCAAAGAGCGAGTTGTGCCGACTGCAGATTTCTGAAAAGAGAAAAAAACACGCAGCCATACATAAATACAGTAATATCTTCCCTATATTCCACTCAACTGGACTGTGGATCTGGGAGGTGTCAGTTTATTTGTTCAAAGTGCCCTGTTTATTGTTTAATGTTTTGAGTAGATGAAACATAAGGCAAAAAGTGACGAAGGCCGAACCCGGCCGCGGCGGCCGCATTTCGATGCAGGCGAAACGCAAAAGAATAACGCATGTTGTGCGAAGTCAGTGCACGTGAAAAATTCCCACGGGGTCGAAATTATTCCGGAGCCCTCCACTACGGCACCTCTTTGTTCCTTAATTCTCTCACTTCCACCTTTCTCCCTTCCCTTACGGCGCAGTTCAGGTGTGCACCGAGATAAGCGAGACAGGTCCTGTGCCATTTTTTTCACCTCAAAAACCAATTATCAATTTTCACTGACATCGTAGCGAGTATTGTACATGAAAGCACAAACATTATTGATCCGTCTTCGGGCCCAGGTCCGTCACTCAGCTTTCTTTCTTGCACATTTTTTATGGCGCACTATAAATATCACACTGTGATCGCATTATAAGCGCTGCAGCGAATTTTCGACTCTTTGATCTGACTTCAGGTGCGAAGAGACGAGAGACAGTGTACGCGAGGAATAGAATTGCTCGAGTTAAATTGGTTCTGTCTTGTCTCAAGGGGGATGACTGGGGTTTATGTTCTTAAAGCCGGCGTCATCGCTTCGGCGGACGCGGTCTTGCGACGCGCGTCTGTTCTATCATTCTTTCCTCGCCCATCTTTCAACTCTCCTATGTGTGCACTTGGCAGCAACGCGTATTGTGGCTCAGCTCGAGCCAGTGGGCAGGCCCGTGCAGTTTCCTTTCCATTCTTCGTTCGCTCACAACAACACAACAATTTGTCTCAAGCTACATAAAACTAGAAACTATATAGAACGTTGACGGCGGGAAATTCGCTTTCTATAGATAAAATATAAAGCAAATGTCGTGAAGCAAAGTAGTTAAAGCATGCTGTTAACAAACTCCTATGCAGGCTTTCTTTCGTCTTTATGTAACGTCGTGGTCTAAGGAGCCAAAAGTACAGCTAGTGTACTGATAATCAGGCTTTTAATAGCCATAGAAAGAATCAAATGCGAATTGACCATTTTAAAGTGCTGGATGCGCATCCCTTGCCACGCTACAGTGCCTGCTTTTGAGCCATGTAGTGGGGCATTCGCGACAGCCCCGAACTTGTGTAGTGGGTAGGGGAGGCATCATTCTTACCTTGAGAACATTGGTAGATTCATATGCGTCTTAAATGACATAATATAGTGCTCAAGAGCAGGCCCTGTCGCGTGGGAACTTTTGAGGCATCCTGGAAATGCTTCCGACTTTAAGGTCACAAAGCCCTGTGCTCCCTAAGACCCTAGATGAGAAATTTGACACAGACTCAAATGGTATTAGTTTAGTTTTTATGCACACTTGTTACGAAACGAAGAGGGGACGTAAATGAAAATGAACACCGTTTTAACGAGAAGAAATAGGGCATAAAATGCACTCACCGCTAATCGAGGCCGGTAGAAGAAGTATAAGAAGGAAGCATTTTGTTAAGGCCATATTGCACTTTAAAGTGCAGTTTTTTTTTCCCCGAGAAACTCTAGTTGAAGAAAACCTAGAAGTAAACAGTGGCTAAACCCGAGCGGCTGTCGTGCGATGCTCTCAAGAAAGCTGTTGTGAAGGAAGCTCTGCAACACCACCGGGTTTTATGCTGCCGGACCTTCCGTTTTGATAACATATCTCGCTGCCCGCTGGTTTCTTTCAGTCAAGTGCAAAAGCGAGCTCAGGCCGGATTCAGTAACACTCTGGAACCTCTGGAGATACGACCGTCAACACTCATAGTTTCGGAATGCTATCTCAAGGTTCGGCTAGGAAGAGTACTTTCAAAATATCTGAGCCACCAGACACGCTGATAAAAGTTGCTGGGCCTCCAGCTTGTGCCAGACAGTGAATCGGAGTGAGGTAAAACGTTATGCGCAGTTTAAGACAACTGTCAACAATCTCACTCGGAATTGTTTAGCTGAGAAGCATTTCGTTAGTGGCACACAATAGCATTACGGCCGACCATATGACCTGAAGCAGCACAAAACATAGAGCAGCCAAATATTACCACATAAAGCCAGAGGTGACTTTGAGCTTTCAGCGTTCTCAACTGTTCAAGCTCATAACCATCCCTCTCTTATTTCGCATGGTAGATATGTGTGGTTTTATTGTTTTATGAATGCTGCGCACTCTGGCAGCGGTGCACGTTGTCGCTGCTCGTTTTTTTTTTTTTTTCAATTGGGCCTGTCTGGTACGGGATGGGTAGTTGAATAAAGGCGGGGTTAAGGGAGCGTTTCCTAGTTGGTACCCTTAGTGATAGGCAACGGAGTAGGCGTTGATAAAACCAGCTACAGCACCGTTTTTCGAATGCAGGAGTCATTTCCTGCCAATGCCATTTACGAAACCAAGCTATGTTCTGATAAGGACATGGAAGCCGCTGTCGGTCATTTCTAGCCCGATTGTAATCTCCCTTTCCCAATTCAATACACTGTTCTAATAAATGTTTTCTCCTCCTCCTTCCTTAGAATACTCTAAAATGGTATATTTCGTACACATCGTACACGTCATCTTTGTTCTACGGTGAGATGATGAGAGCATCACTTTTCTTTATTTACTCATAAAAGCACTGAAGTTGAACGGAAATAGCCTGGGAAAGGCTCGGAGGGCCATTATCAGTCGACCACTTTCGAGTTAATGCTGAGACGCGGCTATATTACGAGAGGGATGGCGTGGAATTCTTTATATCTCTTGGTAACTGTAGGTATAGGAAACGGAGAATTCAATGCTGATGGATTGTTTCATTTCCAACGTTGTGGACCATCCAATTTGCTCCGTGAACGCACAGTTTTTGAAGTTAGTCGCGAAAGGTAAACTGCGCTGAGCGCGCACTTTCTCATACATCCTACAGCCCTCTAGGTTCCAGATGAAACACTTTCAACTGCGTGGCTGCTATATAGAGCTGATTTTCTTCAGAGATCACAGCATAGCGTCTGTTCGGATAGGAAGGCCCACTCGATGCTTATTTACGATGCCTCCGGCTAGCAGTGAGCAGAGGTGCCCAGCACGAAGTACAAGGCACGAGAGCTGCGAAAACACTGAGTGAATTTACTCCAGGCGTATTCTTTATACATATCCAAACGCAACAACAGTACATACAACAGGTCACGTGTCATGATATGATATCGGCGCTTTCAGCGCTATACCACGTGCAGCTGTATACGTCGCTTTCCGCAGCAGGACTGGAATCTGAAGTATCGATGCCGGGGAATTGATGGGCAAAGGTACAGCAGAAATAGAATTTAGTTTTTTACACTTTGAGAAGCTTTCCACTGTCTTGAAATAAACACTCTACAGAACTAAGCATGCAAGTTAAATGGAGCCGTTTAATAATTTTTTTTATGTTGTTCACCAAGGATGCATCTTAGTGTAGCATTAGTTAGGAATGACTAAGAGTGAATTCTGAAGCGATTGCATCGCAGGCACTCATAGATGACCAGGAGTGCGAGAGCGTTTGTTTGAGGCCCGGTAGGTGCGGGTGAATACCAACAGCTAGCTTGGTCTTCCGTGTGTTAGCTTGTCCCAACGGCTTTGGAACCTCCTCCGAACATTCTTAGCTCATTCCCGACGTGATGAAAAACGGCAGTGCGCGAAAGCCGCTTATGCGCGCACGGTATTTAACGCGTCTGAAGAGACTGTCATCTCAGGAACGAGGAGCGCTTCCTGGCTACACACGGAAGCGACTAAGTGTAGACAGCCGGGCTAGTTAATGGTTTATAAGACTATGATTCACCTTTCCAGTGCACATAAAACAGACGACCTCTCCCTCTGTCTGAGTGCTTGATGGGCGCAAGAACCATGCGTGGTAGTCTTAAAAAGCAGAAGCGACGTCGTTCAACGCTGAGCTGCCACTAGAGTACAGCTGCGCAGACCTCACTGTTCGGCCCGGGCGCCGTAGATTCCGGCAAGAAGCAAGCTGAGATCACACACCTGCAGTGACTCGATCGCACGAATTGCTAAATTCGAGGCTTGCACTCACTGGATTGCCGTCAGTAGGGCGGTCACCACCCTATCTTTCATCACTGCGTATGGGAGGGTGAGCCTAGCTAATGTGAGGCTTTTTCTAGCGGGACTTTTTTGTCGATGTTATCAAAACCGAGGCGCAAGTCCCCTGACGGCGAGGCAGGAGGGCAACCGAATGCACTCTGATTTGGCCAGCTACGGCTGGCCTTGAGTGAGTCTAAACTCTGGATGAAAGTTGAACAGCATGTAAAACCTCTGATGACGAAGGAGGAAAGCGAATGCACGTCGCAAATGTGTAATGCATTTAGGCATCATATATCTGGTTATATCTGGCTCTGTACTTAGTCCGAGGATCTCAAAAAAGATGCAAATCCATTGGACATATGTAGAGCCCGAATACGCTGGCCAGAGAACCCACACATGTATGCTTGTCGTCGTTTCCAAGGAAGAGGGCGATGACATCGCAGGTGGCCATCTTGAAGTCGAGGAGCAAACAAACTGTAGGAAAAGAATTCAGTGGCAGAGGGAGGCGAGTAGTCGCTGATGTCGATAAGGTTGACACTTGTTAACCTCAGAGTTGAATGAACGAGGAGGAAACGCAGGACAGTTTGTGAAGTTTTCAGTTTCTAAGCGCGAAATTGATGCACCAGAAGCTCAAGTGCACAGAATTAAAACGGTGGTAAATAAATACCTTAAGTGTGGGTCATCGGTAACTCCATGCTGTAAAGATAGAAAGCGTTATGGCCGTTCAGCGTTGACGGCGGACACAATTAGGGTGTCTGTGCCTGAATTCGCTACTACTTTTGTCAAGGTAGGCTGGTAAACCTGTTTTTAGTATGAAACAGTTGTAGCCCCCGTTGTTAGCAAACTCAGGCAAATGTCGTCCGGAAACTGCTGCTAACCTCAGGTCAAGAATGAGTTCTAATACAGAACTGGGCCTGACGACGAACACGAAGCCGGATTTTGCGGAAACATTCCGAAATTTTCCACCCGAATGGCAACAGCAGAATAAGAGCTTTAGGACATTAAAGCCGCAAGCTGGATTCGAACCAGTGCCGGCGGAAGAAGAGCAGTTTCGTTTCTGGATGCCTCACCCTTACAAAGTTTTTTAGTAACGTTCTTTAGAAAGACTTTAGACAAATGTTAATAGAACCTATCAAAACTGAATAGAAAGTCTTTTAAATGTCTATACTTTGTTGTAACAACCTATCAACCCTCTACCGACAATTGGCCACCGTAATCCAAAAAACTCAAGTGCGTAGAAAGTCTTTATACTTCCTATGGTCCCCTTATCGACAGTTTCTATATACTTCCTACAGACCACTTGCCAACAGTGTCCACCAACACCCTATCAACGGTCTTCTGACAATTGGCCACCGTTATTCAAAAGACTCAAGTACATAGAAAGTCTTTACACTTCATATCATCCACATACCAACAATGTCTACCAACACCCTGCCAACAGTCTTCCGACAATTGGCCACCGTTATCCAAAAGACTCAGGCTAATCAGCGTTCGCTGCAGCCTCCTCTACAACCTGCTCTGACTGGTATTGTTTCGTGATAAGTGTTCGAAAACGTCGTTTTCTTCATCCTTCATCTTTTCATTCTGCGGTCCTCGGCACCCTTTAATGCTCATGACGCCGTGGCCATGCGTGTGAGCCGGATGAGCCGAGAGGCAGAAAAACATACGTCACCAATGGCTCCTTTATTTAACCGTTCACGAAGGTGACATGGCAGTCAAAGCGGCTGAACACGCCGCTGAGGTCGCTGAAGAGCGGTTGCGCGCTTTTGGACAACAAAGAGCGAAAGGAGCCAGCCCCTGCGTGTTGCCTGGCACGAAAAACAGAAGCGAGCGAATATGTCAGCATGCCCATAAGCCAAAGTGCCCTTCAGAAACGCGGTGGTGGCCGGCTGCCACCATCTAAGCTCTCGGCAACGAGATGATAGACTACAAATGTTTTGTTCTCTATATCATGTGGCAACTAGCACATTGCAATTTATAGTCCAGTTTTGGTTATGTTTCTAAGACTTTAACTAGAGCTACCGATTACCTGGCAGCATTCGCTAACCCAGTCGTATATCTTTTGTTCTAGAAACAAGAACTTACTGGCGTTCCCTATACCAGCATGGTTCTGTTATCGCAATGGACGAGCCATACCATTAAGCGCACAGCATGCGCATAAAGAGTCGGCATCAGTTAAACCAGCATACTGAAAAGTTACACAAAGCGCATAGTAAAAGTTGTTTCTGGCTGCGCTGAATAACTGTCAAGTGCGACATAGAAGTTATGTTGTGACTTTTGCTTCTTACTGCCGCGACAATCAGGGACAATCTGGTACTGCGTCGGAATACTTTCCACTAAATGTCATTCAGTCATGAAAATAAACAAATTCAACTACAAACTCAATAAGATTGTGACTGCCCACTAAAAAGAAATAACCTCAGCAACGTTGTGCGTTAGTGTAACACTGTCAGTGTACGACTGCTATTTTGTTCTTCGGAAGTATAAGTTCTCTTGAAGATGCAAAAGCGCACTTCCTACCTATCGTAGCCGCGCTAATTAATGCTTTCTATTTATTGCAAAAATAAAAAAGTATTTTGGTGATGCAAGATAAAGCGAAGACTGCGAAGATATATTCGCACCGACAAGATGAGTCGAACATAAGGAAGTAACAGCACACGCATCTCGACTCAATGGAAGGCAGAAAAGACGAAGGGAACAACACGGATCTGAGGCCCTCAATCAGGTGACATGTATAAAGGGCCCCGTTGCGGCAGTTCTGGTGGCTCGAGGTCTACCAGGCATGCATGGTTTTTGTGGACGACTTTGTAGGACCCTGATCACTAGGCCAGTCCGACGAGATGCCACCGCTGGTCCCATCTGACGATAAGTCCAAAGGCTTTGAAGTTCCACTGGTCGGTAGCCACCGCGGGACAGCGTTCTGAGAGAGCTCCTCCGCATGGCGCAACGGACTTCCGACGCGTATTTTATCAGCAGAACTTTGAACGCGCCTTGTTCGGCCTGCTATCCCTTGCGGCTTATTCGCACTCTCGTGAGGGTCAGGAACCACTGGTCCATAAGACCGCCTGTTCATTGCATCTACATCAAGTACATTCTTTCCATCTCTCGTATCGTTTCTTGGCGACAACTCGTTCACGGGTAGCGTCAAAAACAGCTGGTTTCCCGGTTTCCTCTCCCCAGTGCCCGTCGGTCTCTCTGAGCCAGTGTATCCGTAGGGTCTTCCATTGGTGTCGAAGCTGGAAAGGCTGGCCTCCTGCGCGAAGAGGGCGACACCCGTCTCTTTGTCAGCGTCAGGGACGCCGTTCGTGTTGACGTCCGCCAGCGCGGACAGCTTGCCCACAATGAGCTTCGCGGCCAGGACGCAGCAGGCAACTGCCAGGATCGAAGTGCCGACTAGCCTGGCGACGTGTCCCGCTTTCAAGACGTCGCACGATGGCCGCGAATAGGCGCTGCCCACGCGGAAATGCCGCAGGTAGGCCTCCTCGCCCTGCACGGGGCTGCCACCGCTGCTTGCGCCGCTGCGACGCTCCAGCGAGTTTTCGGACGGGACTCGCCCAGCACTCGCCCGGAACGGAGGCGACGCGGACGTCGAGCTGTCGTCGAAGTCGCTGAGGTCAAGCGAGCCGCTCGATGACGGCGAGGACGCCAGGAACACCGTGCTCGTGGTAGCCATTCTTGTAGGGGAAGGCTGCGACGCTGAAGAACTGCGATTCATTACCGCGTTTCTTAAAGTTGTGTCCTTGATGCACACCCAACGCCCCCGACGCGCTTCTTCTTTTTCTTCTTCTTCTTCTTCTCCCCGCGCGCGTGTGTGAAAAATATTTAATGAACTGAATAAATCGAGGTTCGATGGGCGCGCGACTTCGCAGCCATCACAAGCAATTAGAAGAAATGGCGTGGTGGCAGCCTTACAATAGTTGGACGCATGGACCGCTGAGTGAAGGAATGGATTAAGGAAGGGGGAAAAGGAGCAGAGATTTAAATACTTACGGTAACGCTGGCTGTGGCTGAATATTCCCGCCGCTTTGGCTCACTGGTTAGAGCGCTCGACAGCTAAGCCTGAAGTCACGGGTTCAATCCCTGCTGAGGCAGCCTTGTTACGGTGGAGACGAGCCGCGTTTCGATGGAGGCGAAACGCAAAAGGTGCCCGTATGCTGTGCGATGTCAGTACACGTTAAATATCTCTAGGTGGTCGAAATTATCCCGGAGACCTCTACTACGGCACCCGGTGTGAACCAAGATGTGAGGCAATTAATGCACCATTTCCTTTCCTCTAAAACTAAAAAACGTAACCACTGTAAACCAGCCGCGGTGGTTAAAGCTCTGTGGCTAAGTGGTTAAAGCACTCGTCTACTGAGCAAAAGTATCCGGGTTCGAAACCGGTCGCGGCTGCAAAGTTTCCCTGCAGGTGAACCGCAAAGGCGCCTCTGTGCTATGCGTTGTCAGTGCGCGTCAAAGTTACCGAGGTCGTCGAAATTATTAATGCGAAAGCCATATACGGCTCATCAGCACGAAACCCGATGGCGTTGACCAAGCTTAGTGGTGCCAGAACCTCATGACATCACCATAACTACGTATGCCGTCAACAATACACCATAATATTGTAATTGGTGATTAAAGGCAATGAGTGAGTGAGTGAATGAAAAAACTTTATTGTCGCAAAGGGATTCTCCCGGCAAAGGTGGCCTGAGCAGATAGTAGACGAGAGAGTAGCAATTTGTTACAGGGACAGTTAGTTACAGGTAGTAACATTTATAGTGGTAGTTTTGGAATGATAAATGACGTTACTAAATTATGACGGAGGTCATTAATAACAGTGGGAACCATAAAGACCTTTATGGTAAAGGTCTTTAGGTGAAATGCGTTTAGGATAAAAGCCTTATGGCAAGGATTTATAGTAAAGGTCTTTAGGGTAAAGGACTTTAGGATGAAGACTTCAGGGTAAATAGATCAACGGCGTTTTTTGTTCAAGGCCTTTAGGTCAAAGGATGCTTTCGCATTCACAGCACGTGCGGACCTCAAGTGTCCATTGTAACTTCGGCGAAGCGTTCCACTAAGGCACCTTTCCCTTTCTTCTTTCACTCCCACCTTCCTTACCTCACGGCGTGGTTCAGGTGTCCACCGAAAAGTGAGACAGTTACTACGTCATTTCTGTTCCTCGGAAACCACTAATTTTGTCAGTCTCGTTTTCCATTCATTTTTTTTTTCATTCATTCTTTAGACTTGTTTACAACAGAGACATACCACCTGTGATGCCAGAACTGACAGCCAGCAACGATTCTCGGTCGCAGGTGTTGCTATAAAACCCAAAACTGACAATGACTAAAGAATTTATTGACAGAATAACCGTCACAGTACGAACTTGTATGTCTTTCATAAGTCACAGGTGACCAATTCGAGGAGAGAGAACACAGTCCCATTCCACTTTGGCGCATCTTTTGCTGAAGCAGCCATCGCCGTAGCTTCGGCGGACATAGTTGCTGGGACGTGCATCTTTGCTTTCGATCCTTTCACATCTTTCTTTCAACTCCCTTCTGTCTGCACCCGGCAGTGACAATACCCACAGTGTTCTTACCATCATCAGCCTGACTACGCCCACTGCAGTACAAAGAACCCTCCCATACCTCTCCAACTGACCCTGTCCTGTGCCAGCTGAGGCCAGCCTATCGCCGCTAACTTCTCAATATCATCCGCCCCTTGCTACTATTCTTTTCCCTTGGAATCCAGCGTTACCCTTAAGGACCATCGGTTACCTTGCCTTCGCACTGCGCGCCATGCCCAGGCCCATTTTTTCCTCTTGATTTCGACTAGGATCTCATTAACCCGCTTTTGATCTCTGACCCAGCGTTCCTGCCGCTTCTTCATTACTGGTACCCAAGAGCACCACAAGGATTGTGGAACATGGTGGCATGGACAACATGCTCACTTCCCTGCCGAAAACAGCGTTTCGCTGGCATGAGTCTTGTTAACCGTTAACATAGACATTCGTATTTTATTTTTAGCTCGTAAGACTCTAACGTTTTTACAAAAACACCTGAATTTTTATTCTATGCTCTTCTGAGTTCAACAGGAATATGTCGAACAAGTTCTGCTTGTGCACACGGCTCCAAACAGAAACACAGGCGCGCATTGTAAAGACGGTCGTTTTCTGTTTTACCGTCTGGTCAGAAGGGGAGGATCGGCAATGAATTCTTCAATGGTGTGAGCAATATTTTGCACGTATTTCCACGATGAAACCTCGAGCTGCTCGAGCTCCTCGACTCCGAGTGTACTCACAGACAGTCCACCAAAAAGGTTCACCACGGTGCCGACTGTGCCTAATGGCTTCGCTTTTACTGTGACCGGTGCAGTGAAGTTGAGCTTGTAGGCAACAATTTGAAGCCCGGTGCTGTTCCTGTGAAAATGGGAACAATACTTGATCAAAAAAAAAGCACTGAATAGTAATTTTCAAAGCAATATCAGGCAGTTGTTCGCTCGCGCTGTTTCGGTGTGTCAGACAGTAAGAACTTTGGCAAGCGGCCTTGCCATCATCCTGATCATAATCATCATCAGCGCAAATACGTCGACCTCTCTCATTTAGTTTGTTTTGCTTTTCATCTCTCCTCTTTGATCAATTCAATATTCTGGCCAATAAAATCCGTAGAGCGAGAGAGAGAAAGATGAACGGAAAGGTTTGGTTTAGTTTATTGGGATTTAACATCCAAAAGTAACTCAGGCTATGAGGGACGCCGTAATAAAGGGCCGCGGAAATTTCGACCGCCTGGAGTTCTTTAACGTGCACTGACATCGCACTGTACACGGGCCTCTAGAATTTCGCCGCGTCTTTCGGGTCAGCAGCCGATCGCAGTAACCACTGAGCCACCGCGGCGTGGCGTGGACGGAAAGGTATCCGTAGAAAATGCGCGGGCCACATTGGGCTTTTTTGTACCGAAAAGCTTCACTACGCGGGTCAGAGCCGAGCTTCGCGTGAGCTGAACTGGTGAGTTATGCGCATGCGCGAAACCGAGTGACGTCACGCGCCGCGCAGGTGGTCGCTCCTCGCCGCTGCCGCAGCCGTCGCCGACTCCGTCGCCTAACCTTTCGGCGCAGCCGCGCGCTACTGCGCATATGCATCGCCTCCTCGCTGTCGCTACAACTGCGCGCTTCGCCTCCTCGCCCACTGTTTGACATTTCGTTGCAGCCGGCAACCCTCCTCTCCTCATTCCTGCGGGCAGTTTTAACCATGCCGATTTCCGTCTCCTCCTCCGCCTCCGTACAGGCAGTGTGTGGACGGCCGAACGCCTCCACCGTTATCGTGGTGCTCCCAGTGCATTGAGCACGAACTGTGGCAGAGTGCAAGGGCGGCTGCAAATTACGTGTTCTGTGTATTACCAGGTTCACTTACTCTTTAATTTCCAGAACCGCCTCCACTTCAGGGATCTGCATGTCGATGGTTACGTCAGTCGTTACATAGAAACGAGTGAAAGAGGCTTTTGCCTTGACCATCAATTCCTTGAATCCCAGAGTGAACCGAGCTCGGAGACCGCAGTCGTCGAGCGTCACCCAGCTGTCGCCGTTCCTTCGAACGCTAGAGAGGCCAGTCACGTTGCCCTCAACCACGGTCACGCTTCCTGAGGAGGCACTAAATTCTTCAAGGTCGTTGGGAAGCGGCGTTGGCTCGAAGCCCGTGGACACGACCAGTGTTCTGAGGCAGCCGTCGAAAATGTCTCCCTGGCGCTCCAGCCCAGCTCCGAGAGGTTCCAGTCTCGTCCTCGCTGGCCTGTGGTGAGCTCTACCTCCTCGGTGCCCACCTTCGCTGGAAATGTCAGCTGGATTCCTGCCACCTATCAGTGCCAGGTAGCTCCGAGCACTGCCGATCGCCTTTCTCCACGCGGGAGTAGCCGCCGATTCTGAAAAGAAACAGGGTGGACTACGCTCATTATAGGTCTAGCAGTAATGCTTACTAATGCTAACGATGACTGTGATGGTGGTAGTGGAGGTCAGAAGTACAAACGCTTCCGTTAACAAATTTGGGCTTTTAAGTCTAAGCACTATTTTCTTCGCTTTTGCATGTTTCTCCACGGAAACCAAGAGTGAAGAAAAGACAAGAATTGCACCACAGAAATATTGCAGACATACAAGGACCATAGTGGACCACTAGGATCCAATAAAAAAATAGCATGGGTTGGCAGCTTTACGCGAGCTTTAGCGAACATCCTATTGAACGAAGAACTAGTGTGTGCAAATAAAAGTATGCGGAACTTATGGACGCAAGTAATCGCACACATCTTGTAAAAACTTTGTTGAAACAAGGAGAAACAAGAACAAAATATTTTGAATCTGAGCATGCATGGAGCTACCGACAGGCGCTACAGTTATGAGTATTGCCTCTTTTCCCGCAGCTCAAAATGAGATAGCGCCTCTTCCTACGCGCCGCTCTGCACTACCACATAGTGTCAGGGCTGAAAATGAATGCTCCTTCCTTCCCTCCCCCTTCGACTGTTGTTCCTGAGACATCTATTCTTCATCAAGCACAGCACAACGCAGCATTAACTAGAGTGCATTTAGTTTCTCGGGCAAAAAAGCTTCTTTCACAGAGCCAACCTACTTCTCAAAAGCTGTGTGCTTGTATGATCGTGTGCTGTATGATCGTTGTATGAGCAGCAATTTTCTCGGAAATCGAAAGCAATGTCGCCGTCTCTGCTGCATACTGTACCTTGTTCCCGCGTGGCCTGCAGAGTACTGGTTGCGGCGTAAACCTTTACTGCCCCAATGGTCTCCTGGGCCAACTTTCGTAGCTCTTGAGCCAGCAGTTGGCCAATCTTCCGTTGAATTAAAGGTCTCAGCTGATCGAACACAACATCGTAGATAGCGCCACCTAAGTTGAGCTCGTCGCTGCCATCAAGCAATAAGCGAATCCTGGACATCCGCACTCCATGTACTTCAAGCTGAAGTTCGTTCGGCGAAGACCTGGAAGTGGCGCAAGCATCGGCACTGCAGCGGTGGCATTCGCCTGTTTTAACAAATGCCTCCGTCAGAAGGCGAAGTAAAGCACCTCTCTGGCTGATCGATGACATCACAGCTGCCAACACACGCGCAAGCTGCTTGCATGAAACGTATACTCTACCATATAAGAACAAAAAGATATGGCGTAAATGTTGCAATTCCTGACAATTTCACGAATCACCTCCAATTCCCACAAAATTTCT
The DNA here is from genome assembly GCF_055824585.1 of Amblyomma mixtum. Lineage (NCBI taxonomy): Eukaryota > Metazoa > Arthropoda > Arachnida > Ixodida > Ixodidae > Amblyomma > Amblyomma mixtum. The sequence goes on from NC_143016.1 coordinate 19,898,412, forward strand.
CCTACCAACATTTCGAGTGGTCATAAGCAGAAAATTCGGATATCCGAGCGCTTTCGGATCTTTGGTGGGTTTTGATTGCACGTCGTACAGCGCCAGCGAAAGCATACAGCAGGCACAAATACGTTTTATAGTGACCAGATTAGTGTGAATTTTGAATCACCACATTGGCACGTGTTTGCTTCGTAGCTTTGGATTAGAACAACTGAAAGCTGGACGAATTGGTTACACTTGTTAAAAATTAACGTAGCAGTTCGAGCATGTTGGTATTGCTCGACAGGATTGAACAGCGCCCAATGGACGAGGACATACGGAAGAATCCTCGTCCTTGTGTCCTCGTCCATTGTCCGCTGTTCAGTCCTGTCTTGTAAAACATAGCGAATTAAAACGAGAATGATACAAGTGCCTGTTCTTTCTTTCTTTCTGTCGTTCTTGTTTTCTTGCACTTTGTTTTACACGTTTCGGATCTTGAGTGTGCTTTAGCAACGATCGCATTGTGTCCCACCATGCCCACTAGCACTTATAGAGAATACCAGTGAACAAGAGAGTTCGTCATGCTTGTCTTGAGGAACTGTTAATGTTGAAATCGTCTAAACGTAAGAGGCCAATGTATCTGCCTGGAATAAAAATGTAATTTTTGTTTCTGCTGGCCAGCTTTCACCGAACTTTCGACAATCTCGCTAACATAATGAAATGTATTGTTCGAGAATTATTCTGAAGTTACAGCACAGAACTAAGCCGCCAGAAATCTATCTCGTTGAGAATTAATTATTTTACAGGTTTTTGCGCAGCTCGACAACCAGCTCCCAGTCATTATTTTGGCGATAACAAATTCTGGGTATGCATTGCAACTAGACTACAATAGAAGGCCCAGAACTCCTAATGTGATTATTAGCAAGGAATGATTCATGACCAAATTGAAGCATGTCCTGCAGCGTAACTTACTCTTGGACGGTGAATGAGCCGTGTAAACGACGCACTTGGACCCCAAGGTCGAAAGTGTTCCTCAAAAATCCTGTTCGTAGCCCAACGGAGTAACGAGCCACGATGGGTCCTCCTATTATGTGGAAGGTCAGCCGACTGCCGGAATCATCCACGTTCAGCACGCTTTGACCCGTTTTTCGAATGGTGCGAAGGCCGTGCAGCTTCCCATCAAAGAAGCCTACCCTTAGGCCTAACAATTCGTCCATGTTGTGCCAGAAGTTCGGCAAAGTTATTTCCGAGAATCGGTCTGACCGGAGCACCTTTGCAAGTCCTCTATCGAAGAGAGAATTCTGTTCACTGCAGTTTTCTGCAATGAAACAAAAAAAAAACTGTACATGTAATCGTATCCACAAGCTTTCCATCACTGTGAATTGATCAGCTGTGACGTGTTGCTTAGTCGGCAGTCCACAGCCTTTAAAGCATCATATTAGGTCGACGTAGCTGCTTTGAACTTCATAAATATTCATGATTGCCTTTTCGGTATAAAAATTTTAAAGAATTTTAAGGGACGATCAGTTTACTTCATGTGACAGAATGCATCAATTATAATGCATCAACGGCTTGACGCAATCAAATCGCGACACAGTCAAGTCAATCAAATAGGGTCACTCCATGAACGCGACAATCTCTGCCCCTCCGCGCTGAAGCAGCCAAATGGCGACGCAGCATGGGTGGGGCAGAAATTGTCACGTGGTACGTGCGTCACGGAGTGACGCTATTTGATTGACGTCGCTTTGCGCTTGCCGCAGGCACGCGGTTTTCGAATGGCGCGAGAAACGTCCCAATTAGTTAAGCCACAGCGGCGAGGGTAATCGCGCTTTCGAAATTCTGATAACTGATATGGATGCTACTAAGGGCCGGCTATAGAGTTATAATACCAGTCGGGTGCCTTTTGGTAATAGTTAGAAGGCTAACTATTCGAATTAGGTTAATCACTTTACTACTGAATACAATTCACCTAATTTTCGACGTCCACCAGCACTGATATTATAGTTCCCCAAAACGCTTCTTTCTTCCTAAAAAACACTATTTTTAAATGTTAGTGGCAGCCTTCCCTGAAACATTAGCTGCTATTCTAAAAGCACATCATCACCCCTATCCTCGTCTGCTTTACGCACTAAGAATGTCTAACGATTTTAGCTTCTTGGCAGAAGGAATGGAACTAAGAAATGTTAATTAAAGCAAAAGTCGCACTGTCCTCTTTCTCAGGTTCACATTGCTTCTTGATATAGTTTCCGCCACCAGTTCACAAGTCACTGCCATACAGTTTCTCAACATTACCTGAAGGGAAAAGAACCGCTGCAATAGTTCAGCTACCATGGAGAGGCGCTGGAATGCCGGGAATACCTGGTCTCATGCTTGACTTGGCTATTGTTGGGAAGAAATGTGGATTCAGTCGTAACATAATTTAACTCTGCTCGAGGCGAACCTCCACGAAACGATGTGAATGTTTCTATGACAGCCTAATACCGAAGATGAAACTATTAAAAATAATTTTTCCCGCGCACAGAGAAAATATGTCACCGATAGACGGTTGAAGCACACTGACCATGTTTAATTGGACGTGCTGGGCGTGCAAGACAGCAGGGAGCTCGAGCGAACAAGAAAACAATGTTGTAGCTCCTCGAATGCTCAAGGCATAGCAAGTCCCAGCTAAAACAGTTCGGCCGCAATACGGCGCCACTGGATGGATTCGTACTGTAGCATTTTATACCAGAGCAGTGTTGGCGAAAAAAGTCAGAGTGATTGAAAGCGAAACCTTTATGGGAGCCTAATTTATGATCTCTTGAATTCACTTATCAGGCGGGGCAGCGGAAGACGGAAGGGGACGTGCTTAGGATGTAAGAGGGAAATAGTGCATAGCCGCTGGTGAGGACTGTATCAAAAAGGAAGGTGCTTCTGCAAAAGAGGGCGTCTCATACTTTGGTTTATGTGCAACATCTTTAAGTTCTCTGACTTAACCAACAAGTTTCAGCTCAAGATGCTGAACTATCTGAACACGCTTCGTGGATGTAAGAGAACCGCAAAACCATTCTCTAATTTACCTTCCGCTTTACTCAAGTCTCTTCTTAATGCGCTAAGCTTTATGGAAATTATAAAAGCTTTATACATTTGGTGGTCTTCAGACCACCGAATCTACGACTTTGTAAATATTCTTGAGATAGAACACTCGCTGCTGGGTTCCTACATCAGTTCTCTTTCCTGCCTCGTAAAGAGAATGAGATATTTACCTGCTGGGTCAGTGCACTGTCAATGAGTTTTGCAGATCAAAAAGAGCTTAGTTCACGTACCCTCATCATGTGTGCAGGGTCCTTGTGGCATTGTAAGTTTACGCTCCTGCGCAGCTTTTTTCAGTCGTTGTTTTATACGTACCTACTTCGTAATGAACATAAATTACATAATTTATACAATGATCTGTCATAGATTGCTTCCTTTAGCTCTCAGCAGCTACTGTTCCCCTCCCATCTCGCGCTTCGTGGGAAAAACGTATTTAGTGAGCTGACGCAAAATGTATCAGCTGAATTCTTGTCTCAGGCTAGCAAAGCTGTCTAACTGCAAAGTGTGGACGGCAAAAAATTCATATTTTACGCTTATGTCAGATGCAAACTTTTTAGGCTGTCAAGTTTTTATCACATTTTTTTTTCTTCTTCATGCCACATGACGGTACACGTGGGCTGGAAAGCAATCGATTCATACTTCAAAGTGTCTACATCCGTAATATTACGCACGCGCTTGAAAAGATTGATGTACATGTTGAATTATGCGCATATTGCAGATGATGTGAGTGTTTGCCATTGCGAATTCGCGAATTCTGCACATTGTCGTCACCTACCCTTGGCCAAAACTGTAGTGATGTCTTAGTTGCTTTAGGTATAACTTCAAAGGGTTTCTTCGGAAACTTGCTCGGTACACAGAAAAATTGGCACGTTTAAAAAAGAATAAATACATCGTAAAACTATACTCACGGCTGATCGAGGCAGGCAGGAAAACAATCAAAAGAAAGCATTTTCCTAAATGCATATTGTACCAGCAGTTTGAATTCTGTAGTGAAAACTCTTCAAGAAAGCTAGTAAGTAAATAAAATAGAAACCCTAGTCTGAAGTGACCGTCGTATGATGCACTCGAAGAAACGTCGTGTCAAGGGAGCTCTGCTATGCCAGCAAGTTTTATGCCATCGGACCCTCTTCCTTGATAGCATATCTTGCCCCCCTCCCTTCCGTTTCTCGGTTTCAACAAGAGTGAGTCCCCAGGCCGTGTTAAATGACATGATAGAACCTCTGTGCAGATAGCATCGTTGGTTTCGGAATTTCGTCCTATGAGAGGGGAGGAAGGAGAGTGCTCTCAGAAAGTTACGCTGCCGGGGACATTAAAGGAAGTTGCCATTTTTCCATCCTTTGAGTGAGCCAATTGTATGGAATTCAGAGCGCCCCTTATGTGCGCTTTAAGACTGAGCTAAATCCTCATTCTAAATCATTTATCCCTTTGATCTTTCATGAACTCCACAAGGAAGAACTAAGGGTTGTTACGACACCAGAAGTAGCACTAAGGATTGAGTCGTGAGTGATTGCGAGAATACGGTCATCATGGTTAAACTGATATTTGCCAGCAGTTCCCGACCAGTTCAGGCTCATAACAATCATTGTATTTCTTCGCACCGAGACGTGCGAGCTTATTCTTTGCTCTTAAGTGCGCATCGCCCGCTCCACCTGCTGATAAGCTCGTACCCGCGCATGTTGCTAGCGTTGAGATCGTGGTCGAAACAGTCCTTCCCACTTTGGACTCAACCCTCAAGGGTATGCAGTTGAACTAAAGCATTTGACTGGAAATGGCAATCGGTTGCTGTGCCCTTAACGATACGGAATTGTGGAATAGACCTTGACAATACCAGCTAAAACAGCTGTTTAATGATCGAAAATTAGTGCTGCGATACTAGGGTACAGTCGGGCACAAATGTTTCTGGGCCACGTGTTCCACTAACGAAGCGAACAGTTCTGCAATTAGACGGCGGCTGGAGACTACACTTGTGGAGATGAAGCAACACAATTTTGACTTTCTCCTCCACACGTGTGGCCTCCAGTCGTCGGCTTAATGCGCAGCTATCGGCTTCATTTGAGGAACACGTGGTCCGGAGACTTCTGTCCCTGACTGTGCGTTCTAAAGAGGGCAGTGAACGTGCGCCAGATCCATTTCTAGTGTTTTAGCACTAGATGGGTCGCTAGAGAAAAAGCTGTTATGTCCTGATCTAACCTCCACCTGCAAACAGCCGAAGATGGCAGGTGGTGTTTAGGGGAATTCCCTCTGTTCCCCTGCCACCTGCCAAGGAAGAGAGAGGGAACTCCCCTTCTTCACATGTAGGGGAAAGGGCGGAGAGGCCGGAGTAGCAATAGCTCACCAAAAATAAAAATGACTCAGAAAGCCTCAGCAAAATTGAATGCTGCTAAGAATGCGTCAACAAAAGATGAAGTCGCCGAAGCTGAGCTTGTACGTGCACGAAATGTAATTGATTATTTAACCGCAGTGCAACTTTAACCGTTAGGACCACGACGATAGACGCTGGACCGTCTATCAGAGACCCAGACGCAGCGCGTCTGTCTCGAAGACCGGAACAACCGCTCAGGTGAGAGAGACAATGAATGTCCGATGATCCTACCATTCAACGGATTTGGGAATGTAATGCGGAGGCGATGCGTCTGAAACAGGCGGCCGAATTTACTGAAAAGAAGCAGAGACGTGCAGCAGTTGACGCTGAAGCGCTATCGCATTTCCTCTGCATAAACCAAGCTCATCATCGCCCCACCGCGGTAGCTCAGTGGTTACAGCGCTCGGCTGCTGACCCGAAAGACGAGGGTTCGATCCCGGCCGCGGCGGTTGAATTTCGATGAAGGCGAAACTCTAGAGGCCCGTGTGCTCTGCGATGTCAGTGCACGTTATAGAAGCCCACGTGGTCGAAATTTCCGGAGCCCTTCACTACGGCATCCCTCATAGCCTGAGTCGCTTTGGGACGTTGAACCCCAATAAACCAAACTCATCACCTCTAATGAAGTGCAGACGTCCTAGCGCACCTAAGTCCCATTTATCTTAACCATGTCAATCAGGGGTGAATATTTTGCCTGAATTTATTGTTATTTACATCCGCTGGAGGATTTTTAGCACATAATTTCAAAGAAGGGAGGGGCTGGAGATTCGTTCTAATTGTGCGTAACATTTTTTTCCCTCAGATCGGCAGAAGGTATCGGGCAAGCACCCACACCTTTTTCTATAAAAAGACAATCTGTGTAAGAAGACTTCAGATGACTAAAGCAACAGCTGCTCCGTATATAGTTGAGAAAGGCACCTGCTATACGGGAATAAAATACATTACCAGCTCAGCTGCAACGTGACCGAGTTGCCTGCCGAAATTCGTCTGAAGCTGAAGCTAGTGTTCTACGTGAGAGTGAATAGCACTGTAACGCTGAGTGGGTGACAGCGGCGATGAACGAGAACGCTCGAGTGAGAAAAGGGG